>NC_047670.1:75004057-75325307 GCF_011762505.2 Arvicanthis niloticus | reverse complement strand
TTCCTTTACAGATTCTGCTCACTGGAGGCCATGTCACATGGAGATGCAAATGTGCTTCCAACCTAAGATGCAGAACATGTCCTCTGCCTCTCTTCCTACTTCCAGAATTTCCACATGAGTTCCTAGCACCAGGCTGCTGGCCTGGGATACCTGGCAGGCCTGTTGGTCCTAGAGATGGTCTTTCTACAGAGGGTTCATGCTTTGGGAAGTTTTCTGGAACAAGGATGCCCACTGGCCAGTCTGAAGGTAGCTTCCCCAGGGCAGAAGAGAAGTACTCTAGGCAGAAGAAAGAGTGTTCCCCAAGACTGGGTGAGGGAGTCCCCTGGTGGGCATAGGGCCTATGTTGGAGGGAAGGAATCAGCTAGAGTAAGAGGGAGGCTGGACTGACTGCCTCTCGGACCAAGCTAATGAGACCTGAATTTGCTATAGCACCTTAAAGTATCTTTTCAGGAGGAGACAGGTAGGAACTTCCAAGGCCAGGAAGTGAGAGAAAAAGGTCACTGGCTGGAAGGTGTGTGGTCCAGGGCCTGGGATGCAGCTCAGAGGTAGAGCCCCTGCCTAGAATGAGCATGTACAGGGCTCCTGGGCTTCATCTCCCTTTAAAACTTTTTTTAAATATATTTTTTCACTATTTAGTTTCTCTATGCATCTCTCCATATCTCTCTCTCTCTCTCTCTCTCTCTCTCTCTCTCTCTCTCTCTCTCATTTTTTGAGACAGAATCTCTCTGTGCAATCCTGCCTATCCAGGAACTCTCTGTAGACCAGGCTGGCCTCCAGCTCACAGAAATCTGTCTGCCTCTGCCTCCCCAGTGATGGGTTTAAAGGCATATGCCACTACTGCCAGCTTAGTCTTGAGCTTTAGACTTGGGAGACAGTAGGACCCAGTGGAGTCTACAGTGCATGTGCAGGTAAGATCCCACTGCTGTTAGGAAACTTCAGCCAGCTGTTGGCATGAGTAAACTTAGGACTGCCAGGTTGATTTTTCTCCTCCTCCTTTTCCTCCCCTTCTCTCCCCCCACCTCTTTAACTAGGTTTCATGTAGCCCATAGTCTTGAACTCACTATGTAGGGGAAGATGGCCTTGAACTTCTGATCCTTTTCCCTGAGTTCACAGAGGCAGGGATTATAGGTGTGCACCATCATGCCCCTCACTATTTACAAGGAAGTATGTTTGTATCTCTTGGCTCATGTTTTTTAACTGATAGCAACACTTTAAGATATTTTACAGCCTCATTATGAGTCTAAAAATACCAAGGAACAAACCTGTGCAGGGACCAGGTTGTACCCATGACCACAGAGCCCTAGGGAATTTACCACAAGTGCTGGAGGAGGGGATGGTCTGAGTAGCAAGCCTGGGCTTCAGGGTGCCTGCATTCTGAGCAGTGTGGAGCAAAGACCTGAGAGTCAAAGGTCATGGGGCCAGTCGCAATTATCCAGGCTGCGGAGTTGCAGTGGGAATAAAAGCAGCTGACCTGGAGAGGAGAGAAGACCCCCTGGTCTCAGAGTAGGGGTCTTTGGAAATTAGCTTTTTTTTTTTTTTTGGAAGGCTACGGTCTATCCTTTTGACCTCTTAAAGAGAGTGAACACACACACACACACCTCATAACCATCTAGTGGGGGAAAAGCTATTTCAGGGGGAGGGGTGTCCCTCTGAAAATCCAAAGATTGTGCTTAGCGGGCCACATTTTGGAGCAGGGTAAGACATTCCAAAGGGCCTGTGGTAGGTGGGGGAGGTGCTCAGAAATCCGGCCTGGCCTTTAGGAAGACCCCAGCCAGCCGTAATGGGAACCACACGTAGGACAAGCTTGGAATCCCAGATTGCCTGTGACGTTTGGCTTTGGAATCGGACACTTGGTTGAGGTCACTCCTGACCTGCTGAGGTCTGAGGCCTCCCGGCCCTCGCTCCCTTCCTCGTGGCTAATGGCTGCCAGACACTGAATTCTGCACCCAGCCCTGGGGCCTGCCTGCTTCCGGGATAGGGGATGGTTCTTGGGTACCATTTCCTGTTGCGGAGCATCGAAGCCCTGAGGAGTAGAAGTTCTCAGATGAAGATTTTAGGTTTCCTGCTGGGCCAATATGGGGTGGGCTTAGATATGATGGAACAAAAAGGCAGAGGCAGGCAGCTCTCTATTGACTCCGAGGCCAGTCTAAGTTGAGGTGCATTCTAGTCCAGCTAGAGTTACATAGTGAGATTCTATCTTTAAAAAGGCGTCTTTCTGTGTTCTTCAAGAACTGTGGTCTGGTCCTTGAACCTCACAACCACCCTGGAGCTTTGCAGAGGCTTCTCTGTAGTATGTGAGGGACTCCCCATCATCATTCTGGCAGGCTTAGCCTTCCCGCTGTGACCCACTTCAAGCACCAGCAGGAACAGGGTGAGCCAAAATAGAGGGGAAGAGGTCTGTGAGCAGGCGCTTTGCTTCCGAAGAATTTTGAGGAAAGGAGAAGACATTGCTACACCTTCCTTATAGCCCTGTGGCCACAGTGTGGGTGTGTATGAGTATGCTTTGCTTTCCAGCATCCCCCCTCCTATCCCTCCCTCCAACTCCCCGCCCCCCATCCCACCTCACCCCTTGGTACCCTATTTTAGAACTTCTCAGCGTCCTGCTCAGTCTCAGAAGCTGGAGGACTGCATTCCTGCGCTAAGGGGAGGAGGAGGACTGCTTAGACCCTCTTCTTCCTTCCAGCACACACTCATCTGCTCTGCCTCTGAATCTTGACGTCAGCCAGTGCCTGGAGAGTGCGTGGGTCCTAGAGGCTCTGCTCTGGAGGAAAGCTCTTCCGTTGGCTTTTGAGATACAGTCTTAAAGCCTAGGCTGGCCTGGAGCTCTGGGATCCAGATATTGTTCTTTATGGCTCCAGGCTGGACAAGCCTCTGGGTTTTCGATTCATTTCTTTTTAAGGATTAATTTTACTTTTAATTCCTTTCTCTCTCTGCCTCTCTGTCTTCTCTCTCCTGTGTGTGTGTGCGCGTGCGCGCGTGCGCCCGCGCTCACAGAAAATCATCTATCACCTGGAACTGGAGTTACAGGTAGCTGTGAGATCCAACCCACTAGGGTGTTGGGAACCAAACTTAAACTCGGGTCTTCTGCAAGAGGGGTCAGAACTTTATCTTAACCACCCAGCTATCTCTTTAGCCCATGAACAAGCAAGCCTCTGTACCTGGAGCTACTCCATTCCTAGATGGAACTGAAGGAACCCAAGGTTCCAGTATTCATCATGTTTGCAGAGGGGTCCCCTGAGGCAAGGTGACCAAGCACGCTCAGAGCGCAGAGCAGGTCAGGGGCAGCCTTGGCCTGACTTAGTTCTACACTCCCGTAAGGCGTCTTGGTCTCAAAGTCCTTTAGAGATGACTCCGAGGCTTCCGGAGTGAAATCTGCCCGCTGGAACAGACTGGAAACCAGGCTGCAGTTGCCGAAGAGTAAACCAGTGTGGGAGCAGCAGTCCTAGAAGTAGGCTGCAACTCCAGGTAGCCCCTCTCAACCCAACCCATCCCCCTCCCCCCACCAGTCCGGTTTCGGGAAGCTCTCCCAATGAATATTTAATAGCTAGTGCTGGGCCTGATTGAATTTTAATGTGGGCGACCCGAGCCCTGGAGCCCAAGTCCAGGCAATTAGTCAGGAGCCATTAACGATGACTGAGCTGATTTATCGGCCAGACAAGGGCTGAGAGGGCGGGGAGAAGCTCAGGCCTCCAGCAGCCCAGGATTGGGCCACAAGGTCTTCGGTACCAGCCAATCCCCACAGACATCTCGTCCTGCTTTGCATCTCATCTGCATAGCATCCCCGGAGGGTAGACCTCACTGGCATCCTGTGGGGGAGGCGGCTGATGGCTGGGGCTAGACCCAATCTGGGTCGTTCTCTCATCGAACGATGGTGGTCACTCCAGAAATACAAAACTTAAACAAACAGAAAACACTGTATTTATTACACGTGGGACTCCATCCGACCGTCCCGCGGTTCCGGGGATCTCCTCTCTACCCTAGTTGGACCTAAGAAGGAAAGAATTACAAAAATGATGCTGGTCTAGGGTCAGCCGGGAACTGGGCAGAGCTGAAACCCCGCTCTCAACAAAGGAAAAGGACTCTGCTCGTAAAAGGCTCTGAGTTGAACTCTCATTCCACCCCAGGCACCGGCTTCCCTCCTTTCTGCCCCGCCCACCCTCTGCTTCTGCACTGCTGGGGGATGGGAGTGTGGGGTTCAGGGTGCTCCGCAGTGCTCAGAAAGCCAGGAATGAAGGCACCGTGCTCTTGGAAGAGAAGGGCCCCCTCCCTTTTCGTACTCTCCTCCTCTATCCCTCATCTCCCTGACCTGGGTGAATGAGCTGAGATTCAGCCTGGAGTGCTCTATTGAACTATGCCCGACCTCTTAAATCCTAGGTCAAGGATTTAGCTGGCCTGTCTGCTGCCACTCTGGCAGGTGGCCTCCTCCTCACTCCCCCAACCCCCATCAAGGCCTTCTGCAGTGGGCATGTGGTGAGAGAGGGTAGCCTCCCCTTTCTGAGGCCAGTGGCCTTATGGTGCAGGTCTCATCTGAACTGGGTTGGGAGAGCCTGGAATTCTACTGTGAAGGGAATGTGGACCCCGAGTTGAGAGGTCACCAGAGAGCTTGGCAGTCAGGGAGAGCTTCCTGGAAGAAGTAGGGCAGAGTAGGAACTGGAAGGAAGGGAGGAACAAGGAGAGGAAATCCTCTGCAGCCGCCACACAGCTACAAACAGGATACCGCAAAGGGACGCTCAGAAAACCTCACGTGCCAAGCGTAGTTGGCACTCCAGCTGCAGCAGACCAGCACGAGGCTGCTACAGAGGCCGAGGAGGATGTTATCCCCGTTTGGTGAGCACCTGCTGTGTGCCAGGTGTGACACTAGATATTTAAGTGTATTGATTGTTTCATGCAAACACACCCAACCCATGTCCCACCGGCTGCCTAGGATAGCTGCGAATGTGGCCACATACATTTGTAGAGGGCGCTATCACCTTGCAACCTCAAAAGGTGCCTAGGGAAGACAAGGGTGGCCACGGGTTGGAGAGACCATACCTGGCTCTGCCCTCTGGTCTGTATCTGTGATTCTGAGACTTGTCAGGGCTGAGGGACAAGTGCCTGGCTGTCCACCCTTACCTCTGGTGACTGTGGAAGAGGGTTTCGGTAGGATGCAAGGCTGGATTGAGTCAAGCTGGCCTGTGGGCACCAGAGCTGATGGGCTTCTGTTCCTGCCCTCGCCAGTGGAGGCTTCAGTGACTTCACCTCATCATGGAGGGTCCACCTTGAGGAATGGAGTCTGTGTTTTCTTTTCAGGAGCAATGGCCACAGGTCACTATTACTGTTGGTCATCCTAGCCCTCCAGAGAGGACAGTGAAGGATAATGTGGACCCCAGCATACATTTCCCTCTCTTGTGCCTTAAAGAATAAAAATGTGTGCTGTTGAGATGGCCCCGTGTGTAAGATGGCTCAACACTTGCTGTCAGGCCTGGTGACCTGAGTTCTGACTCCACAATCCATGTGGTGGAAGGGGAAAGATGACTCCAAATTCTCCACAGGTATGAGCACCTCACACATAGAGACATACACACTTCCACAGGCAGGAACAGCCCACCACACACACACACACACACACACACACACACACACACAGAGAGAGAGAGAGAGAGAGAGAGAGAGAGAGAGAGAGAGAGAGAGAGATACACACTTCCACAGGCAGGAACAGCCCACACCACACACACACACACACACACAGAGAGAGAGAGAGAGAGAGAGAGAGAGAGAGAGAGAGAGAGAGAGAGAGAGACATACACACTTCCACAGGCAGGAACAGCCCACCACACACACACACATACACAGACACACACACAGAGACATGCACTCTTCCACAGGCAGAATCACCACCTCTACACACACACAGAGGCATGCACACTTCTACAGAAGTGAGTACCTTCCCTACACACAGAGGCGTGCACATGTCCATAGGCAGGAGAGCACCCCCGACACACACATAGAGACTTGCACACTTGCATAGGCAGATGCACCCCCCCCACACTTAGAGGTATACACACTTCCACAGGAACAAGCACTCACAAACACATACACACACAAACACATACACACACAAACACATTAGGGGCATGCTCACTTCCACAGACACAAGCACCCCCACCCCTTGAGGCAGACACACTAAATGCAGGAACAGAGAGCATGGATGAGCATGGATGAGCCTCAGAAGAGTGGAGCTGTTAGGAGAGTACCCCCTGGGGAGAGGCAGCCTTTGGTCCTTCCATTTTGCCCACTTTGGGTAACAACATGGGTCTGGAGCTCCACCAGTACTTTAGGATGTAAATTTGAGAGTTAAGTCATGTGCTGGGCAGCTCGTGGGTGCTGGTGGGATTCCCACACCAACATTTTCATCTCCAGATTTCCTTTGTGTGAGAAAGAATTTAAGGTGTCACCCCAAGTTCAGCTAACACATCCAAACGAACCTAACTCAAGGAGACGCTGGGGTTTTGCTGGAAAGATTGGTGGATACACACAGCAGAACTACACCAGCCGCATTGTGATGTGACACCAGTCACAGTTTGAATGTGAACTATGCCCCAGAGGCTCATGTGTTGAGGGCCTGGTCCTAGCTGGTGGCCGTTGTGAGAGGTGACTGAATCATGGAACCTTGACCAGAGCTGAAGAGGTTTTAGGAAGTAGAGGAAACAGGTCACTGGGGGTGTGCCTGTCCCTGGCCTCCTCCTGACTCTCTCACTTCCTGTGAAGTGAGTTCCAGCATGTTCTCCCTCACTGTAACTTATCTAGAAATGGCCCAGCCAACTTACCACAGAGACTCTGAAATTAGGAACCCAAATAAATCTTTTATTCTCTAAATCATTTGTCTCTGAATTGGCTAACACAGTGACCCTCAGGGGAACCACCCAGAGACGGTGTCAGAACACAAAGATAGAAGGACCCAGGAGCTGCAAATACTCCAGACTTCTGGGGCATGCTGTCTCATCAACTCTTAGCTGTACATTCCAGAACACTTTTTCTTTATTTGTTCTAAGACAAGGTCTTAGTCTACATCCAAAGCTAGCTTGGAACTCCTTTGTAGCCTAGCCTGTCAGCAAACTTGTGGTAATCCTCCTGCATCAGCCGCCTATGTACTAAAATTAGTGGTGTGGTTGCCCACACCTGGTTTCCTTTTAGCACTTTAAAAATCAGTATACGCCTTCTACTCGGTGGCATCTTAATATGTCAGCTAGACGCCCCTGAAAGTCGGCTACCCTTCCTGCATGTGTGAACTTGGTGGCTGTGCTGGCTAGTCTTATGTCAACTTGAGTCAAGCTAGAATTATCAGAGAGGAGGGAATGTCAATTGAGAAGACGTCTCCATAGGATCCAACTGTAAGGCATTTTCTTAATTAGTGATTTATGGGGGAGGGCCCAGCCTTTGTGGGTGGTGTCATCCCTGGGTTCTGGGTTCTACAAACAAACAAACAACTAAACACATAAAATTAAAAAAAAAAAAAAAAAAAACATGCTGAACAAGCCATGATGAGCAACCCAGTAAGCAGCACCCCTCCATGGCCTCTGCATCAGCTCCTGCCTCCAGGTTCCTGCCCTGTTTGTGTTCCTGTCCTGACCTCCTTTGATGATGACCAGTGCTGTAGAATAAACCCTTTCCTCCCCAGCTCGCTTTTTAGTTATGGTGACTTGTTGCAGCCATAGAAACCTAAGACTTTCCTGGCTTTCTTGGTGTCTCAAAGGACAGTTGCAGTGATGTCTTAGTCCTGACTCAGCATCATCCTTTTGAATGGGGCCAGCATTTCTGTCATAAGGAAACACGTCTGTAGAAACTATGAGAACCTCGGACACCCAGCCAGTGCCAATTGGGAACTGAGGTCTGCCACCAGCCATGGGAATGACCTTCAAAACAGATTCTCCAGCTCCTGGCAGGACAGCTTGTATGCAGTTTCACAAGACACCATGATGAGCCAGAACCAGGAGCTAAGACTCCTGTGCTCCTGACCCTTAGAGAATAAAACGTTTGCTGTCTAAAGCTGTTAAGTTTGGGACAACTTTTTATCCAGCAACAGATAGTTATATCATACAGTGCACTTCAGAAATGTCTGATCACCAATTTCATTAGTCTTCTTGAGGGTTCAGGGGGCACCAGCATGAAAGGCAGGCACCAGCAGTACAGAGTTTTAAAATGATTCCAGGAACCAGACACTGAACATGAGAAAGCTTTTTCTATTACTTAATTCTTTTTGTTTTGGGAGGAAGCTCAGAACAGGGCAGCACTCACCAAGCACGCGAACAGCTCCTGTCCCGAACAGGATACAGTTTTAAAAGAACTTTTATTTTATCCACATCTTCTGTATTATAGATGAGCAAAAGTGATTGATGTCAGAGATGTATTTGTGAGGCTGACCTGGCGGCACAGGCCTGCAATCCCCGCTGTGTGGGGCGTTGGAGAGAGACAGTCACAAGTTCTTCCTGGGCTAGGGTGAGCTCAGGTTCTGCACAGCATAGTAACACCCTGCCTCAAAAGGAGGGAAAAAAAGGAGGTGGGAGGCTGGAGGGATGGTTCAGTTCTTATGAAGCTCTGGGTTTGATCCCCAGCACCTACATGGTGGATCACTGCCGGCCGGGGCGTCTGTAATCCCAATTCCAAGGGATTAGAGGGCCTCTTCTGGCCTGCCCAGGCACATTGTGCGTGTGGTATTCAGATTACAATAAGGCAAAACACCTAGGCGCGCACGCACGCTCACACACACAAGGGCAGCCAAACTGGCTCAGTGGGTAAAGGTGATTGCTGCTAAGTTTGGTAACTTGAGTTGAAGTCCCAGGGCTCACTCAGCAGGAAAGGACAGACTCTCAAAATTTGCCATCCAAACAATGCCATGAACATGTACCCATTCAAATAAATGAATACATCAATAAATACTTTAAAAAATGAAGAACCTGTTTTCTGCACTCATGGATGGAGGTGGCCGGGCTGGGCAGGAGATTGAGCTCTCTGGCAAGGCAGCACACAGGGTCCAGCAATGGACAGTTGCAATTATTTTTAAAAGTCTTTTCAATAAGTGATATGGAATCCTACTCAGTTTAATTGGCTTTCCTTTCCAATAAATCTAAAGTAGTCACACGGAGCTGAAGAGATGGCTCAGTGGTTAAGAGCACTGACTAACAGCTCTTCTAGAGGTCCCAAGTTCAATTCCCAGCAACCACATGATGGCTCACAACCATCTCATAATGGGATCTGATGCCCTCTTCTGGTGTGTCTGGAGGCAGCTTCAGTGTACTCATATAAAATAAATCAATAGATAAATAAATAAATAAATAAATACATCTTTAAACAACATTTGTTTAAAAAAATAAAGTAGTCATGCTTTTTAAACAGCAGTGACGACTAATAGAATGGTCACGTGCTTGTTTTATGGGCTAGGCCACTGAGGGAGGTTGCTGGAACTTGGTGTAGAGGGTTTTAAGCCAGAGTCCTATAGCAACTGGGTGGTAGAGGGAGAACGGAGAAAGGAGGACAGACGTGTGTGAGGGGCACATAGGGCTGGGGCAAACAGCTCGAAAGTATTTAAACATCCACAATGACCACTGTCCGAATTTCCAATAGAGCATTTATTATTCAGTGTGTGTGTGTGTGTGTGTGTGTGTGTGCAGATCCTGGGGACTGAGCTTGGGGACGCTCCCATGCTAGGGAAGAGGCCCTATTCCTAGGCCTGGCTGCCTTGGAAATGCCTGCATTTCTCAAACAAAAATAAGACATGACAATTTTCCTATTTCAACTTTTATTTGCCCCCAAACCTTTTTTGGGTTTCCAGCAAACAGAAGGGGGTACAGAAACCTGCAGAGGGGACCTTTTCCACGCCCACCAGGTGCCTGTTAGCACCCTGCCCCAAGGTGGGGGGGGGTAAATGTTGCTCTGAGGGGGAGGGGTGGGGTGGAACTACTTTGGGTGCAGTTAAGGGTGGACCAGGAGGCACAGCCTTTAGTCAGCTAATGAGAAGGCAGAAGGAGAGGTGTCCATCGAGGCACAGGGTGTTAAGTTCACAGGTCCAGCAAATCAGTATCTGGGTGATTGGTCCTATTCCAAGCCAGTCGATGTGGCAGTCTGAGTTTCCCTCGTACAGCCAGTCAGTTAGCAGTGGCCTTCTGAGGGGGCAAGGCTGCCTGTGTGGTGAATTGGTGTGGATCGCCCAGCTGCCACCCCACACCCAGCGCTGATCACCCTACTTCCTGTTTTGAGACCTGGTGCAACGTGGCCCAGGGCTCAGTGTGAGTGTATTCCTGAAACTGCCTTCATGCTCAGAATCCCTGCTTGCCAGGCCAGGGCCACCATCATCAGTCCCCTTGGGCAGTTCTCGCAGCCTATGAGTGGCATAGGCCTTGGGGGACATGCCCCATTCCAAGGCCAGTCTGGGAGGCTGTCTGAAGGAACTGGCAGGGCAGTGGACAGAGGCCTGGGCTCCTAGCTAAGAGATAGATCGTCCCCCAAAGGTGGACTACAAATTTTTTCCTCATCAAGATTTTGTTTCTGAGCCAGTGAGATAGTTTAGCAGGTAACCGCATTGCCGCCAAGCCTGACTGAGTCGGCCCTTCCTGGAAGGGTCCTCTGACATGTACACCGTGGCACCCAGGTGCACACACACACACACGTCTATAACACATGTTTTTAAAGCTTTAAAAAGAATTTCATTAAAAACGTTTTGTTTCTGAGAAAAAATATCAACAGCAAAGGAAAGTTAACTTTTGCAAGTGTGCATCACATCTGCCTCATTACACTGCTGTCAACAGCATTAGACAAGAAACGGTTCTCAAAATATTTGACACTGAGAAAAGCAAGTTGCAGAAGTGAACAGGCATGGACACACACGCACACCCAAATGTTTGGCAGCTACAAAAGATCACCATGGTTCACCTCTGGGCAATGGGATTAAAGTGTTTGAATTTTAATTTTTAACTTTTGTGTTTATTAACATCTCCTGATTTTTATGAGATCTTAAAAATTACTTGTGCAACCAAACTGTGTGGGTATGTGTGTATGTGTTTATATGATAGTGTGTATGTATGTGAGCGTGTATGTATGTGTGTGAGTGTGTATATGAGTGTATGTGTGTACGTGTGAGTGTGTGTATGTGTGTGTGTGTGTATGTGTGAGTGTGAATGTTTGTGAGTATGTGTGAATGTGTGTGTACATGTGTATGTGAATGTGTGTATGTGTGTGTGAATATGTGTTGAATGTGTGTGAATGTGTGTGTGAGTGTGTGTGCAAATGTGTGTGAGTATGTGTGTGAATTTGTGTGTGAATGTGTATATGAATGTGTGTGTGAATATGTGTGTGAATGTGTGTGAATGTGTGTGTGTATGTGTGCGTGTTGAGTGTGTGTGAGTGTGTGTGAGTGTGTATTTGTACCCTGGATATAGATTGTTCTCTCTGTGTCAGTGTACCTCACAGGCATTTCTCCAAAATGGCTCCTATTCCTCAGGTCACAAAGAGGTCACTAGGGAAGCATAACAAAATGGCACTTCAGGGGCTGGGGAGACGGCTCACCCACTCGGTAAAATGGTTGCTGTGCAAATATGAGGATATAAATTTAGATTCCCAGCACCCACATAAAAAGCCAGACCTGGTGGCACGGGCTTGTATCCCCAGTACTGGTAAAAATCCCTAGAGCTTGCTAGCCAATCTCTGGTCTTCAAGTTCAGTGAGAGACTCTTTCTTAAAATACAAGATGGAAGCCAGGTATGTGTGTGTGAAGACACACACGTTAAAAAAAATTGTTTTGTATGAGTACACTGTAGCTGTCTTCAGACACACTAGAAGAGGACATTGGATCCCATTACAGATAGTTGTGAGCCACCATGTGGGTGCTGGGAATTGAACTCAGGGCCTCTAGAAGAGCAGTTAGTGCTCTTAACCACTGAGCCATCTCTCCAGTCCCAAAGATACACACTTTTAATGACTGCACTGAGGAGGCACAGCAGGAGGAATCTCTGAGTTCCAAGCCAGCCTGGTCTACCTAGTGAGCTCTAGGCTAGCTAGGGCTACATAGTAAGACCCCTCCCCCAAAACAACAACCACCAAACAGTGGAGAAAGATTGAGAAAGAAACTGGACATCAACCTCCAATCTCCATATGCACACACATTCACAGGTACCTGCACACATATGTATAGTTACACACACACTGGACTTTACATGTAGACCTAGGTGTGGTGACATTCAACTGTAATTTCAGCACTCAGGAGGCAGAGGCAGGCAGGTTGCTGTGAATTGAAGGCCAGCCTGGACTGCAGAGTGAGATCCAAGCCAATCTGGGGTAAGGAGAGAAGCAGACAGGCAACTTTGAGCCCTATTATGGTGGCCACTCAGCTCTTTCCAAAGTACTTCCACAGATCATGCTGTTTGAGCACCACTATCCTTTCCCAGGTGAGGAGGCTGCAACCTTCACTGCACCCCAAGTCCTGGTTGTTACACCGTAGCTGCACTTCTACTGTTTCTCTGAGACATTATCTCTCTTTGTAGACTGGTTGTCTATGTACATCAGACTGGCTTGAGCTTGCAGTGATTCCCCCTTCCTCTCTGCCCCTCTGCCTCTCTGCCCCTCTGCCCCTCTGCCCCTCTGCCCCTCTGCCCCTCTGCCCCTCTGCCCCTCTGCCCCTCTGCCCCTCTGCCCCTCTGCCCCTCTGCCCCTCTGCCCCTCTGCCCCTCTGCCTCTGCTGTGTTGGGGTTATAGTCATGCAGGATCTATGTGGTTTCTTGTACTGCCCGCTCTGCTCCCTTGCTGCACCTACGTCTCTGGATGCATCAGTAGGCGCTGTCTACTAGAAGCTGGAGTCTTTTGAGGCCCATCTTGGCGGGTCCACTCTGTTCTTTATTTATTTTCCCCAAGACCCTCTCTTTCATTTTTTTGCAACAGGGTCTCATTCTGCTGCTAAGGCTGGTCTCAAGCTCTAGGACTTAGGCAATCCTCCTGCCTCTGTCTCTGGAGTATATGGGATTACAGACATGCACCACCTATTTAGGCTCTTCTCTGTTACGCTTCAGTATTTTGCAAGGGCTTCTGGAAAATGACCGACAGCTGAAGTCGCTTCAGGACCAGCTGTTTTCTTGGAGTTGTAACTATCCCAGATGAGAACGGGGCTAGAGCTGGTCCAAGTGGGGAACATATGCAGGGCCTGGAGGTGGCTCCTTTGTGACCCAGGGAGCACGGTACCACAGCACCACGGCACCACGGTCCTAAGGCTCCAGGGGCCCACGGCCCCACGGCCCCACGCCCTCACGGCACCTCTGTACCACAGCACCGAGGCACCACAGCTCTGGTGGGGTTGGCTTTGCTAAGCCCCTCCCCTCTGAGGCTCAAGGAGGGAGTTGAGGACCGAGTTAGAAGGGAGGAGCTTGAGCAGGAGGCACAATCCACTACATTAAGTACAACCAGATGTACTGAGACTTTCCGATCAGGCCCAGCCCCAGAGGGCAAAGCAGGGGCAAGGGACCTTCTATGCAAACTGGTTTTCTAATTCCCCACCCTGTCCTGGGTTTGTAAACTTAGTAAAAGAGGAGAGACTTCCTGTGGGTCTCCAGGGACTGGCGTGTTAAGAGGGCGTGGGTCCTGCAGGGGTGGGTCCTGTCTTAGAATGTACAGGGGTGGGGTGGAGGGCATGGGGGATGGGAGGTGGAGTGGATAGGGGTGGGGGAGCGAGAGAGACACGCATGAAGCAGAGATCTGACTCGATGTGTAGAACCTTCTAGGAAAAGACCTTAGAGGACGGCTGGTTTGTAGTTACCAACGGACCACAGGGTTTCACAAGTTCAACTGAGTTGGGTTCTGAAGGGAAATAAGATTGAGGCTCAGGTTTGGAAGTGTTCAAACACTGGGGATGTTACTGAGTTCTGTAGGACTAGAGATACAAAGTGGGGTCAATTCAAGCTGCTGGTGCAAAAAAAAAAAAAAAAAAAAAAAAAAAAGCCGTGTCGTAAAAGGGAGTGAGTGGGGGGACCAGGGGACCTCTGTTTACATAGCAACAGTGGTAAGTTGAGGATTCTGAGTGTGGGGTGCTAGGGTCCCCCTGAATTAGGCATGTAGAGGTGAAATAGAGACTCTTTTCTGGTGGCCCGACATAGAGGTTATCAGAAAGTAAAGAGTGCATTTTCTACTTTCCTGAGGTTCCTAGTGACTCTCCGGCTGGCTGTGGGGCGCTGGCCCAGACCCAGCCTGAAGCAGGGAGTGGGGGACACTGGTGTAAGTTTAAAAACAGCAGTGGGGTAAGGCACAGCCGGGAAGGTCTTAGGGATGGGCATGAGTAGGAGGGCTTTGGCAGTGGAGGAGACTTTGGCAGTGGGGCCTTGATGGCTGAACCCCAAACCCCAAAGGCTGGCACTTAACGTTTGTAGCCAAAGCAGCCTGAGCCCAACCAGTGGCAAGTTTGGGCAGCAGCTGGTGGGGTGTGGTGTCCTCTGGGCACACTCCCTGTTCTCTCCAGGACATGCTTCCTTCCTTTCCTGCCCATAGTGACTCCTGAGGGGCCAGCAGAAGACCACATAGAAAGAGTTCCTGCCCTTTCCTCTTCCTCCCTTCCACTTCTTTCTGCTTCCTCCGTCCACCCATCCTTCCCTGGGGCCCTTTTCTTTCTTTTTTCACCCCACCTGCTCCCTCCCTCTAAAGCCCTTCCAGTGGGCGGAGGCATGCTGCATGGTCTTGGAAAGCACTTGATGCTCATCTCTGGGCCAAGATGTACCCACCCGCTCCTATCCACACATGCTGTCCCACCACGCGCACACACATGCAGTTGCTAGCATCTAACCACACACCAAGCATAGCCCCTGCTCCTGGGTGAGTGGCAGTGGATACTTCATGCTAGAAACCAAACAGCTGCAGAGGGTGGCGGGTCTGGGAGAGCAATGCGTTAGCTATCGTTACCACTATTATTATCCAATCCATTGTGGGCACTTGACCTGCCCTGGGAGGCTCCCGGTGACCTCAGCGGGGGGCTTGCAGGGCACAGATCCCTTGCCTGAGGGCAGATAGGAGAGAGGTCAAGCAGGAGCCCTCAGAGATTAGCCCCCCAGAAAGGCTAAGAATGGAGATATGATGAAAGGCCATTTGCCAGGACTGAGTGTGTGTCAGTTTCGAGGTGATGTATTAACAGGACCTTAATGAGCTCAGAGAAGGAAAGCAATACTTCACTGCCTGGGCACTGGACAGCATGTAAGTGAAGGAGGCAAGTAACCAAGCTCCCCTCACCTGCTAACTAAAGCCCTCACTGTGACCGGTGGCCACCTGAGAATCAGAACCTCCTGATACTGCCAAGTTGTTGGGCTGGCCTGTGGAGATGCTTTTGCGGCACACCGAGCATCCGGATGAGGCGTGAGCAAGCTCTCCGGAGATCCTGGCACCAAAAGGCGGTTGTCCCTAGGCAGACATGACCATTTCCTTCAAGCTGGGTGCCTCAGAACGCACCACCTCATCTTAGAACCCAGTGTAGCCGGGCAGTGGTGGTGCACGCCTTTAATCCCAGCACTTGGGAGGCAGAGGCAGGTGAATCTCTGAGTTCGAGGCCAGCCTGGTCTACAGAGTGAGTTCCAGGACAGCCAAAGCTAACAGAGAAACCCTGTCTTGAAAAACCAAAAAAAAAAAAAAAAAAAGAACCCAGTGTAGTCTGGTCCCAGGGACACCCATCAGCAAGGCCAGCCAGCCTTGGCATCCTGTCACAATTCTGGATGACAGAGGTATCTCTGCTCGGCTCTGGTGGATGCTGGTCCCCAAGGGAGCCTGCAAGGGCTGGGGGTGGGGGTACAGAGAATAGGAGTGCAGGGACTCTAGATCAGGCTTTTTTTTTTTTTTTTTTTTTTCCGAGACAGGGTTTCTCTGTGTAGCCCTGGCTGTCCTGGAACTCACTCTGTAGACCAGGCTGGCCTCGAACTCAGAAATCCGCCTGCCTCTGCCTCCCAAGTGCTGGGATTAAAGGCGTGTGCCACCACTGCCCGGCGATCAGGCTTTTCTGAGTGCTCCAAGCAAGGCGAGCTTCTCTCTGGCCTCGGATGTCCTAACAGTGAAGAAAGACCACATTTAAGCAGTTTCTTGTTTGTCAAAGCCCTTGCCCTGCTAAGATGGGGACTGTAGCTGTTTGCACCCCGCGTTTCTGATTATGATGCTGAGGGCCTGGCCCAGCACTCCTGAGATTTGGTGCATCCCTGATTTGTGTCAGGGTGTATGGGTGGGTAAGAACGGAAAGGTGGTATACAAACAGAAAAATTCTGGGGCCAGAAAAGCCCTCCCACACCTCCGTCTTGATGAATCTCAGAACTTTATTGGATACTCGTCTTATTTCCATATTTAGACTATGGGGGTGGGGTGGGGGAAAGGATGATTTGCGACCTGTGCCTTCCCTTTCCCTGGCATCTGCAGAGCTGCCTGGGTCTGTGGGATCCTCGACTTTCCGGAAACGTGATCACAAGTGAAGAGATAGTCTTTAGAATTTTGCCAGACTTGGAGGTCAGAGGCCTGTTCTGCAGGTTAGAGGAAGCCCCTCCAGCGTGAGTCCTGTCCTACGGATGCTCTTGCTGAACTGCCACCCGGAAGGAAAGGAAGTCCCAGAAAGGGTGGCCTCAGAGCCCCGAAGCACTACCTAAGGGTGGGAAATGCTGGTGACAGAACGTCTGGATGCTCTGGGCTCCTCCAGAACCTCCAAGTGTCGGGCCTGCGCCATGGCCTCCTAAGGCCGAGGGGGTCTCGGCCTTTATTGCCACGGAAGCTCTGAGATGCTTAAAACCGAGCCTACTCTAGACTGGGAGAGACTCAGTGCAAATTCCACTGTCACCTGTAAGCCCACTAGGTGGCTGGGGCTCCTTCTTCGTAGGTGCTGGTGTGCCCAGGGTGACGGTAGTCTCTTTGGGCAAGCTCTCCAGTGTGATTGTCACACCACCGAGTCCATTGCTTCAGTAGTACACACACACACACACACACACACACACACACACACACACACACACACTGTTCTGTGGCACCTGTGCAGAGACAGTGCCTGGTTATGCGCTCTGCCAGGGGCATCCTGCAAGCTGTTGCTCTGCACGCCCAGGGCAGGGACGTAGGCCAGAGTCCACAGGCGTCCTAGGGGAGGTGGTCTTGGCCAGGCAGCGGACGGGGCGGGTCCGGCCAGCCGCCTTCCCCTTTGCCCTTCGACCCAGGAAGCGGCTCACAGCCAGCGGCCACTCAGGGCAGCCAGGAGCTCAGTCCTGGCCTCTGCGCCCGTCCGGCCTCCCCGGTCTCCCCGCCTCCAGGCCAGCCTCCACCCCCAGCGCAACTTCCCGCTCCGACGGGAGGGGAGGCGGGAGCGGGCGAGCAGCCTGAGAGTGGCGCAAGGACACGCTCGCACCGAGGGTCATTTGCTCTTTTTCCCCCGGGTGGCTAATTTATTTTCGAACCCGGGGAGGGAGAGGCGGGGCGGTGAGGCTGCTGAGAGGGGCCGGGCGAGCGGGGCGGGGGCGGGGCGCTGGGAGGGGCGGGGCGCGGGCCCGGAGGGAGGGCGCTGGGGGCGGGCGAGGGGAGGCGGGGTGGGGGTCCTGCCTGCGGGGGGAGCCTGGGCCGCCCCTTGTCCGGCCACCCCCACTGCCCAGTCCCGCTCCCGGCCGCAGCGGCCGCAGCAGCCGCAGCAGCAGCGGCCCCAGGATGGTGAGCGCCGCTGACCCTCAGCCCTGGCCCGTCGCCCCCGGCCCGCGCTCCCGCCCCGGTCCCTGGGCCGGACGCCCCCCAAGGCCGCGCACACTCACCTAGGACCCGGCCGGGATGCCGAGGTACGCGTTGCAGGCCAGGGAGGGGGCAGGCGCGGGAGCGCGCGGGCCGGCCGAGGGTCAGGGGGTGGCGACTGTGCGGTCCGATGTCCAGAGCTTTGTCCGCGGGCGCGGGCCGTGAGAGGCCCGGGGAGGGAGGGGGCTGAAGGGCAGGGGGTCCAACTAGGCGGAGGTCGGAGGGCAAGGCCGGGAGAGACCCGAGAGGGTGCGTGGGATCCTAGGGTCATTTCCCCGGAGGAAGGGGGTGACCAGCGATGAGATCGTCCCTCGGCCGCCAACGGGCACCCGGTTCACCGCCTGGTCTGGAGCCGAGGAAGTGGTGTTAGCGAGCGGCGGGCTCTGGGGAGTCTGCGGGCTTGGGGTGAGGGAGCCAGGATTTGCGGGTTCGGGTCCCAGAAGGATCCGGCGGCCTGAGCCCGAGGGCCGGCCCGCAGGCCCCTCCCACTCCGTCAGGTCTTTGTCCAGCGGCCCCTGTGTGTGCGGGAGGGGGTGGGGGCTGGGTTACTGGCCTGGAGATTCCCCAGCATCGTGACGGGGCAGTGACAGGAGACTGAGGCCATTTCGGTTCCTGCGCCCCTAACGCACACGCCCTTCGTTTCTCCTCAGCCTGGGACAGCAGCCCCAGCTCAGAGTTGGGGTGTTGCACGAAGCTGCGCTTACTTTCACCCGTGGGCTATTGGTTACCGGGACCCCCCACCCCCCGAGTTCTCAGCTCTTGCGAGAGCTCCTTAAACTTCCTCACTCCTAGAGCCTTCTGGTCTATGCGGAGATTCCTACTTCCAGACCTTTGGTAGAGGGTCCCCTGTAGATTATTGGGCACACTGTAAGAGTTTAATAGATGTTGGCTTCCTCCCGGACCTCTCTGGTCCAGTGGTTCCCGGGAGGGCCTGTGAGCGTTCAACGCTGGGGAGAGCGAGAGCAAGCTTGGAGCCTGCGCCCCGCTGCGGCCCGGAGTGCAGGGGTGGGTGGGCGGGTGGGTGGGCTGTTAAAGGGACGGTCACTAAATCAGGATTAGGCCGTGGGGCTGTCAGGCTGCCGGCCCTGTCTCCATGGATACCTAATTTGGAGGAGAATAGAGGACGGAAGAATGTTTGTGTTGTCCGCACGGGCAGTAGGGGCTGAGCGGGCTCCTGTTTTCAGCCCAGTAGCTAGGAGTGGGGATCTGCTCCCCTTCCCGCTTTAGGTTTACAGTCCGGGAGCTTCTGGGTTCCTGGGGTTTGACACCTCCCCTGGAGCCATCCAGTATTTGGAGTGGACCTGGAGAAGCTGCAGTCCAAAGACCTCTGACTGCACGGGGGTAATTTTGGACCTTCCCAGAATCCCATCCGAAATTCCTGAGCATCCTTCCGGAACCTCCCGTCCCCCCAGTACCCCTAGGTAGTGTGCGAACGTCCTTCTCCGGGTTTTAGTGCCGCCCCCAGGGACAGCCGTAACGGGGTGCAAGGGGGTGCCGATCTGCAGTGCTCCAGGATCCGTGAGCGGGTTTTCGACCACCCTGAGCTGTGGGCAGGGGGGCGGGGCGGGACTTTCTCCAGTCGCCCGAAGAAAGGGGAGGGTCTTGCTTGGATGGACCGGGAGGGCGGTGTGACAGGCCTCGTAAATCGCCCTTACCCACGTTTATCACCATTTCATTTATTTCTACTTGATTCCATTGGTGCCCGCAGCATCCAGAAGCGACCCTCACGCCCTTGCTGTGCGGTCTTCTGAGGGAAGCCCTTTTGGGAGTTTAGTTAAAAGGCAGGATTGCAGTTGCTCCTTCTCAAGGTCTCTAGGAGTAGGAGAGGGGCTGGATGACCAGGGATACGGTTGGCCTCCAGGGCCCTGCATATTCTTTGGCTCTGGGGAGGCCAGAGGCCAGAATGAGGGTCACCTAGTCAGACAATTCCGGTACACAGCCAGATCGAGGCAGGGAAAGGGAAGGCAAGAGAGAACCCAGGCCCCAGCGTGTTGTTCCAGAGTCCATTCCTGCCTCCCTCCTGGTCATCCATGGCCACAGCTTTTTATGGACCGAGCGTCCCTCCCCTCCCCTGCCTGGCTGCAGCTTTATTGCTGGATCTCAGGCTCTCCACGCAATTTCACGCCTCTCTGCCTTTGCTCCTGCTGTTCCTTCAGCCAAATGCCTTCTCCATTGTCCCTGTCTTGCCACAACCTCCTCATTCTTCAAGGCCCAGCTAGGATGCCACACATCCCCCTGTGCAGCCTCCCCAGGGTCCCCGGCTTTGTCACTTGCCCCTCCCTCCATGGTCTCCTGGCGCTGCACCTGTATCTTTCTCATTGTGGCTGAGTCCGAACTAGGCTCTGCCTCCAGGAGGCCAGCATATATACACTGGCGCCTGCCTCACAATGTCCTCTGTACCGTTTGGGTACCATAAATGTCGGTTGGGTGAGGAAAAGAAGCGCTGTGAAGACTTTGACCTGGTGGTCAGCAAAACCTGGAATCCGGTCACTTTGGGCAAGAAACTCTTCCCTCCTGGGTGGTTCAGCTCCTCCTCTCTTTCTCCCCTCCTTCTTGGTGACCCTCCCCAACCCACCCCCCAAGTCCAGGGAGGACTTTGCTCCTTTCCATCTCCACAGACCAGCATTCTTCAACCCCCCCCCCCCCCCCCCGCCATTATCATCCTGTTAAACAGAGAGGCCAGTCAGGATCCATATGGGTCACATTAACAATTGCTTATTATCTGGCTGAGACACCCCCCCAACTCCCCACCACTAGTTCTTACTGCAGCAGCTCTGGATCCTGAGCAGTCTTGCCTCCCCTCCCCCCACCACTAGTCATGGAGGAGGTCAGGGGACAGGTTGGTCGGTTGCCCTCTCCCTCCCTGACCCCTCTAGCAGAATTTTGCCCGTTCTTGCCTTGGCACTTAGTGACTTTGTCACCTTATTAATGAAAACCAGGCTCTACAGGAGGCTGGCTCAGCAAGGTCCCAGGGCTACATACTGAAATGTGACCAAGGCCTGGCATACCTTTGGTCTGTTGCCTTGATAGCTCTTGCCACCAGTGGGCAGAAGTCACAGAGGAAAGGGTGAGCCATAGTCACCTGCAGTCTTAGTCCTGGTTGACCCTGCTGTCTCCTGGGATCTAGAGGGCTAGTAAGGTAGAGAGATTCTCCAAGCTGTGTGACATTGAATTCCAAGGCTTTCCCTGCAAGGAAGAAAGATGACCAGTGTAAAACTGGATGTGAGGACTCATCCCTGCAATCCCAGCACTAAACAGGCTGAGACAGAATTACCTCAAGTTCAAAGCTAGCCTGGGTCACAGTGAGATCCTTGTTTCAAAAACCAACCATTATCACCAGGTGTAGCTTAGTGCTATGGTATATGTATGTGACCCCACCACACCCAGGAGTAAAACAAGAAATCTGGTGTTTCCTGGAGCCACAGCAGAGTTAGCTTGAGTTTCAGAGTGGGTGAGCAGGGCTTGTGTTTAAGTACATATAACTGGAGTCTAATGTGAGGGCTGGAAGCTTGCTCAGTAGTAATGCATTTGGCTAGAAAGTACAAGGTCCTGGGTTGGAGTCTCTCCTCTCTCTCTCTCTCTCTCTCTCTCTCTCTCTCTCTCTCTCTCTCTCTCTCTCTCTCCAGGATTTCTCTGTGTAGCCTGACTGTCTTGGAACTCACTCTGTAGACGAGGTTAGCCTTTCGAGAGATCTGCCTGCCTCTGCCTTCTGAGTGTTGAGATTAAAGGCCGACTTCTGGGTTGGATTCTGAGCCAGTGGGGCAAAACAGCAAACTGCGGGTCTCAACGTTTTGACTTACAGAGCCCGTAGAAATAAAAGTGTCCCCAGAAAAGTGCATTGTCACCGGCTGACACCTGAAGCCCATAAGGAGTATATCCAGAAGCCCTCCCCTGGTCCAGTGCCTCTGAGGTTCTGAGGACAGCCAAGGTCTTCTGACCTCACTGGGTGTTTGTCCCATGGCAGGGGGACTGTATGAGCTGCAGGTGTCACTGGCAGGGGTCTGCTAAGCATGGCGCAGCTTCCAGCTGGGAGGGATCACAGTGCTTTGGCTGTTCCCGCTTCTGATGTGAGGCTTGGAAGGGCTAAGTTCCCCTTGGGAAGTGAGCTGAGGAAGGTGTTGAGCATCTCACGGAGAAATGAGTGAGCGGGGATAGAGAGGCTGGTGTTCTTGAGTGACCCAATCCGTAGGGCTGTGATTTCTGTGAAGGGGACGTTCCCCTGGCTTGCCACACCAAGAAAACACTGAAGTGGTGCCGTCGGGGGCCTTGCGGCCTTCAGTTCCAAATGAGTTGTGGACAGCTTTAGAATTCACCTGTTAGCTGGAGGTGAGCAGGTGTTCAGTTAAGAGCCGAGCCCACACGCACCCTGTTTTCTTTCCTGTAGCTTGAAGTCGGGACCTTGTACATGCTTGGTGGGCACTCCGTCACTGGGTTCTATCTCCACACCCGAAAGCCTAGTTTATATTGTCTAGTCCTGGACTCCCAGGCAGCATCAGGATGAGGAACAGGGCTCAGGAATCACGAAGGCAGGAGAGCAAGTATGGCTCCCCGCAGGAATTGGGGGACAGAGGCCTGCCTTCCTCTGTCTCATTCAGTGCCTGGCACACCTAGACCAGTGACAAGATTAGTCATTGACACAAGGAAGAGACCACTGTTTGACCCCTGGGTGGATCCCTACCTCCTGTGATGACCCAGCAACACACCACCATCCTGTAAGGATCTCAGTCATGCTCCCGAGAGCATCAGCTGTGCTCCCCGAGATTTCTTCTACATCAACAAGGTTTTCATACTTGGAGCCAGAGTTAGTCTCTCTCTAAAACCTTTTCACACCGATTGATTGGTTGATTGCATGCACGTGTCACACGTGCGGAAGTCAGGAGACAACTTGGAGGAATTGGTTCTCTTCCCACCATGCGGGTTCCAGGATGGAATTTGGTTTGTCAGGCGTGGCAGCAAGCACCCTTACCCACTGGGCTGTCTCACCAGCACTGGAGGGGGTGCCAGCTCATGTTGCCTGCCACAGGCCTCTAACATGAACAGTGGGGCACCAGCAAAGAGGCAAAGACAGGCTTTGGCCCCAAGATTCTCTGCATACTGGTAAGGAACCTCTGAGGGTGTGGCCATTCATAACTGTACAGGGTGGTTTGGGAAGAGGTTGGGAGGAAGTCCAACTGCCAGAACAGGAATCCTGGGAAGGGGCTTGTCCTTGGGAGTCTGTGTCGTGGGAATCAGCAGGCAACTGGGACAAGGGTCACTTAGCGCTCGGTCTTCCTGAAGCTCAGAGTCTGTTTTGACCCTTGGATGCTTAAGAGTCTGGGGAGGTGTTTGTTCCCTGAGGTCATAGGGGAAAAACCTAGTAGTTACTATACACTTCCCAATGCTCCCCACCCTGCACACTGTGACTCCATTTCCACCTGGCAGATGTATGTTGGGAACAGACAAGCTCTCTAGGGACCCTGACCACCAGGAGAAATTGCCTCTTCTGCTTTGCTTCACAGAGATACAGCAATTCATAGACGGCTTTGCTTCTCGGAATTACCAGATGCTAGGGATTTTCCATGAGTGGAAGTTCATTTGAACATCTTATGGCTAAGAATTCCAAGCACACAGGGCCTCTGGCAAGGGTATTTGTACTGGTCATAGCATGGCAGAAGGGCACATGGCCATTATGCTGAGACAGAGGGAACCTGCTAGGGATAACTGTCCATCCTGGTAATGCTATTGGGAGACAGTGTTTTACTATGTAGCCCTGGCTGCCTTGAACTTACAGAGATCTGCCTGCCTTAAAATGTTGAGATTAAAGGTATGAGCCACCAGCTTAGACCCTACTCCTCTTGTGGGAAGTAGTGCTGGGTCTTGAACCTCAGACCTAATACTTGCTGATTCATGTCTTGGCTTGAACAGGAATCCATTCGTGAGGGCAGAACCTTTATGGTTCAACCACTCCTTTAAGGGGTGGGGTCTCTGTTTCTTTGTCTTTGTCTCTTGATTTCTGGTTTTTAATTAAATTTATTTATTTATTTATAGATAGGGTCTTACTGTGTAGCCTAGGCTGGCCTAGAGTTCACGCTGACTGGCCTCAGGCTTCCAGTCGTTCTCTACCTGTGAAACTCTCCTACCAAGTGAAATATGGGCCAGCACACCCAGCTTCAGCTTGAGTTTTAGCAAGGAGCCTCAGGCTTAAAGCTGCAGGCCCTTTCTCTAGAAGAGCTTCCTTTGCAGACAGACCAAGTCCTAAGGGGATGGCCTCATCTGTCTCTTGCTTTCCTACTGTCCCAGCCTCTTCAGGCCTGAGGTTTAGAGCCCTAGCCCCTCACTGAGAAACGTGGGGCTGGGTTACTGGGGATGACGGAGCCTGGGAGTCCAGCTTGGGATTCATTAGGTGTCCAGCAGGTGCCCACCCATGTGGGAACAGCAAGAGAGCTTCCCAGAGGACAGGAGCGCTCCAGTGGAAAGGCAGTGTTGGATGTCCAGTGTCCCTGTGGGTGGGGAGCATGGCACTCCAGGGTTCTAGAACCTTCCCTCAGGTTCGCCTTCCATGAAGCCAGAAATCTTTCATGGAACTTTTGCTATTTGTCAGGGGGTGATAAGTGGTGATGGCTTTCTCTGAGTGTGACAGTGACTCAAACCACTGTCTGGAGTTAACACTGAGGACAGAGGTCCTCAGAGTCGGGCCACAGGGACAGCTTTAGAGGGCCTGAGCTCTGGGCTTGACTGGATGGGAGGAGGTTTTAGGGGGCCTTACAAATGGTGAGGGAGGCCAATTTGGATGGAGGAGTCAAGTTGTTGTCATTTTGTTGTCTGTTAAATCGAATGGTATCCCCTTGGCCCCCTGTTCCAGCCTGTTGACTTAGACAAGGGAACTGTACCACGGTTTCCTTAACTTACAAGGGAACAGCACTCTCTGTGAAAACCGGGCATACAGAAGTGGGTAGTCATGTGCTGAGAACCTACCAGAGCAAGCAGAGGGGTGTCTGTGGCTGCTCAGTCTTTGCTTAGTGTCCTCCCCCAGTCTCTCCTGCTTTCTCTGTCCAGGTGGCCCTGCAGCTGTGGAAGCTATCTCCTTGGGGACAGCCCTTCCCACTCAACACCCAGGTGGACCGGCCTGGCTGCATAGCTGAGTGATTCAGCTCAGCACCCCAGGGCTGAGGAGAGGCTGGGAGGGCTGCCTGGGCCTGTTTTTTCATCTTTGGTCAGGCAGGCACTGTGAGGGCATGTCTCTCATCTCTCATACAGTACCATATGCAGGAATGGGGGCAGGTTTTTTTTTTTGTTGTTGTTTGTTTGTTTTGTTTGCTTGTTTGTTTGTTTGTTTGTTTTGGCCAGGGAAAAAGGACCAACCAGACATTAAGCCCTTTGGAGGCCTCCTACACCAACTCAAGGCAACTAGATCCTAGGTCCGGCTGAGTGGAGGCAGAACACAGAGTTTGGAAGGAGACTCTGGGCTCCTGGCCTGAGTCTTGTGTTCCAGGACCTCTGAGAAGTTTGTAGATTAAGACAGTTTTCAAACACTACTCTTTTCCTTTCTAGACAAGCACAGTCTTATTTGTACAACGAAAAGTATTTTTGAGAACAGATCCCAGACTTCCCATCTGCCAGAAGGGCCAAGTGCCCTAACGGTTCCTTCTCTCCTGCCCATCCAGCACCAAGCCCCAAAGGTCGGAGAGCCTTCCGTGCAGACCCACAAGAAGACAGACTGCTAGAGAGCAGTGACCCAGCTCAGCAGAACGGCTGACAGCTTCCTTCCTTAGTGCCTGTGTCTTCCCCACTGGTCCCTAAAAGCCCTTGGTGCAGGCCTGTACTGCTCTCTCTGCAGAAATGAAGGGGAACAGAGGCCCAGAGGGTAGTTGATTTGAGGTGGGCCAGCTCAGGGTTCAACTACAGGTCCTTGAGTATTCAGAGGAAAACCCAAAGCATCTCTCCAAAAAGAAATTACAGAGACAGGCCCAGTGCAGGCTGTGAGCCTTCTTTTCTGGAATGCTTTTTGCTGGGCAGTTGTTTGAACCTGAGGATGTAGAACCTGCAGCCGCAGAAGGCTGCTGTCCTTAAATTATTATTAGAAAGCAGTATCGACCAGCCCCTAGCCCTAAGGCCTCGGTTCCCCTCACACATGTCATCTACATGTGGGAAGTTAAGGGGGGGAGGGAAAGGACAAGGAGTGGGCACTGGGGGAAGCGGCAAGGGGTGCTTGGTCAGACAGCTTGGCCTAGGGAGATTCATGCACAAGGGTGTTGAGCAGGGAGGGGAGCTTGGTTTAATGACTGACAGCAACTGTCAGGAAGCATCTAAATGGTGGGACAGTGGAGCAGGGAGCTGGGGATGGCCTCAGAGGCAAAGTGGAATACCAACCTGGGAGTTCCTTGGTGCAGACCGTAGAAAGGTGTCCAGGGCAGAGGGGATGGACAGATGGAAGCCTGGCAGAGGGCACACGGATGGCTCAGAGAGTAGACTGCTTTGGCTGCAGAGATGAGATGGCAAGCCTGAGACAGGTCAGAAGCAGGCGTTGATTTCCTAACTGGAGCCACTTTAAGGAAGTCTGTCTGTTCCTTGTCTGGACTGGCTTTGTACTCTGTGCTGGGGGACCTCTCTGGTAGCCAGACAGAAGGGCTGGAGAGCAGAGGCAGAGGGATCAATGTGGGTCCAGCTGTAGGGGACAGTTTCAGAGAATGTCAGTAGAACTAGGCACCTTATGGTAGGGACTGTGGCTCCTGCCACAGTCTTAGGTGACTCTGGAGAGAGATGGTGGAATGTGGATCGCGTGGAATCCAAGGTCTCTGGACACCCTGGTAGGCCCTATAGATTCTCACCTGGGTTCTTGGTTCTTCAGGTCCCCGGGATAGTGAAAGTGGAGGTTGGGATGGGTTAGATCTGGCCAGTGGACTCTCAGAGGGGACCTGAATCACAAATAGGGGCTTTTGCTTGAGCAGTTTCACGGTGACAGAGGAGGCATTTTGAGGGACCAGGGGTTCCATATGGACAGAGGAGAAGTTGGCGAAAGATGTCCCAGGATATAGACTGGAGGGACCAGGGGCTGGCTGGGATATCCTGGGAAGTCCTGTGTTCTCAGGGGCTGACCAGGTCCACAGATCAGTGCGATCTGGCTGTGTTCTCCCAGGGCCAGCATGCAGCTCTTAAGTTGACCTTTCCTTCAGAGTTGCCCTCCAGATCTGCTGGGTTTTGGTTTTCTAGTTTTTGTTTTGTTTCGTTTTGTTTTTCTGGCTGGGAAAGTACTTTTGCTCCCAAGCTGGAGCACAGAACAGACTCTGGAGTAGCTGGTTCAAACCTGGCCCTGCCCCTGGCTCTACCCCTGCCTCTGCCTGCTCAGCCCTAGCTCCTACCAGCATACTTTGAAAGGACCTGGGGCCCTCGGGTCCTCTGCCCTCCCTACCAGTTCACACTGGAGGAGAGACCAGAGATCCACACTTGTCATTCATCTCATAGGCCAATGCCATGGCCTGCGATCCGTCTTCCACAGCCTGCCCACAGTCGTTCTCTGGGTTTGCTAAAGTGGCCTGAGAGACCTCCATATGGCTACTCTTCTGCTTGGCTGTTTAATACCTACCTGCATCCCACGGTGGGTCTAAACTGTACTAGGTAGGGACCCTGAGAGTCAGCCGGTAACAGTAAGGAGGGAAAAGAGGAGTGTGTCCTGTTGTAGGGTGAGCTTACACCACATCCCTCCTCCTATGGTGGCTCTGACAGAGTGTGCAATGACTCCTGTCAGCTCCATCTGTCCTTGGGATGTGTGTGTGTGTGCGTGTGCGTGTGCGTGTGCGTGTGTGTGTGTGTGTGTGTGTGTGTTCCTTTTAGCATTTGGGAAGCACACTGGGATATCCTCAGTCCTTTCTGCAGCTTCCTGGGGCCCAGGGGTAACTGTTCCTGACTGACTGCAATTGTTGCTCCAGGACAGTGTGGGCTGGGCTGGGCTGCCCTGCAAGCTGTTCCCAGCCCCTGGATTCACATTTTCTTCTTCTTCTTCTTCTTCTTCTTCTTCTTCTTCTTCTTCTTCTTCTTCTTCTTCTTCTTCTTCTTCTTCTCCTTCTCCTTCTCCTTCTCCTTCTCCTTCTCCTTCTCCTTCTCCTTCTCCTTCTCCTTCTCCTTCTCCTTCTCCTTCTCCTTCTCCTTCTCCTTCTCCTTCTCCTTCTCCTTCTCCTTCTCCTTCTCCTTCTCCTTCTCCTTCTCCTTCTCCTTCTCCTTCTCCTTCTCCTTCTCCTTCTCCTTCTCCTTCTCCTTCTCCTTCCCCTTCCCCTTCCCCTTCCCCTTCCCCTTCCCCTTCCCCTTCCCTTCCCCTTCCCCTTCTTCCCCTTCCCCTTCCCCTTCCCCTTCCCCTTCCCCTTCCCCTTCCCCTTCCCCTTCCCCTTCCCCTTCCCCTTCCCCTTCCCTTCCTCCTCCTCCTCCTCCTCCTCCTCCTCCTCCTCCTCCTCCTCCTCCTCTTCCTCCTCCTTCTTCTAATCCAGGAAACACATTCCACCATTCCTTTATCCCATCTCCAGCAGGCAAGAGGTGCACACAGGTCAGCCCTGGTGAACCCCCTCTGAGCTCCCTGGCTAATCACCTGGAGTCTGAAATGGGGAAGCTGTTTAAAAGAGCATTTAATTCTCTTTTACCAGATGATTTCTCTTACTCATAGACATGAGGTAGAATAATTTGTGCTTTCTTTAGGGGAGACAAGGCGTACTCACTAGTCTAGTTCTCTCTCCTTGGCTTCCACAGGGAGACAGTTTATGGAAGGATATAGCCCTGACAGCCCAGTGTTTCTGGATATTGCCCTGTCCTGGGGGCAAGATGGAGTGGTGGAAGGACAGGCCTCAGGGTCTTCCTCAGCAGGGACAGCACCTGGATATGGTCCTGGGAGAGCTGGGTGGAGCAGCTGGGAAAGGAGGAGGGAGAGAGAGGGCTTCTGGGCTGGAAGCCAGGCCGGTGGTACCATAGGAAAGACTTCAAGTGGACAAAGGTTTCTGGGGCCTAGCTGAGGTACCCCCAAAGGCAGCCAGGTCGTCAGAGGCACTGGCAGACCTTTGAGCCTTTGTGGTAGGGCTGAGCTGGTGTACCGGGTAGCCTTGTATCCAGCTTCAGGCTCCTCATCAATACTGAGGGTTGTGGGGAGGGGCCTTGGGAGTCACCCTGGCCTCCCTGGGTTGTGGACAGGCTGTTTGATCAGTGAGTGTGTAAATTGGGATTTTATGGATTGCTTATTCACTGCTGGAGCTGAGGCCCCCAAATTTCTCTGAGCCCCAGAAGGTGAAGCTTCTTCCTAGGAGGGGGAGGGGAAGGGGGGAAGGCTAGCTCCCCAAAGGCCCCACCCTCCTGCTGTGACTCTTCCCCAGGCCCCAGGCTTTGTCAGTGGAGGGTTGAGCTGCTCAAATGTGCTAATACACTCCCTGGGGGCTGTTGGACAGTGGGACTTATTCTCAGTGCTGTGATTGGCCAGAGACCATGAGAGGGGGTTTGTGAAGGCCGCTCTGTGTGTGTGTGTGTGTGTGTGTGTGTGTGTGTGTGTGCCTGTTTGAGGGAGGGGGTTGGGTGGATGTCCACCCTGCTCAGACCACTGGACAGAGACAAAGGATCTTCTGCTAGCTTGGAACAAGGATTAAGCTCAGAACAAGCTGTTCCCTTACCTGGTCTGGCTGATGAGGGAGCCAACCTGTCTTCTCTTTCTATCTCTATCTGACCAGGCTAGAGAACGGGTGTGTGGGCTGTACGACCTTGTTAAGTGGTGGGCTTGGGTTGCATCTGTTGGAGTAATCCAGCTGAGATTATCTCCCCCTAGGATTCTCCATTGTCTCTCCCCACCCCCTCACTCCCCTTGCAGAGATCCACTTCAGCCCAGGCCTGGCCAGACATCAAGGCTGGACATGGACTGTCCAGGCCTCAGGGGACACAGCTGTGACCCCCGGACTGTGTTGTCATTTGACAGAGCTTTCACTGTGGTTACATTTCTCCCCCTCTGCCAACCCCCATCTGTCTTTGGGATTGGATGAGGATGAGGGTGGTGGGGTGGGGGAGGGGCACTTAGGAGCTGATGGGGGAGGGACGCACAGCCAGCCCCAGGGAGGCCCAGATGACAAACTGCCCTGTCCTACCTTGTGTCCTGCTCTCCGGCCTGCCCCTCCTCTCTCCGGGCAGACCAGACAGGCTGGGCTGGGGGAGGGGGTTACCCCAGTGAGGCTGAGGCCATCTCAGGGAAGCTGGAGTCCAGAGTAACTGGCTGTAAAGCCACCAGGGAGGTTGAAGGAACAGCCTGCATTCTGAGGCCTGCCACCACAGCTCCCACAAAGCAGACTACAGAGCAGAACCTAGGTGGCCATGAGAGCAACCTTATCTAGAACTTTCTATGGTCACATCCTATTTGGAGCCACCGAACGTGACTGTTGAGTGCTTGAAATGTATCCATCGTTATTCCAGGATTACATTTTAGTTTTATTAAGTTTTAATGGGTTTCAATGTGAATAGTTCTTTATGGCTGATGGCTCGCGGCTTGTGGTTGGTGGCTGCTTTTTGGATAGTGTGGGGTTAGAACCTGTGGAGCTCTCTGCCCCACTGTGGCTGCAGCTAAGCACGACCTTTTCTGTCACATCATGCTCCTTCAACAGTCTGTCACATTGTCCCACCTGGAAATGCTGTATGTGTTCCCTGTAGCTATAGACTGATTGCCTGAGTGTGGGGGGCTGAGCTGTTCTCTGGTGAGCCTGGCATGGGTCGGACAGCCACAGTAGCAAAGGGACCTCTAGATGTAAGAGACTGTAGGGGCTTCAGTGGGGTTGCCAACCTGAGAAGGCTTCCTGGAGGAGGTGGGGTGCAATTGGACTGGAGCAGAGCCGCAGCCAGGGAATGGGCTGGTGGTTGGGCTTTGGAGCCCAGTCCTGGTGACACGCTGACTTTGATCCTGAGCAAGGGCACCTGCTCCACTAAAACTGGAGCAGAGAGTAGAGCTGGAAGCATGGATTGAGTCCCATGCCACTCTCAGTAAATGTTATAGCGTGGGAGAACCCCTGCCTCCTTCTCAGCCTCCGTTTTCCCTCCTGTAAGATGGGAGAGCAGTGCTCTTTGTTGGTTCTCCCTGAGAAGAAAGACTGATGCTAACTGACATCTTTGCAAATCCTGCAGCCCAGGAGAAGGGGAAGGCTTGCTCCTCAAGGGTGCTGGCCCCTGGCCTGGCCTCTCAAGAGGACAGCAGATGGTCACAGCTTGGCTGTGACCCTGACTGAGGACACAGACAGGGATTTCTTTGCTGCCCCCTCCCCCAGTTCGTGTATGCGCACACATGGCCCGGATGGGGGCCACTTGGCCAGCCTTGCTCAGGGCTGACCTCCTGCTGTTTGGCATTTGACATATGAGGAGGCTGAGGGCAGTACCCCCACACCCTCACCCTGGAGAGGAGCCAGGCTGGCGGGGAGGCCTCACTACCTCCAGGAAGCAGGGTCCCAAGGGCCCTGATCTCTTTACCATGTGTCTGTGGCCTTTGATGGGAATTCCGTTGCCCCTTTTGTCTTCTGTTGGAGGCCTGTGAGAGGGGAGCTGAAGGGAGAGGGGGAGGCGGGGTGGGTCCTGGGGAGCCAGGATGGGTGCCTTTGGGCTCCAGTCCAGTCGGTGCTGAGTGCTTTCCCCTCGTGTTCTTAGAGATGAAGCCCACTCTCCATTGATTGCTGGCTTCTCTTGCCATCCTACCTTCTTAGCGAGACCCCATTTCCCATATATGGAGACAGAAGAAACAATTTTGAGCCTCTTTGGGTGCCCATGCACCCATCCACCCACCCATCCACCCATCCACCCACCCACCCACTCACCCTACCTACCCATCCACCTACCCATCCATCCATCCATCCATCCATCCATCCATCCATCCATCCATCTACCCATCCATCCATTCACTCACCCATCCACCCACCCACCCACTCACCCTACCTACCCATCCACCTACCCATCCATCCATCCATCCATCCATCCATCCATCTACCCATCCATCCACCCACCCACCCATTCACCCACTCACCCATCCATCCATCCATCCATCCTAAAACCTATAAAGAATTACTGTGTACCAGGCACTGTCTTAGCTGCTTGGGACAAAGCACACAAAGTGCTGACTCTTGTGAGGCTTCTTAGTGGTTCCAAGGAGGAGAAAGCAGCCTATAGGTAAAGTGCTGGCAAGAGCATGAGCATGAGGATGAGGGGCCAGTGGGTGAAGTGAAGCCGAGGATGAGAATGAGCCACCTGGGGTGGGAGCACTGTGACAGGGATGACGGCTGAGGTGGAGGACTCAGATTCATCCACCCATCCCTATGTAGACAGTTCTGTCAGGACTGCATAGCAGTGAGAAGAATTTCAGCTTCTAATCTGAGAGGAGTGGGTAAAGGACCCATGAGATGGCTCAATCATGCAATCGTGAGGATCTGAGTTCTATTCACCACAGAAAAAAACGCCAGGCGCAGTAGTGTAGTGACCCAGGCTGGGAGGCAGAAACAGACGGATTCCTGGGCTCAGTGGCCGGCTAGCCGAATCAGTCAGTTGTAGGTTTGGCAAGAGATGCTGTCCTCAAAAGTAAGGTGGAGGGCAACTGAGAAAAACCTTTAACATCGACCTCTGGCACACACACACACACACACACACACACACACACACACACACACGAAGGAGTAAAAAAGCTTTTGATGGATGGATGGTGACACATTGGACATTTCAGAGCACCCCCTAGGACTAGTGGGGAGCAGAGAGGACAATGCAGTGATTGGGGTGAGTGAGAAATGCCCCTGAGGTGCAGAGCTCCACTCTGTACACAGTTAGAAGTTGGGGCAGCTAACAGCTAAAGTGTGAAGGGGAGGATGATGAGAGGCAGCGTCAGCCTGAACAACCAGAAGGGAGGAAGCTGCCCTCTCCTGCCACAGAGAAGGCTGAGGCTGTGTGGAGGGTGGGGTGGTAGCCAGAAATTTGATCCGGGGTCATGCTTTTGGTATTGTCTTGGTGTTTTGAGACAAGGTTTCATGAAGGCAGCCTACAAACTCATTACTTAATCCGAGGGTGACTTTCCCGACTCCCCTCTCTCCCCCTTCTGAGTGCTCAAGTGGCCAGGCATGAGCTACCATGCTCAGCCTTGAGTCTGGGGCTTGTTCACTATGGCAGTCAACTGTTGGACTGCAGGCTGCATGTGCAGGCCATGGCGGAGCCCCGTTAAGAGACTGAGGCTGCAGAACTCTTCCTGGGTAGCAGCCACACACAAGTGATGCTCAAATATTTGAGCCTGGCTGTAATCATCCAAATACCTGAAGAGAGAGAGAGAGAAGTCAGAGCCCAGGTCTGTGAGCCTGTGAGGCTGGGGCATGACGTGCAGCTGGAGAGGCAGAGAAGCGGTAGGGGCAGAGAAAGCCTGCTGGTCTGGTGTCAGTGGCGGGAGATGTGTCAAGGCAGGCGAGTGGTGTGTTGGGCCTGAACACAGAGATGAAATGAGACAAGAGGGATCTGAAATAATAATTTAGACAACTTTCAAGCTGTTGGCTTCGGGAAAGTTTTAAAAAAGCAGGCAGAGGATGTAGTCAGAGATTACTCCAGGCTTTGCCCCCTACAGTGGGAAAAATCACAGCATATTGTGGGCTGATGACGACACAGTGGTGAGTGGAGAGGGGGAGACTGGCCATGCAGGAGAGAGGGGAGAGCTGGGAAAATAGGATCAGGGCCCAGCAGGAAGACCACAAACAGCCCATCCGTCCACCTCTGTTCTTGGGGCCAAGAAGACTTTATCCAGCCTCCCCAAGGAAGTAAGGGGTTAGTGACAGAGGGCCAGGGAGGAATGCGTGAGAGAAACAGGACTCTCCGTGGACCCCGATGGTCTGACATATTTAGTGAGCAGAGAGCACACGGCAGGTGTGAGATGGGGCATGAGCCAAAAGCCTGTGTGTGGTTCTGAGTGAGCAGGGCTGGTTTCTCTGGATCTCTTCCGGGAGGGATAGTGGCTTACATCCTTGTGTTAGGCTGGTCCCCCTCAGCAGAGAGACTGGTGTTGTTCTCAGACAGTTGACAGAGGATGAACATCTTAGATAGAGGCAAGTGGAGAATCAGTCCAACAAGGAGCTTAACTGTTCCGCCATCCTCACGCCTCTGCTCATGTCCTCCAGACCTGTGAGTGCTTCTCGTACCCCTCTGCCTCACCTTCTCTGCAGCCCCATGATCTTTACCCTGGCTCTGAGCTAGAGTGAAGTTAGGGACAGCTGGGGAGGGCATCACATCTCCTGCTCCCTCAGAGCACCGCTCCTCGGTGGGTGCAGATAGAACATGCTGGTCCTGAGGGAAGAGGTCCCCTTTCCAGGGCCGGCCACGCCTCCGTGGCACTGTTCTAGCCCCTGAAAATATCTACTTACGTTTGTGGAATGGGAGTAGGGGAGAGGACTGGCATGGATGCTGTTTGTGGCTCGGCAAACCTATCCCTTCTTTTCTCATCTTGGGCTGGATTCTGTGTCAAGGCTCTAATCTTTGCAGACCCATCTTGAGTGATGTACAGATCACTCAAGCCTTGTGCTGTGTCTGAACTTCCAGTATCGTTTCTTCCTCCCTCCCTCCCCCTCTCTTTGTTTGCTTTCAAACAAGCAAGACAACAACAACAACAACAAAACCAATCAGGCAGGTCTCAGTAAGAACATATTCTTACAGAGGACCTGAGTTTGGTTCTTAGCATCTACGTTATGTGGCCTGTAATTCTAGTTCCAGGGGACATCATGCCTCTTTGGCATCTGTTGGTACTTGCATAAATGTGCACATCACTCTACAAAGACACCACACACACACACACACACACACACACACACACACACACCCTTTCTTTTTAAAGATTTATGTGAGTACACTGTAGTTGTCTTCAGACACACCAGAAGAGGGAGCCAGATCACATTGCAGATGGTTGTGAGCCACCTTGTGGTTGCTGGGAATTGAACTCAGGACCTCTGGAAGAGCAGTCAGTGCTCTTAACTGGGCCATCTCTCCAGCTCAAAGCTAGGTTTCCTCACAACCTTTTGTAACTCTAGTCTCAAGGGATTCAACACTCTCTTCTAGCCTCTTTGGGCACCAGGCATGTGGTTGGTGCACAGGCCTACATGTAGGCAAAACACAAAAATACCAACAGTTGTCAGAGTCAGAGTTTTAAGACTAGTAGTGATTAAAAAAAAAAAACTTTGTTGTTGTTTGTTTGCTTGTTTGTGTAGTCTTGGCTGGCCTGGAACTCACTCTGTAGACAGGCTGCCCTGCCTCTACCTCCTGAGTGCTAGGATTAAAGGCGTGTGCCACCACCTGGCCTTGAAGCTTCACTTTTAATTTGAATGTTTTGAGGAGCTTCAGTCAAGCTTGCTCGCACAGCACCTCATGTGGTTGTTCGTGGAGAACGCTTGTTTTTCAAATGCTGTTAGCCACAGCAGGGGCTACACAGCCCTTGCTCTGCTCCACCTAACTCTAATGCAGCTTTGGCTGGCACTGCTCCATTCCTCCTTCCTCCTGTACGGCCTCCTCCCTTTCCTCCTGACCAAACTGTTCAGCAAGGCTGTGAACTTGGGCCACACTCTGACCCTATCCTACCTGTCATTGTCTGCCATGTGATGATGGATACCTCGAAAGCAACCAAAGTGTCAAAAGGGAGAAGACAGCATATTTAGCAAGTATGGACCACAGTCACTTTTCCTAGACAGGCATTGAGCCCCATCCATACTAGATCCCGTGCCAGGTCCCCAGTCGTCCCCCCAAGCAGGAGAATCCTGCTGTGCTAGGGCCTGTTCTCTGGCCTGGAAATGGAGAAAGAGGTTGCTGTGTGGTAATTGCAAGGACTGGAGCTGGTACCCAGTCCTCCCGGTCTACACTTAACTGTCTCTCGGGTTTGTTTTTTGTTTTGTTTTGTTTTGTTTTGTTGTTTTTTTTTTCAATAGCTGGGGGGTTGGCATGAGGGGCAGGGTCCAGAGGAGTGAGGCCTGTTCAGGCTCTGCCAGGGACTGTGGAACGCCCCCACCCCACCCCAAGAGTTGTAAGCAGTAGACAAAAGCCCATGACAAAAGGCCTGTGGGAGCCTCCGTGAATAGATTAACGAGATCTCCATGCGGAGGCCCCACAATGGGATTCTCCACTCAGCCCTTTTGTTCCAGGCTAAAATAATGGAGCTGGAGGAGGCTTGCCCAGAAGGGGGCATCAGCCCTCCTCCACCACGGTTGAGTGGTGTCCAGATGCCCCTTCTCTACCGTGCACCCCTCCTTCCCTCACTCAGCAGAGGATGATGGAATCTGGCATGTCTGAGGGGCTCCTGGGAATGCAGAGGGGTGCTGACACGGTGGTTGCCCTTTGTTGCCATCCCATCATGTCTAGACTGTGTGACTTAATTTTTAAGAAGCCCTGTAGGATTTTAGTGAAATGTTTGGCTCTTCCCACGGAGCCAATAGTTGTTGACAAAGTGTAAAGCTTAGGTGAAGGTTACGTCTGTCGCTGTGGCCACCCAGTGACAGTGTGAGGTTTGCTGGGGATTAGAAGAAGAACAGTATCAAACCTCAAGCCCTGCCTAGTGTACAGAGATGGGTGGGGCACCCGTAGGCAGCAAGACCTCAGGAGGGTAGTGCGGGACTATGGCAGGTTGGTGGATGTTGGCACACTGGGGACCCCCACAGAAGGTGGAATCACTGTTTTGCAATCTTGGATTTCCTTACAATGAGAAGTGGCGCTGTAGGAGAACCTTTACTCTTGTACTCAGTAATTCTGTAACCACTGCTTGCTTTGTTGTGCTCTGGACAAAGCTAGGCAGAGACTAGAGACTACTACTACTACATACACACACACACACACACACACACACACACAGAAAGACACACAAAACCACACAGATAGAAAGGCACACACAGATACACACACACACACACACACACACATATATATATATATATATACAGAGAGACAGAGAAAGAGACACAGACACATATATACACAGAGAAAGACCGACAGACACAGAGACACACATATGTACACACATGTACACACACAGGCAGATGGACATACACATGCACCATCCCTGTGTGGAAAGAGGGGGTGGAAGAGGTGTGGAAAGAGTCTCAGCTACCAACCACTAGGGCAGACCACAAAAACTAAACAAGGAACTGTTTTCCAGCCCTGGGCAACGTGCAGTTGTGTGACAGCATTTCCACAGGGAAAGGGACAGTCCTTTTGGGGCTGTTTGGCCAGGAGGATACAAATTTCCCCATGAGGTTTGAAGAGCAAACCCATAGCACTGGGAGACGGCTATGTCTACGGGAAAATACTGAAGCTATTTTCCTAGGCCAGGGACAGGTGTGCTGGTACCTTAGCACTGTGACTCTCAGGCTGAAGGACAAAGGGCTTGGAGACAGGCATTGCAGGGAGATGTCAAGAGCCATAGTTTTGACCCCTGTCTGTTGTGGACCAGCTGTGTGAGCTCTTCCTGCACCTCTGTCTAACATGAGTAAATCACAGAGCAGGGGTCTATGAAGTGGCATGAGAACCACCTCGTCCTGTCAGAGCAGGAAGACTTCTAGCCAGCTCCTTGCTCTATCTCCCAGATCAAGTAGACTGTTCAGCACTGAGCCAAAGGGCACTACCTGGGATTTGTAGTTCAGACTGCTGTTCACATGTCATTTTGAACCCTCAGTCCCTCTGCCTGCTATGTATTATGCCCTTTAACCTGGAGAAACAGGTTCCATAAGGTTGGGTAGTCTGCTCACCTGTGTCTGAATCTGGCTCTGAAACATGCTTCTGATTCAAAGCTCCTATCTTGCCCAAATCTTTCCTCACCCTGGCTCTGCTGACCTAGGGACTATAGGGTAGGGTATGAGATGGAAGGGATGCAGAAGGACAGGTGGTTGTGTGGAAGTGTTAAGGGGTGGTGGTGGGGGGCAGGGAGTTACAGATCTCCACCCATACTGAAGGCCAGGCCTGTGTGGACAAACCTGGGTCCACTCTTCAGTGTGTTGTATGCATTCGCAGGTGGTCTTGCTGGATACCAGCACTTCTGAGTGCACATGGGTCTAAGGCTGCACACTCTTGCTTTCTGGTGTGTCTCCAGGCTCCTTTTGCTACCAGTTTCAACCTGAACACAGGTGCTGAAGCCTGGTCCCTCCCCCTTCTTTGTTCAACCTTGTTCTTGGGCACTAGGATTCAGACCAGATCTTTGTCCTTTCCCTTGCAGGGCTTGAGGAAAATGTAACACTCCAGAACTCGGCTTAGCAGAAGTTGCTGGAAGAACAGCCCTTGACTAGCTGCTAGCCTAAAGGCCATGTAGCTGATCATGGTCACCACACATAGACAGCGATCTTCAAAACAAGGGGTTCAGAGCCAGGCTGGCAGTTAGTGGGGACCCAGGGTCAACAGAAGTCATCTTGGAGATATGAGAAGAGTTCACTCTCAAGGGGGAAGGTGATGGGGCACAGCAGTTAGGTTGGACCAGATCCTGTGCTTGGTCAGGTTAGGGATGTACTGAGGTGGGTGGACCGGCAGGCTTTTGGTTACAAGGTGTATACAGATGCAGATAAAGGTGAGAACAGGGACTGTGTCTTTGCCTTTCCTTTTTCCTGGCTAAAGTGGAGTGCACATGACCTAAAATGTCTGAGGGGACCAGCTAGTGAATGAGTAGAATGAGGTACCATGTCAAGCACAGGGTCTCCTCTAAAGAGGAACGATTCCTGCAGAGGAAATCGAGAATCAGGCTGGGAGAACAGGTCAAAGTGAACATGGGCCCCTGGGGTCCAGAGTCTGATGAGGTCTGGTGGAGGACTGAGGTGAAGACTGCTGGGTTGCCCAAGGCCTGACAGTGAGAAGAGACAATGAGCATAAGGGAGTTGGAAGCTCATGAGGACAAGCTCAGGCCTAGGTCTTTACTGTGCCCCTCTTCCCCTGCAGGGTTTGTGTACTCAAGGGAGGGACACAAGGGTCCTCAAGGTCACAGGTCTTTGCTCTGAGCCAGAACACAGGTAATAACAGTAACTGGGGCCAGAGCCTGGGTTTGATGTCATGACACACTTGCATAGATGTAACCGATGCTACTTCCTATGACTCTGTCACTGGATAACTTGTCTCCTGACGTCCTGGGAAACTGCTCCTTTGACACCAGGGCATGGCTCTCATCTTTGAAAACCCCTCAGTGAGAGGTGAGAATCTGAAACGCGTCCCTCACGTCGTGTGACTGGCTGCTGTTGCCCTCCAGAACTTACCTTCCCTCTAGGTGCCAGTGCCTTCGCTAATGCCTTCTCTGTGGACCATCAGGCCTTTCCCTATGTGGTTGATAGATGGTGAACATGTGGCGGGTTTCACCTTCCAAGGCTGTCTTTTGCCGTTAGTCACGGCACAGCCACATCACCGTGTATGGCCGTTGCCAGTATGGCTGGGTGTGTGCAGAACCAGAGGAAACACTCCAAACCTGCACGCATGCACCCTGTCACAACTCTAGAAACCACATCTGGTCCTCTCCATAGGTTCACCATGGTTAGTTTTGTAGGTGTGCACTGTACAAGAGCCTGTCTAGCTCTGTAGGTTGTGATGTGTCCAGCAGGTGGCAGTAGTGTCCCAAGGAAGCCAGCTGTGGTTTGTTTTGCTCTGTGCAGTTGACGCTGGTGTTAAACAACAGGGCCTGAGTGCTAGGAATGCAGGCATAGACAGCTGCATCCGACCAGCCCAGTTGTTCTGGGTGTGCTGGTCCCGCCATCCAGGATGCACTGCTCCCTGTAACCCTTCAAGGTGCTGTCAAGACACCAGTCCTTTGGTGAGTCCTTAGCCAGGAGTGTCATGCTCTCAAGAGCCGCAGGGCCCGAGGCCTGTACCTCTACTTTCTTCACAAAGCATGCTACTTTCTGGACTCCTCAGCTGACTGAACCACTCGAGACATCTTCTGACCTAACCCCATGCCTAGTGGAACATGTGGGATTTGCTTGATACTATTTTGCCAAGAAGCTAGAGGTAAAGCTTGGTAGCGTTTACCTGGCACGCAGGAAGTCCTGGGTTCAATCCCCAGTGCAGCCAAATATGCCCACACACCAATACAGAATTCAGAAGCTTGGGCTTGAGAAGAAATCATTGTAAACCCAGGATACCATGGGCTCACGTAGTCTTTGGAATTTTGTCCTTGGGTCAGGCCAGCTGGTGCAAGTGCCTACATGGTGCTATTTCTTTGGCCCTGGATCTCCTATTGGTTCAGGATTGGTGCATTGACAGGTGCTAGAGGAGTGTGTGGGGAACCTTCTGGGGACATTTACTCTCTTCATGGTACAGAGACATGGTGGTATTCACAGATTGGCTCTAGGACCCCTACCCACGAACAATTTTGCTCCCTTTGAGTAACAGGCGTTTTGCAAAGTGAGTCTGATCATATCTCCGTCTCCATTTGGTGACTTGGGAAGCTTGGAACAAATGAGGGCTTTTTCTTAGGGGGGGAAGGGGGGTTGAGACAGGGTTTCTCTGTGTATCCCTGGCTGTCCTGGAACTCACTCTGTAGACCAGGCTGGCCTTGAACTCAGAAATCCGCCTGCCTCTGCCTCCCAAGTGCTGGGATTAAAGGCATGCGCCACCACTGCCCAGCCAGGGCTCATTTTTAACCTCTCTGGTGACAAGAACCCAGGTCCTCAAGCTTGAGGCAGGCAGGTACTTTACCAGCCCTGTGGTACCCTTGACATGACCTGCATGTTCTGTCTATCTCACGCACCCCAGCATACTATCTGCACATCCCAAATAATGTTTGTGAGCTGATGGGGCCCATTTCGGATGGAGCAGGTAGCGGTGCCTGCCCAGATGTCATGTTACAAACAGCATTAGGTCAGGTTCTAGTTTCTTTTAGGCCAGTGGTTCCCCATCTTCCTAGTGCTGCAACCCTAAATATGGTTGCTCATGCTGTGGTTGATTCTCAACCATAATATTATTCTCATTGCTGCTCCAAAGTTCTAACTTTGCTACTGTTATGAATCATAATGTAATTTTGGGGGTGGGGGGTCGTGACCCCCAGATTGAGAACTACTGCTTTAGCCAAAGGCCAGAAGAAATCCAAGGGCCAGGAAATACGCGTTGCTGGGCTAGCCACTGCGGCTTCCAGGGTCGATGGGCAAGATCACACTCCAGGGCCCGTGGTGGACTTGGGATCTCAGGGAAGGCCAAGGTGCACAGAGTAGGAATGTCAACCTGTTGGACCTCCTACCCAGCAGCTCTGGACAGGTCGAACCAACCTTTACAAACCTTGATGCCCTGCAGTGACCTGCACACAGTGAGGGAACATGGCTCTGGTTCTTCCCTCCATCAGATCCATGGAGGGGCATAGCTGGTGTAGTCAGGATAACTTGCCAGGAGTGCATGTTGACCATGGCATTTCTGCGTTCCTCTTGGTGTAGAGCAAACTATTTTAAAAAACGAATTCTAGGACCAAAGAGTGGTAGGGTAGCCTGTCATCGGCTAACTAGCCTGTCAGTGGGTCCCTAGAGCCACTGTAGGAGCTGACCAGTCGCTGCTCTTCTTGCCTGCAGCTCTGTTGAAGATGCACTGGACACCGGAACACGCCCAGCCCCTCAACCAGTGGCCAGAGCAGCACCTGGACGTCTCCTCCACCACCCCGTCGCCTGCCCACAAATTGGAGCTGCCTCCAGGGGGTCGCCAGCGCTGCCACTACGCTTGGGCACACGACGACATTTCCGCCCTCACAGCCTCCAACCTCCTCAAGCGCTACGCCGAGAAGTACTCCGGAGTCTTGGACTCGCCCTACGAGCGCCCGGGTCTGGGCAGCTACGGTGACACCTCCTTCCTCAACGGTGCCAAAGGGGACCCGGAGCCCTGGCCCGGGCCTGAGCCACCTTACCCTCTAGCCTCGCTCCACGAAGGCCTCCCGGGAGCCAAACCGGCCGGCGCCGGAGGCTCCGCGGGCCTCGGGGGCTCCCCGGTGGTAACCGGGAACCTGACCGAGCCGCTCTACACGGGCAACGCGTGCGGGGCCCCGGCGGCGGCCACCGAGTACGCGGCGGGCTACGGAGGCGGGTACCTAGCGCCCGGCTACTGCGCGCAGTCGAGCGCCGCGCTCGCCCCGCCGACCCCGGCCGCGCTGCTGCAGCCAGCGCCGCCGCCCGGCTACGGGCCCTCGGCGCCGCTCTACAACTACCCCACGGCCGGCTACGCGGCGCAGCCTGGCTACGGGGCGCTCCCGCCGCCCGCCGCGCCGCCCGCGCCCTACCTGCCCTCCGGGCTGGCGGCGCCCACGCCCCTGCCCGCGTCCGCTCCGCCCCGGCCCGCGCCCTACGGCTTCCCCGCGGCCGCCGAGGGCGTGTCGCTGAAGCGCAAGGCGGCGGACGAGGGCGCGGAGGCTCGCTACCGCAAGTACGCGTACGAGCCCAAGGCCCCCGCGGCCGACGGCGCCGCCTACCCCGCCGCGGACGACGAGTGTCGGGGCAACGGGTTCCGCTCGAAGCCACCCGGGGCGACGGAGGATGGGACCGGCAAGTACGGCGCCGGCGGGCCTCTCAAGGTCCTGGGCTCCCCCGCCTACGCCCCGCAGCTCGAACCCTTTGACAAGTTCCCGGAGCGGGTCCCGGCCGCCCACGGAGGCTTCGCCGAGCTGTCGGGGGAGCCCGCCAAGGGCGTGGACCCGGGGGCGCTGGAGCTGGTGAGCAGCAAGATCGTGGACTGCGGGCCCCCCGTGCAGTGGGCAGACGTGGCGGGCCAGGGCGCGCTCAAGGCGGCGCTGGAGGAGGAGCTGCTGTGGCCCTTGCTGAGGCCGCCCGCCTGTCCCGGCAGCGCGCGCCCGCCGAGGACCGTGCTGCTCTTCGGACCCCGCGGCTGCGGCAAGGCGCTGCTGGGGCGCTGCCTCGCCACCCGGCTGGGGGCCACGCTGCTGCGCCTGCGCGGAGCCAGCCTGGCGGCCTCGGGCGCCGTCGAGGGCGCGCGCCTCCTGCAGGCGGCCTTTGCGGCTGCGCGCTGCCGCCCGCCCGCCGTGCTGCTCATCAGCGAGCTGGACGCGCTGTTGCCGGCGCGGGACGACGGCGCGTCGCTGCGGGCGCCGCTGCTGGCCTGCCTAGACGGCGGCTGCGGCGCGCGCGCCGACGGCGTGCTGGTGGTGGGTACCACCTCCCGGCCGGCCGCCCTAGACGAGGCCACCCGCCGGCGGTTCGCGCTGCGCTTCTACGTAACGCTGCCCGACGGCGCGGCGCGCGGGCAGATCCTGCAGAGGGCGCTGGCTCAGCAGGGCTGTGCGCTGAGCGAGCGGGAGCTGGCCGCCCTGGTGCAGGCCACCCAGGGCTTCTCTGGGAGCGAGCTGGGGCAGATGTGCCAGCAGGCAGCGGCCGAGGCGGGCCTCTCCGGACTGCAGAGGCCCCTCTCCTACAAAGACCTGGAGGTTGCTCTAACCAAGGTGGGCCCTCGGGCTTCCCCCAAGGAGCTGGACTCGTTAGTTGAGTGGGACAAAATGTATGGCTCCGGACACTGAGGGTGGCAGGGGAGGCCAACTCTGCCTGGGGGAGGATGTCTTTGGCCAAAGGAGTGATGAATGTGGGGCGGGAGAGGGAAGGCTCTCCCGGTGGATATTTTTTTTTTTTTTTTTTTTTTTAAATGGGAAGGAAAATGCTTCTGCCAGGCAGATCGATGCCATATGCACCGGTGTACTCAGGTTTTTTCCTATTTATTGTGGACGGGAAGTTCGTCATCTCCGCTCGGCAGACCGGGCACACCCGACATGAGTTGGCACCAAGGCCTAAGGAACGCCTGCTCTCTCTCCATCACCTTTGTCTCTTGTCCTCTGAGTGACGCCTTCCTTTCCTATCCTACTTTCTCAGTATTGGCTTAGTTTTCTCCTCAGGGTTTTGTCTCTGGCCCCTCCCCAAGCTGTCTCTGTTCCTTTTCAGCTCCTCCTTCCTGTCCTCATCTATCACCCTCTGTGCTTCCGTCTCTGTGTCTCTGTATCTCCCGTATCTCCCGGACCTATGCTTTAACCCACCCTCCCTCATTGTTCTGATTGACACTGCAGCGACTCTTGGCGGAAGTTCTTTTGGCCCAGAGGCTGAGAAGGGGGGTGAGCAGGGAGCCCCAAGCCCCCTCCGTACCTTACCCACCTGAAATCTTGGGATCTTAGGGGTGGGACAAGGATAAAAACCACCCAAAGAAGGCTTTTGTTTTGCTTTTTTGGTTTGTTCATTTTTGAGGGGAAGTCCCAGAAATGTAGGTTGCTTAATATTTTAGGTCTCTTATTTTTTGTAAGATGTGTAGTATGTGCTGTTTTTCGTTTTATTTTGACAACTCAGGAAGAAACTGACCTCAGAAAGAATGTTAGAGTTTGGCTGCTCTCCTGTTACCCCCAGCCCTGGCCCTGGGGAGCAGATTCTCCCAGATCAGAGAGACTTGGGGCTAATGAGTAAGACCTTACATGAACCCCAAACTGCTGTTCCTGGGATAGAAGCAGAATGTATCTAAGGGCTTCCTTCCCTGGCCCAGCTTGCAAGCAAGAGGTGAGGGTCTGGGCAGGGGCTCCAGAGGGCAGGGCTTGCTGCTTTCTTGCCATCCCCCGACCCCCTGCGGGGCCCAGTCCTCAGCTTCGGGTGGTCTGTGAACCTTACAGAGAGTTGGGGTGCTCTTGTCCATTTCCCGCCTTAGAGGTGACCCGGGCAGAAGGTTCTCAGGCCTCTGACTGGAAGCAGGTTCTGTTTTAGGCTCTCGATAATGGTCTGGCCACAAGTCTAGCTGGATACACTATTGACTACTAGGAGCCAGGCCACCTGTGATGAGGCAGAACACTGCCCTGGGAAGGGCTCTGTGTCTCTGTGTGGAGGTGTCTACTTTTCCCCATGGAGCTCTGGGTCTGGACCTGGAGCACCTGGAAGGAACTGGGTGTTTTCCTGTGATGTCAGTCCAGAGCCTTTCTCTGCAAACCACATTCCTCCTGCTCCTTCTCTTGATAAGTCTTCAGCTCTTTGCCTCTCAGGCCATTTCACTATCTTTGGTGCAAAGAAGGGACACCTCCCCATCTTTGTCCCCCTCCCCACCCCCCCCCCCGTTAGCTCCCCTGCTTAACCCTACAGCTCCTAGATCCCTTCACTTTCTGGATGCTGAAGATGCCACGAGAGACATGGCAGGGGCAGGGTGCTGAGGGCATGTGTGAGCTGAGGAGTGCAAACAGGAGAGCTGCCGTTTCCCCTTCATCTTTGTTCTCTCTGGAGGCAGCCGACCAAGTACAGGACTTGATGCCTCAAATCGAGTGGCATGACGCTGATGACCCTCCGTGGGGCACAGAGTAAGGGAGTTCTCTCAGGTCTGGGGGTGGGGGTGGGGTACTGGGGCAGGGAAGTAGGGTTGGGAACCCAGCTATCCCTTCAAACAGCAGCACCATTAGGGGGCTGGGTAGGAGTTCATGGACCAATGGCTAGGGTCCCCACACTTCCTTTGCTGGGCTCTTTCTGTTTCCCAGGTTTGGAAGCTTTGCACAAGAAGACAGCCCCCGGCTGCAGCACCTACCTCATGAGCATGGGGCAGGATGGCAGGGCAGGTCTAGCCCTAGCAATGTTGGGGGGGCATACCAAAGAATCCAGGGATGGAGCGTAGGGGAGGGTGTGCCGGCCCTCCACTCCCTCTGCTAACATTGGGTTGGGATCCTCTCTCAGTTGTAACCTGTTTCTACCTCATTTTGCTGTGTGTTGTACATGGACATATTTATCTCCCGTCTGATGATGCTCTGCAGCTGTGGTCTGTCTACCTCAGAAGAGACTGTATTTTAAAAGAAAATATTACACAGTATTAAAGTTATGACGTGTGGTATCCGGAGGATTTCTTGTGGGTAGTGGGAGTTGGGGAGCGTTGACAACTCGGGGATGTCAGTGTCCTGGCTGTGGCTCTGAGTGTTTCTGTTCCTTCAGCAGAAAGTTTGGGGACCTGAAGAGGAAGAGGGGCCCCCAAGAGCAGGGCAGTAGCCCTGGGTGAGCAAGGTGAAGGTCATACTTGTCTTTCACAGGGTGGAGGGCAAGGTTTGGAGACATCTGAGGCCCAGTTACAGGCCACATGGGATTCTTTGCCCATTCCTTCCCTACCTTTCAGTCCCAATTATCACTGACAGCTCATGATAAGCTGAGAGGTGGAAAAATTAGGGACTCTGTTTAAAAGTTCTGTGGAGAGGCTGGGACCCACTATCAGGTACCATGGGCCAAGGGAATAGTATTCGGTGCTCCCACTACAGGCTCACAGGAGGTAAAGCCAGAAGCAGCCTCCGGGGAGACAAACGTGTGTATTTCCAGGATTCAAAGAGGCAATCACTATCTTTTGGTCTTTGGAGGTCCAGAGAAGCCTTCCTAAAATTTGCCATGTACCTAGCGTTTGGGAATGCCAAATCAAACCACCTCCCTAAACTGCCAAGAATACCCCTGAGAATTCACAATGGGGATGGTCTCCCAAACAGATCATATGTAACTATAAAAACTAGGTAGGGGTGCTGGGGGAGGGTCATAGGGGTCTCCTCACAGCCGGTACAGTTGTTTGATGGTGACATAGTCACTGAGAACTTGAGTAGAGCCTAGAATTTCTGCACTCATTGGAGGACAACACTGAAGGACGCATGGCTTCTCTCAAAAATGCCAGAGAGAGCTGGGGAAATGGTTCAACAGGTACAGTACCATGCAAATGTGAGGGCCAGAGTTGGGATCCCCAACACCCATGTAAAGCTGGGTTGGTGTGGCAGCTCATCTCTAATTCCAGCCCTTTGGAAGGCAGAAATAGGTGCTCCCTCAGAGTAAGATGGCTAGCTGGACTAACCCCATCAGTGAACTCTGGATTCAACTGGGAGACTCTGACTCTCAGTAGGGAGGGAAGTGATGGAGCATGTTAGCCTCAGGCCTGTAGCACTGCATGCACAAGGGTTCCACACCACACAGAGTCGATGGGAGTAAAGGGGGGAGGGAAGTAGTCACAAATGGCCGGTCTGGAACCTTCCCTGGTAGGAGTGCTAGAGGCCAGCCAAATGTGGAGGCTGGAGAGGGTGTTCTTGGCACTGTCCATATTTATCACAAGAGCATGAAATGGAGGCAGGAATGTGGACATCTGAGGTTGGAGGAGTCAGGTAAGAAAGACTAAGCTACCCTTAAGGGCTGGTACACCACAATGAAGCCTCAGCTTGCAGGTGTGTAGGTGGCTCTGGACAGGGGATTGGTTTGCAAGACTTTGCACACGGAGTCAACAGGCCTTTCCTGAACACTTAGGTACTTGGTCACTGTTAGGCCAATGTGGAGACCCCAGTCTCATGGGCAGGGCAGTAAAAAGATCTAGCAGCAGTGTGCTGGTGTGGTAGGGCTATGTGGATGTTGACTGTGCTTATATGTGGCTCTTAGGGGGGATGAGACAGCAGGGTCCACCTTGGAGGCCAAACTGCTGGATTGTGAGACAATCCACAGTCAAGCCACCTTGAGAAATGACGTTCGGTAAGCGTGGGCCCAGTGTGTGGATGGGGGAACCAGGAATTTGCTCAGTTCTGAGATGAGGGCTTAGACTAGCTAGCAACCGTGAGAGCGTGCCAAGGACCAGGCATGCTGACAGAGAATCTGGGCCTTGACTGGATGTGGAAGCTGCTAGTGAGCAGAGTGATTCCTGTCAGAGGCCGAAGGACCGGTAAATGAATTAGAAGATGATGACGTATCAATGGGGTTAGAGTAGGCACTTCAATATAAAACCCAGACTCCTGCCCAATCCCACAGCCATTAACCATTGTCATGGATGGGTCACTAGTTCTGCCCCCTCCATAGGGACGAGGGAGAGGGGCTGCTGGGAGCCTCTTTCCTCTAGATCCTGAGCAGTCAGATCTGTGCCCCACCCCCACCCCTGGTAGCTGAGTTCTTTGCCCAGAGCGTTCAGCTTTCCAGGAAAGTTCCTCGTCTCTACGCCACAATCCCCAGCCTTGCAACAGAGCCTCGGCGTTCGGAGCCCCTCCCTCAGGCCGAGCCATGGCGTGGACGCTGATCCTAGCTCTCTGCAACGGGGTGCTGGCCCCCACGAGCGCACTGGACGCCATGGGCCCCCACGCAGCAGCCCGCCTGTCGGAACTGCTGACCCCCGAGGAGTGCGGCCACTTTCGATCACTCCTCGAGGTGCCCGACCCCGACCTGGACAAGGAGCTGGCCCGGCTATCTGAGGACAAGCTGGTGACGCCCGAGCCACCCATACCCTCGTTCAGGGCGCAGGACTCGGTGGGACAACGGCGGCGGGCCGCAGCCACGCAGCTTTCGGAGGGGAGTGAGGGCGCGTCCGAGTCCGCGGACGTTTCCGACGGCTGCCGAGAGGCGCTGGCGACCTGGTTGGCCGCCCAAGCCCCGGCCCTGCCGTGGGACCGCGTGGCCCGAGCCCTACGGCGCAGCGGCCGCCCCGATGTGGCGCGGGAGCTGGCCAAGAACCTCCACCAGCAGGCGACATTGCAGCTGCGGAGGACGGGCGCAAGCTACCTGCAACAACTCAGGGCCCTAGCCCCGGTCCCGGGCCCCGCCCCCGCCCCCGCCCCCGTCCCCAATCCCGGCGTCGGCTCCGCCAAGGTCCCTGCCCCAGCTCCGCGCGCCCGCCGCGCCGCCGTCCGGGAACCGGCCTGGGACCAGCTGGAGCTGATCGTGGAGCGCCTGCCGCAGCCCCCGTACACGCGCAGCCCCTCAGCCTGGGCCGGGCCGCTGGCGCTCGGCCTCCTCGCCGGCTTCCTGGGCGCGCTGTGCACCGGGGCGCTGATCACCGTGCTCACGCTGTGGATCACCGGCGACGACCGCGACGGCGACCCCGCGTGGCCTCGTGCCCGAGGCCCGGCCGCCTCCTTCCGGCCCAGGCCGGCTCAGACGCCCTGCAGCTGGGAAACTCAGCCGCTCCTGCCTCGGTCCTGGGCGTCGCAGCCGCCCTCACCCCTCTGCCCATCGCTGTGAACCGCCCGACGGCGGCGCACCCCTATAAAGTTTCCTAACGCGGCGGAGGGCGCACTCTGTGGCTGTTTGGATGGAAGTGGGGGCGCGGGAGCCGGCAGGGGGTCCCCAGCGCTGCCCAGAGCTGCCCAGCGCCCGGGTGCCCCGCGTGCCAGGAAACTGCTCACTACTGCTTAGGGGTACAGTCTAGAACCCGCGCGCGCAGTCCAGACGTGTGTGTGTGTGTGTGTGTGTGTGTGTGTGTGTGTGTGTGTGTGTGTGTGTTTGCGTGCGCGCACGTAATCCAGACATGGAGCCCAGATGCAGAGAGTGCAGCTACTCAGTCCCTCAGGGGAGGCTTCCTTGCCACTTTCCCACCCATCTCCGAGGGAGAAGCCATCCCCACCCAGAAACCAAGCCCTGGAGAGCCCATTGCCAGGGAATCCTAGGGTTAGGGGCCTGGGGTGAGAGCCATGACAGAGTGACAGTCCAGTCCAAGAGGAGAGTTGAAAACAAGATTGACGTAACCCTTTATTGCAAATTCTAAAGTAAAAAGATGTACAGTACAAAGTAAAATTGAAAATCCAGACTATAAACTTCCAATCCACGTTTACTTTCTCATTTCTCAAGCGTTTCTGCCATTTCCGCATAAACAGAACGGGGAACGAGTGGAGGGGTAAGGAAGGAGGTACAGCGAGGGGAAATCAGAAGAATCACAAACCCCAGAAGCAAGTGCAAGGAAAGACATTTCTCCACCTGCTGTCCTGGTGATGAGAAGCGGGGGGGTGGAGCAGTGCAGTTTAAAATGGCTCTCAGAATAGCAGCGTTTATGGTACTAGATCCTCTTCCTCAAGTCCAAAGAATACTTTGACCTTCCCTGGCGCCTTTGTCTCTGTATCTCAGAACGCTTTACAAAACATCTAGTTAAAGCCTCACAACACCCCTGTGAGGTAGGTCAGTATTATTATCCCCATTTTACAGATGGGGAAACTGAGGCACAGAGAGGTTAAGTGACTTGCCCAAGGCCACACAGCGAGCCAGTGGTCAAGCTAGGGATGGAACACAGTTCTGTCCCTCTTCTGGAACCACTGGGCCACGCTCCCCTTAACCTATGTACATTCTTCACACACACACACACATACATGTGCACACCTGCCCACTTCACCCCACTTAGCCTCTATGTACAGCAAACAGCAGTGGGGTCAGGGGCAGGGGTGTCTCAGGAGTGTTTTAATAGAGGAAATCTTGGCAGTCTCGAGAAGAGGCAAGAAGCACAGGCCAGGGTGCAAGTCTTGACCTCTGAACCCAGACTTCCTCTTCTCCTGACCCCCCCGGCTGACTGACGGCAGCTAATTCTTTAGGGGGTGGGGAAGTACCTGAAAATGAACGAAGCTTTTTGCAAAACTTTGGGCAACATCTGAGAAAAGAAAGAGGCATCGTTACAGAAGATGCCCAGGACTCAGGTCACCAAGTCCTGACCCATGGCAATTTCACCTCCATAGAAGGCTTGGAGGCTGGGGCTGAGGGACAAGGACAGGGACTGACCTACCAGCCGACTCTCTCCAGTTCAGCTACTAGAGTGGACTAGAGCGGGCACTTCAGGATCCTCCTGAGTGTTCCCAGACCAGGAGACACGGCCTGGAGAGGGATGTCCCCTCCCCCGCACAAATGTGAAGGGGATAGCCTCAGTCTGCCAGTCTGATAATGGGAGTGGATGGAAGGCAGGGCCCAGTGCGAGCTAGTGGAGCAGAAGCTGGGCAGCGTGCTTGCACCAGCCTTGGGGGATGGAGGATAGTTTTTTCTTTCTTTCTTTCTTAAATCATATCCATGAACAAGGCAGAAGTAAGGCCAGACCAGCTGGGTTGGTTGAAGTCATCTCTTGGGGGGGTGGGGGTGGGGGAAGGCTCTGCTGGATGGGACCGGTGAGGGAGGGGCCCAGCCTAAAGGGGCCCAGCCACATGCAGTCAGCAAGCAGGGACCTGGTGGGGTCAGGACCTGGCTGTTCTCTCCAGTACTACTTAGAATTGGGAGGCTCTGGTTCCCTTCTCCTTCCCAAAAGCTCCAGGGTCCCAGTTCCCAGACCCCTTCCAGAACTCAAGAACTAGAAAGTCAAACACAGACACACGGCAAGATAGGCCTCCCTTGTGTAGTTAAAAAAAAAAAAAAAAAAAAAAAAAAAGCCGTGTTTATTTTTGTTTCCTTTTGGCTAATAGTGATTTACTTTTCTAAAGGTCACGTGTTGTTTAGGGCAGCGTCGGGCTCCATGCCCCCGATAACACACTACTGGTTCGGTTGTGGTGATAAAACGAGAGAAGCCCTTTGGGCGCTCTGTGTAGCTCCAGGGGTCCTGACAGGGCGCTTGTCTCTCTGCCCAAAGCTTCAGACGCCCAAGTGGCTCATTTCCAGATGGCGAGAGCAGACCACTCACTCGGACTTAGGAAGGTTCTCCTGCTGCCACCCTGTGACTCCCAGCCTCTCACCCTAAGCCACAGGAAAGTTAAGGAAGAGGGGGGTGTTTTCACACACCCAGTAGTCATGGCGACTACTGCTCAGGGGGCTTTGGCTCTGCGTTTTAAATGAACAGCATCACATGACTTTTTGCTTTTTTGTCCTTTTATTATTATTTTTAAAGGAGGATCGTGGAATATAAATACTGCACCAAGGACCCGGCTACAAAAAATAAATATTTATATCATATTTATATATCTATATATATATGTGCAGTGGTACTGGCTGCTGCTGCTCTTTGATGGGCTTCATGAGTGTTTGGCAAAGCGCTGCCACTTGCTCACGCAATGAGGACGCAAAACAAAACCAAACCAACCAAAAACTGCCACAGCCGATTCTTTAAGGTTTGATGCCTGTTAACTGTGGGTGTGAACTGCTGGTGATGGTGTGGGTCACAAGAAAGGATTGTGGAGACGAGCAGGGAGTGGCTGGGTGGAGGGATGGAGGGTGCTGGTGGGAGAGGTCTAATCGGAGTGAAAGTTCAGAGCAAGCAGAGCTGGAGGTGGCTTCTTCCCTGCGAGGCTGTTGGAAGGTGTGAGAAACAGGCACAGCCTGCGGGGCTGGGTCAGGAGCTGGGGGAGGAGGGTCAGACCTAATGACTTAACATTACTAGCATGGTGCTTGGTGTTCCTAGCAGGATCAAACAGCTGTTGCCCATCTCAAGATCTAAGAACAATGATTAAGTTTAGCCAAATCTTGCATAGAAGTGGTTAGAATTTATTGCACATTGGAACAAAAATATATATATATATATATATTTTGTCGTTTTGGAAAAGACCATTAGCAATAAAAAATTTTTTGTCTGTCTTTCTGGTTAGGGGTATACATTGGCTGACAGCTTCTAAATTCTAAGAAGAAAGGAAAGTATAAAAAATAAAAATAACCATGACAATGGCATAAGCCAGAAGCCATTTCCTATTTAATAAGTTAGTAATTTGTATTTACAAAAAGGCATGCCAATAAAATAAAATTATATATTACAGTATTTATAATTCTCTTAAAAAGAATAACCACAGGTCAGCTCCTGTTTTGTGCTGTTTGCGACATTGCCTGCAGGTGGTGCTCTAGACTCGTCCTGGCTGCGGTGACACAGACGGACACACCCCCTGAGCTGGGAGAGTTGGACAGTGTCTATCCATCCAAGACAATAGAAAGCTCTGCTCACTGATTGGCTGTGGTTTGTTCTATGCAAAACTAGTCAGGTGGACCGTGAGGTTACATCCAAAGTGCTTCTACTGCAAGGCGGACTGGTGGGTATGATGGGCTGCTTACTTCCCTCCACACTATGCTCAAGAAAGGTCTATGTTGATTTGGTTTAGAGAGACCATCTGACTTTCAAGTGCAGCATCTCCTCTTTGAGACCGTGTGGTCAGGTGAGACACCGTGGACTAAGGACTGTCTTCTGTAAAGCAGGGGATGGAATGGAAGATATGGTGCCCCTTCGGAAGCCATCCCCCAACAACAGCGGGCAGGCTACTAAGCAGAAAGCGAGGTGGGCTGAAAGGAAAGGTCAAGGGAAGCTGTGACACCCTAAAGAATTACTACCAAGTCCTTTCTCACAAAAGCCATCGTAGAAACAAGACCAAGTGGGCTCGGTCCAGAGGCAGCTCTATCTCTCCATCAGGTTCATGCTAGAGACCATTATTCTAATCACAAGTGGAAGAGCCCACAGCCATATCCCAGCCAACATTGCTGTCCTCACCAGCTCTGAGCTGCTGGGAAGGGAAGCCCTGCTGGCTGGGAGGATATGGTGGAAGCAGGAAGAACCATGCAGCCAGGAGCTTGTGACAACCCCTCTGCAGGACAGGGCAGTTCAGAATATCTGAACCCCTTTCCATATCTACCTGAGCCTGGAGAAAAGCAGACAGACATGACACTGAATGCAGTAAGCACCCCAAACCCCCCAAAAGGTTTCTGTAAGTCCCCCAAAGGCCCCCCAGAGGTAACATGCTATGATAAATAGCACTTTTATCTCTACCCCAGGTGTCAGTTCTCCAGTATGAAGGCTAAACAATCATCAGAATATTGCAAGATACAAATGAACTCTTTTCCTATTATTATTATTTTAGCCCTAGGATTTGGTTTTACAGTGACATTAATAGTACAAGCCATTCGGGGTCAAAGTCTCCCCATGTATTGGACAGAGCAGCAAAATGTGCAACAATGGCTGTATGTTAGAGATGTCTTGTCAAACATGTACACGCAGCGGATCCATCTGCTTGTTTGGTTGGGTTGTTTTTGTTGGTAGTGGTCAATTGGTTAATTATGTCTCCCTACCCAGAGGTGTATGAAAGACTTCTACACTGAGAGGATTGCAGCCGGAATGGAACTCTTACCATTTCTCCAAATACAGTGAACGGTGCAGGGCTGGGTCCTGTCCGGAGGCTGAGCCAATGCGGGGGACAGGATTACTAGTGTCTTGTGGTGTATGGATCTCATGCATGACTTCTGAACGCAGCATGCCATCATGCAAGTCATTTCTACGCATTGAACGAGCACGATATTTGGAACTGGCCTGAGCAAGTCCTCCTCAGCCTGAAACCCTGATTGTCTCCCCCACCTGTCTCCAAACCACGTGCCGCCCGTGTGGAGAAGATGCTGTTATGTTAAAGAAACAGACGATTAGTGACGTAGGCTGAATGTGTATGTGTGTGTGTTTGTGTGTGTGTGTGCGCATGTGTGTTTCTTTTTGCTGCTTAGCTTAACTAATGTAAGAATGCAAATATTGTTTGCATGAACAAACAAACTTTTAAAGTGATGCTTTCTGCTTCTGAGAATCAACAAAATGAAAAAATAAAATCCATTTGGCTGCAGCGGCAATCTGCTGGTCCCGGCAGCGCCTCTGTTTTGTATCCTGTTAATTTAGTTCTAAGTTGCATTGACTGAGTGTGGAACATGCAGTAACCATCTGCCCAAGCGATAGAAAATCTGTGAGTCCAGGGAGCAGGGTCTTTTGTCCCTAGCAGGTCACCGCTCAGGATGCAACCATGTCATGTGTAAGCAGACTATGTTTGGTGTAGGTCTCCACAGCTGCTCTGCATCCGTGAGAGTCGGAAGTTTGTAAACAAGCCTTCACTTGCCCGTGTTCAGCCAGCGTAAGCTTCCCTTCCCCCTCCTCTAGCACTTGGACTCCCTGACCTCTTTTTGCCTCTTGGCTCTTTCCCTTCTGCCTTCCTCCGCACGCTGCTGCTTCTCCTTGTCAGGTTTTGTTACGCTGTCATAGGAGGGAAGGGAGGCTGTGGACGGGGTGCTCTCCTTCTTCTCCCGGTGTGTGCCTCCATTCTCCAGCTTGTTGGAAGTGACCTTTCGGCAGATGAAGCCCCGCCTAGCCAAGTGTCCCCTGTAGGCACGCTGCAGGACCACGGCGGACACCTCTTCCTGCTTGCGCCGCAGAGTGGTTGTGATAGGCTCGTAAGACACTTTGGAAGGATTGGATGCCACGAACCGCTCCTCCATCTGCTGCCGTAGGATGTCCAGCTCCCCACTGTCTCCCAGGACTCGCTTGGTGAAGGCAAAAAGGATGTCCAAGCAGTGGATGCGATCTCCGCTCACCATGGGCAGGTCCATGGCGATGAGCTCGATGGTGTTGGGCTTGGGTACTCGGAGCGGATGCTCCAGGGCATCGGCAAAGTCTGCCAGCTTACAGTACTCGATGAACTGGGTGGCATCGGGGTCGAACTTCTCCCAGATCTCATAGAAAGTCTCGAAGTCGTCCTCACTCAGAGGATCGGCGCTCTCCTCCGTGGCCACGCTGAAGTTCTCAAGGATGATGGCGATGTACATGTTCACCACGATGAGGAAGGAGATGATGATGTAGCTGACAAAGAAGAAGATGCCCACTGAAGGGTTCCCGCAGTCCCCTTTGAAGCCACTCCCTGGGTGCTCCTTGTCCAAGCTGCAGTCAGGGGGCCGGTTGAGGATGGGCAGCAGCAGGCCGTCCCAGCCTGCGGAGGTCGTGATCTGGAACAGGCAGATCATGCTGTTGCCGAATGTCTCGAAGTTGAACATGTCGTCAATGCCGGCCTCGTGCTTCACGTATGCGAAGTTGGACATCCCAAAGATGGAGAAGATGAACATGACGAGGAAGAGCAGGAGGCCGATGTTGAACAGGGCGGGCAGCGACATCATTAAGGCAAAAAGCAGGGTGCGGATCCCTTTGGCGCCCTTGATCAGCCGCAAGATGCGCCCGATGCGGGCCAACCGGATGACTCGGAATAGGGTCGGGGAGACGAAGTATTTCTCGATGATGTCAGCCAGGAACATTCCTGAGGGGGGAACACAGGCTGATGACTAAGGGCAGGGACACCCTTCCCTCCGCTTACCGGGCACTGTGAAGCACAGAAGTTCACGGGCATATAGAATGAGATGATCCTCACAATAAAACGGCGACACGTTCCAAACACAGAAACTGTACAGAAAGCAGTAATGCAGAGACTGTGTGCTCAGCGGGGCTTATCTGTGGCCAGCACACAACCCTAGAGGCGTCCTCAGGCCTTGGTGGTTCTAGTGTTTTTATAGTTTTACTATGTGTGAATTCACTGACAACAAGGTGTCTATGTTTAGGAAATGGTACAGGGCTATCTTTCTGTGTCTCTATATTTAAAAGGTTAATTAGTTTTTGTCTGCAAGACTGGTGCCTCAGATGAAAATGGCTTTTGCATTACCTCTTCCCATGGCTAAAACAAAGGAGATCTTTGTTTTCCTAGTCTAGGATTCACTTTTTCAGTGAATACAGCCTTCAAATGGTTTCTACAACACTGCCAGATTTCCAAATCTCCAATCAGGGAGTGAGACACTCCCCTTTGACTACATGTCCTAATTACTCTGTGGGAGAGCACTCACCTCAGAGACTAAAGTGGGCTGCCCAGGGTGGCCTTCTGCTTGGTGCCCCAAGATTTTGAGATGAAAGGTTCTGGTAGATCAGAAGGCAGTTTCAAAGCGAGCATGCCGGCAGGGGTTGGAGGTAAAAGTCGAGGTGAAGAGGTCAGCTCCCTCCCCTTTCTCTCTCTACTCTCATGACTCAGTGTACATAGGTCACTTGTCTTAAAATTAAGGAATTACTTGGGGGGGGGGGGAGTCCAAGGGAGGCCATGGAAGGAAGAGGAGATGGAAAGGCCAGAAGCGAGAGTCAGCGCTATTCCCCCTCTACATCAGCACTACCTTCTGCCTTCTACAGGCCAAGGAGACAAGATGAACACCCACTCACACGAAGCTTTTAACTAGGGAAGTGTCTCTTAACCATAAGAATTCACAAGTACTGAGACTTCAGCTTCAGAGCTCAAGAATCCCTCCTCTGAAGGCTTTAAGAGAGGCAGCACAGTGGCTAAGAGCCCTTGTTGCTCACGAAGAAGACCCAGGTTCCAATCCCTGCACCCACAGGGTAGTGCACAGCCACCCATAACTCCAGTTACAGGGGCTCCAACAACTTCTTCTGGCCTCCAGGGCACTGCATGCACCTGGTACACAGCTATACATGCACACAAAATACCCACATGCAAAATAATAAAATAAAAATTGGGGTTGGAGAGGTGGCTCAGTGGTTAAGAGCACTAACTGCTCTTCTAGAAAATGCTGTACCAGGAGGTGATGGCATGCCCTGAGGATGGTGAATAGGCTCACACTTCTCTCTTCACCCACCACAACTCCAACCTGCTGTGTTTTTAGGTCGAAGAAAACAGGAACTTTGGGGCTAACCTGAGCTCTCTTTGGGGCTAACCTGAGTTCTGCTTCTTTTACCTCCCAGGTAAACAACCCATGCAGTGAAGGTAAGACAACTTGGTTCTGGTGACGTTGTAATGACCGACGAGACAACTTGGGAAGAACCTTCCAGTCACACTTTCCCACAGTGCTGTCTCAGTAGCCAGCACCTGTGACCACTGCCCCAGTTACCGTCCACCTTAAAATCTCTACCCACCCTCTTCTCATCGTGTGTGTGTGTGTGTGTGTGTGTGTGTGCGTGTGCACGTGCACGTGCACGTGTGCATATATTTATGTACTTACATGTCCAGGTCAGAGGTCAACCTGGATGTCACTTCTTAGGTATTATTCATTTTGTTTTTTGAGGTAGGTTCTCTCACTGGCCTGGAACCCATCAATTAGGTTACACTGGTTAGCCAGTGAACCCAAGGGCTCTTCACTGTCTCTCTCCTCAGAGAAGGGATTATAAGTGTGTGCACCATGCCCAGATCGTGGGTTCTGGGGATCAAACTCAGGTCCTCATGCTTGTACAGTGTACTGGCTAGCTTATGTCAACTTGATACAAGCTAGAAAAGAGGGAGCCTCAACTGAGAGTATGTCTCCATAGGAACAGGCTGTAGGCAAGCCTGTAGGACATTTTCTTAATTAGTGAATGGAGGTGGGTTGAACCCTTTGTGAAAGGGGCCATCCCTGGGCTGGTGGTCCTGGGTTCTATAGGAAAACAGTCTGAGAAAACCATAATGAGCAAGCCAGTAAGCAGCACGCCTCCATGGCCTCTGCATCAGCTCCTGCCTCTAGGTCAATGCCCTGCTTGAGTTCCTGTTCTCCCTGCCTTTGATGAACCATGAATGAAAAACCTTTTTCCTCCTCAAGTCGCTTCTGGTCATGGTGTTTCATCCCAGCAGTAGTAACCCTGACTAAGACACTCAGCAAAGCATTTTACCAGCAGAGCCATCTCCCAGGCTATTGCCTCATTGGAAAAAAACAGGTTTCTTTTACTTTTCCTTGTAGACTTTAAATCCCTTGAAAGCAAATCTGATTTTATCTCTCGCCTCTGAGCTGCCGCGTTGCACCCGAGAGTGCTGGGCGTACTCGGTAGGAATAGACTGGCCATGCGACCTGCCTGGAAGGCTGAGGTGCACACAGAGGGGCGACATGAGAGGCACCAGTCCACCCTGAGCTAGTCACTGCTCTCAGAAACCTGATCCTCACAGCTGGGCTCCTTGTTCCTCCTTTGGCCCCGCCCACTCACCCACAATGGAGAGGATGACCACTACAAAGTCAAAGATGTTCCAGCCAATGGTGAAATAGTAGTGTCGCAAGGCAAACATTTTGAGCACACACTCGCAGGTGAAGAAGATGACGAAGACCAGATTAATCCAGTAGAGAATGTTCTCCATCTGCTTGCTCTGCGTGTCTGTCTCCACCATCATTGTCACCATGTTAAGGCAGATAAGCATCATGATGACGATGTCAAAGGCTTGCTGAGTGACGAAATCAAAGACAATCCCTTGGATTTTGTTCTGTGGAGGAAAGACAGACACGTTCACGGAAGCCGTTAGACCCACAGGCCACTGCCCTGTTCCCGGTGTGCTCCTTCTTGCCTTCTCAGTGACAGTATCTGCCAGCATCTGTCTGGAGCGCCCACAGAGCCCACTTCAGGATAGCTGGCCTCAGTGTCCTCGAGTCCTATTCGCTGACCTGAGCTGACATCACCACACCTGCGGGCCTTCCCCCTGTCCTGACGCTGTCCCAGCCCCACGGCTGCTTTACTCCAGAGATTAGGGGAACTGGTCTGCGACTCTACACTCACGCTGGATTCTCCACGTGCCTCCGGAGGACCTCACTCAGCTCCTCTCTTTCCACTGTTCTCAAGTCAGAAAGTGGATGTCATCCTTGCCTCTCTGCCAGCTTCCAAACATAGTCCATCAGTTTGAGGCAGGGTCTCTTTCTGTGGTCAGGCTGGCCTGCAACTCAACTGTGTGGCCCACACTGGCCTGGAACTCACAGCTGTCCTCCCTCAGCCTCCTGAGGGCTGGCATACTGGCATTTATACGTGTTATGTACATATACATTTGTAATATTTATATATAACATATGTTTTAAAGATTTATGGCTGGACGGTGGTGGCATATGTATTAATCCCAGCACTTGGGAGGCAGAGGCAGGCAGATTTCTGAGTTTGAGGCCAGTCTGGTCTACAGAGTGAGTTCCAGGACAGCCAGGGCTACTCAGAGAAAGCCTGTCTTGAACCCTTCCCATTCCAAAAGTTTTATTTACATTTAGTTTATGTGTAGGGTATGTGCACATGAGGTGCCAGCAAGGGACAATGTGGCACTGGGTCCCCGGCAGCTGGAGCTACAGCTGTTTGTGAGCTGATGACCCACCCAGGTGCTGGCAACCACACCTGGGCCCTCTGCAGGAGTAGTATATGTTCTTAGCTCAGCAGGCTCCATGGTGTTTTTGTTGTTTGAGACAGGGTTTCTCTGTGTAGCCCCTGCCTGTTCTGAAACTCACTCAGTAGACCAGGCTGGTCTCAAACTTCAGTGATCCATCTGTCTCTGCCTCTGGAATGCTGGGATTAAAGGTGTGTGTCACCATCGACTGGTGGCCCCATGACTTTATACTTTAGCGTGGCTTCCAAACACAGGTGTGCATGGAGCTTGGGAAACAGGCTTTCCTGCTTGCTTTTCATTTCTAGCACAAGGTAAAAAGCCTGAACAGGAAGGGAACGGTGTTCTCTCTCAGAAAGTCCCAGTGTGATGGCTTACTGGATTGAAGAACATCCAGAAGAGTACTAAGCCCCGTCCTGCTGTTCAGGGGTGGGGTGGGGTGGCCCAGTAGGAATAAGGAGGAGGAGCCAGCGCTCATTCCCTCCCTTCTGCTTCCTGATTATGGGATGTAAGCACCCTGCTGCGGTGCATCCTTACTGCCACCATGCTTTAGGACACAGCGGCTGTGAAATATTGACCAAACCTTAGTGCTCTTGTTATTTGAAAGGTGACGTCACTATGTAGCTCAGTCTGGCCTCTAACCCCGCAACAGTCCTGCCTTGGTGCCACCATGCCTGGCTACCGAATCCTGCCTTGAACAGGTAGAGGAGGGATCATAGCCTTCGCTCATCTCTGGCAGCGTGCCATCTCGCAGGCCAAGCACTAATACAAACATGCTTGACTCCTCGTCCCCGCTGCCGAGCTCTCACTGAGCTTCCGGACTAGGTGTCTAGGAGAGGAGCAGCCGGCAGCACCAGGCAGCCAGTTCCTTCTTCCTTTGTAGTAGCCCTAGTGTGTTCTTTCCAAACAGATGCATAGTGTGCCATCCATGGGCCTGCCCAGTGTACCTACCAAGGGCCGGGGGATGGGCTTCTGCGGCTTCTTGGAGCCCAACTTCTTCATGGCATTGTAGTATTTCTTTTGTTCCTCTGTCATGAAGATGTCCTGGCCTCCAAAGTAGAGAGAGAATGCAGAGAGAGGACAATTACAACCGGCTCTGGAGGTGCGGCTGAACACCGCTGAGACCAAGAGACTTTACTTTCCCTAGGTCAGCTTGGTGTTGAGGACTCCCACAGGGCGCACTCCTGGGGCAGTTACCCCAGTCAGAGACAGCTGCCAGTTTCAGTGTGTGTGTGTGTGTGTGTGTGTGTGTGTGTGTACGCGCGCGTGCGTGCGCACACACAAATCTGGAATCTCCCTGGCAAGTAGTGTCTGACTACAGGCTTTCAGGGCAGGAAGTGGAGCAAGAGCAAGGGCCCAGAGGGTGGTCAAACCAATGGGAAAAATTAATTTTATCCACAGGGTCTCACTGTGTATTCCTGGCCGGCCTGGGACTATGGAGTGAGACTCGCCTGCCTCTGCCTCCTAACTGCCGGTATCAAAGGTGTGCCCTCCCTGTGTGCACCATGCCCTGTGGTCCTTCCAAACATTACAGAAAAAAGATCTCTCAGTGCAGCAAACTGCACATTCACTTTTTATGAAATTCAAAATGTGGAACTTGTGGTATAAAAAGGCGGCTTGGCATTCTTGTGACTCACTGCACGGACAAAACTTGTACGTGAACAAGGTGACGTCTAAGTCAGTCAGTCTTCCACTGTGCTTTACAAGAACCATCACCCACAAGGAAATAAGGCCTCTGAGAGCGACCTCTCCACTCCCGCATGCTATGGGTGGGTGTCAGGTCTGCATCTCCCCATGGTACTCTTTGCCTCTTTTCTCTGTCCCTCTTTCTCAAAGTTCCCACAGGAGTGGCCTCGAGAATTCCAGACCTCAGGGGAATGTTGTAACCCACACTGCAAAGTTCAGCCTCAAACAAAAGGGGCTGTCTGGGGCTGGTGTCTGGATAGTGGGCCAGCGCTATCATAAGGTGGCAATTTGAGTTTGAAGGGTGGGGCATTCCCTCTTTAGAAACAGGCCAGAGCGCCTCTCATCTGGGCCGGCCTCTGCCGCTGACTGGCGGCGTGGGGAGGAAACCTATCTTTTTCTTCTGTTGATTGAAGTTGTCAATGATGACACCAATGAACAGGTTGAGGGTGAAGAAGGAGCCGAAGATGATGAAGATGACAAAGTAGATGTACATGTAGATGTTGCCCTCGTAGTCCGGCTGCTCGTCAGGCTGTCGAAGGACAGAAAAGAGGGACTCAAGTCAGTTCCGGGGCTGTCATGCCGAAGCCACCAGCCCTAATCTCCCTTTGTGTGGCTGACAGGCTTGAGGTTCTCTCTGCCCCCCCCCCCCCGTGGTCTATCTGTCCTTCAAAGGCATTGTCACCTGTGGGATGAGGTACAGGGAGCAGGCATGAGGGTAGTCAGTGCTATCAGGGCCAAGTAACCAGCTGGGTCTGACCAAGCAGTGACAGAGGGAGGATTTACTGAGAGGAGGAAATGTATCTATAATTAACAGAACGCGCAGTTAGTGTCCAAGGCGACACTCTTGGTCCTCCATTCTTCTGCCCTGCATGGTTCCTGATGGATCTACGATGCAGCTTGCCTTCTATCATTTAAGCTGGCCGATTTCACCATGCGTGTCCTTACCTTTCGGGAATCTACAGCTGCATACATGATGTCCATCCAACCTTTGAAGGTTGCCTGGAAAACAGAGTCAGTCATTAGACTGTGCCTGTTAGGGAGAGAAGGCAGACTCCTAAAGGCCAGGGTTAGGAATCTGGGGCAGGGGTTGGGGGGAGCTAGGTAGGTACGGCTTACATGAACATAAGAGTTACTTTTATCAAGAACGAATCTAAAGAGGCTTTGAGTAAAGTCCCTCAAAATATCACTGAAGTCTGGCAAAGAAACAGATGGCAGTGACTGGCCTGACACTCGCTGACAGGGTCTGAGAGCAGAGCCCACAGCGAGGGCAGGAGGGTTGCATGCCTGAATGCTAGGACCTCCACCAAGAAGCCACTCTATGAACAGGAGTAACATAAGCACCGAGTGCCTGAGAGACTCACAGTTGCATTAAACAGACAAACCCACAGGCTTGAAACTCTTTCCTTACTCACACATCCCTGTGGCCCTGGGACTGGCTTACTGACTTTTTCCTGTCTGTCCTCCTTCAGCCTGTTAGAGCTGCCATGGTGGAGCAAACGTGAACTTAGCATTCTCAGCTTCACTGAACTCAAACAGATTCTAGAATTTTGGGGGCTACTTTATTCATCGGGTGGCCTGCTGCCAAACAGTCTGTGCACATTTGGGCAGTGAACACTTGTGGGACTGTCCTGTGCATGCATGGACAGTGAACACTTGTGGGGCTGTCCTGTGCACACTTGGACAGTGGACACTTGTGGGGCTGTCCTGTGCACACTTGGACAGTGGACACTTGTGGGGCTGTCCTCTGCACACTTGGACAGTGGACACTTGTGGGCTGTCCTGTGCACACACGGACAGTGGACACTTGTGGGGCTGTCCTGTGCACACACGGACAGTGGACACTTGTGGGGCTGTCCTGTGCACACATGGACAGTGGACACTTGTGGGGCTGTCCTCTGCACACTTGGACAGTGGACACTTGTGGGGCTGTCCTGTGCACACATGGACAGTGGACACTTGTGGGGCTGTCCTCTGCACACTTGGACAGTGGACACTTGTGGGGCTGTCCTGTGCACATTTGGACAGTGGACACTTGTGGACTGTCTTGTGCACACATGGGGAGTAGACACTTGTCAGGCTGGCTGGTGAATGCACACTTGTTTTCTTGAGCTGCTCAGGTTCAAGTCACGAGCCCAACCTATTTTTTCTTTTAACGAGTTAGCTAATTATTTTGTGGTACTGGGAATTGAACCCAGGGCCTTGTCTACATTAGGCAAGGGCCCTACTCTTCTGTTCTAGCCTTAAGCCCAAGGAGCTCCAACTTCTTAAACTGACAGGAAAGCAAAGGCCCTGTCATGGGCTGGAGCACAGTCATCCCATTGACTTTCCTCCTGCTGCACCTAGCAGTGAGAACTTACCATGGTTGGCTTAGGCTGGGAGCATTCCCTGGGCCATTATGTTTAATTCTTACAAAGACTAAATAATGTAGGCATAGTAATAACAGGAGCAAAACCACAGAATAACAACAATTATCTTAATTAACTTCCTGCTTGGCATTGTGCTGAGTTTTTTTTTTTTTTTAATCACAAATTCTTTTAACAACTAGGCAAGGTATTATTATCTGCATTCAACAACAGAATCAAAGGGTCATCAGAGAAGCTGAGTGATTTGTCCCAAGTTGCTATCAGGAAGCACTCAGGTGTGCCTCCCCTCCACGACGGCCTGAGGCAAGGACCTACCAGCTCCTATGCAGCACACTGTGGCACCTGGCAAATGTTCCCAACATTGGTGAAGACACTAGAAAGCTAGGGGTGGTGGAATAAGCTTAGGCCGAAGAAGTAGCTTAGTGACCAAAATGAGCCCCTGACCTGACATGCTGGGGACCCATGCCCCGGGCTGAGCTCGCCGCCGGGGGGGGGAGGGGGCAGCATGGTAGCACTGGCCTGTTATTAGTACATGACAGCACAGTTGTCCCTCTGCTACCTACTCTATCCCACTGGCCTTCCCACCCATCTTCTCCCCTTCTCTTCTCTCCAGTTAACTGTATACTCTGCCCCAGCGAAAGAAGACGGTCCCTCTAGCCTAGTGGTTCTCCACCTTCCTACTGCCTCGACCCTTTATTACAGTTCCTCATGTTGTGGTGACCTCTAACTATAAAACTATTTTGTTGCTACTTCATAACTATAATCTTGCTACTATGATGAATCAATCGTGATGTAAACATCTGATCTGTGACTTGGGGTCGAGACCCACAGGTTGAGAACCACTGCTCTAACACCCTTTGTCCGCTGTAGTGCTTCTATCTGCTGCTGAACAGAACCAAGCCTCTCACTAGATTCTTCCAAGAGGCATTAGGAAAGCTGGGGGAAACCCCCGAGACTGATTTGGGGAGCATAACATTCTCAAGAACCCTGAGAGTGATCTTGATCTGGAAGGAAGAGGATGGGGCCTGTGCTGGGTGCCGGTAGCCTGCCTGGCCCAGGTCTGAAGCAGAAGCACTCACCACTTGAAGAAGGGCCAGGTACCCTGCTCCGACATTGTCGAAGTTGATCTTGACATTTTTCCATCGGATCTCTGTGTTGTTGCCCTCCATGAGCTTCTCACAGTCGGTTTTATTGTTGACAAAATCTATTTCGAACCGTTCTTCAGAGGTCTCATTAAAGCAGTAGTGGTATTTCCCAGCAAACAGGTTAACTCCCATGATGCTGAAAATCAGCCAGAAGATGAGACACACCAGCAGCACGTTCATGATGGAGGGGATGGCGCCCACCAAGGCGTTCACCACCACCTGCATTGGAAGGGAGGCCACTGAGTGTACGCAGGAACTGATAACCAACAGACACATTTTTTTTTTTTTTTTTTTTTTTTTTGCCTCCAGGAGGGGAATGCCACTTCTGTGGCATGTTCTGTCATGAACACACTGTATTATCTTTGCAACTAGAGAACCTGCACAGGCCCACAAGCAGGGCCCAAAATGTCCATGTCTCTGTACTATATTTGGGTGAATTTTAGTAAGTTGCGGTTTATTTCAGTTAATACAAACTTCTCTGCCCAAGTTGACTCATTTTTTTTTTTTCTAGGCACCAACCTGGGACCAGAAAAACAATTTCTTAGTCCAGACTTTCCTTTTTCAACTCACAAAATATGCTCCGTTCAGAGAGCAACCACACGCTCAACAGGCATTCCCCCTCTGGAAAACAAGACACAATTGTTCAGAATGAGCGAGCTGCCCTTTGGGTTAGCACACTCCAGGGCGTCTTACAGTTACGCAAGGCAGTTATCTCTTCTCAGGCAATAGCTGAGCATGCAGATTTTTGCAGGCTCAAGGAAGAAAGAAAAAGCTATATTCCCTCTACCAAACAGTTTAAGATTAAAATGTGAGCAGACACGAGTCTCCCTCAAGGCTCACTGCTGTTCTGCCTTTGATAGGCTGACGGCTCATGCTCTGCTCAGCCGGGGCCTCAACTCCATGCTTCACAGTTATAAAACAGACTTCAGGATGCTGCTTGGGTTCTGCATTACACTTGAGGCAGCCAGGCAGCACCTCCCATCTCAGCAGTGTTCATCAGAACTCAGTACTCAGAAAGCAACACTGGAGGCTACTGGGTCAAACAACTTCTCGAGCAGAGCAACCAAGGCTCCAAAAGGCTGGCCTGATAGCACTGTTTCTACTTCAGACTGTCCTTTCACCATGGCTGAGAAGGCACTGTGCTGTCCTACACTGAAAACAGCTAGTCAGACTTCCTTTAGACTGTCCATCTTCTGACTGTAATCCATGTATGAAGGCCTTTAGACCGAGAGGCAGTTCTTTCTTCATTCTTAGACCAAGACATCTCTTATAGGCACTACTGTAAATGTCTATTCCTTCAAGCAAGGGCACCCAGAATCTCTGCAACCTGGAGATTCTCCATGTTATTCTGTACATTCGTCAAAGGTGCTAGATAATCAGGTTCAGTCTTTACCTCATTCTACAGTGGTCTAGCTTTAGTGGGAGCATCAAAAACAGGCGAAAGAGGATGGCCCACAACGGGACAGTCACCTCTCAAACAGGAAGAGCAGGTTACAGATTCACAAGCTCGTGTTTGTGTGTGTGTGCGTCTGCACATGCATGCACATGCAGGTGCATGTATGTGTGTGGCGTGTAAGTGGACGTGTGTGTGATGAGTGCATATGTGTGTGCAGCATGTGTGTGTCGTGGGTGTGGTGCATGTCACAACAGAGCCTCCTGTGGAAGCTGGACCTGTGAATTTCCCTGGCGAGTCAGCCTGTCATCGGCTCTGCAGACTCTTCCCACTGCGAGGATGCTTATGAGCTTGTAAAGGTCAGTTTAACCTACCCTACAAGGTGTCCACATGTTAAAGTAACACGTGGATGCAGACACTGCCAGGGAGAACCAGCAGCCTTAGCTAGTGTCTTTGAACCTTTATTTTTATAAGTCTGATGCTAAAGTGAGTCTCCGCTCACAGAAGATAAAAAATCCTATAAAATAAAATGTATCTGTAAAATATACTTTTCTCTCTGTGCAGGGGATGGAGAGGGCTTTTCCCTCGAGCTATATTCTCAGCTTCTGCAGTGTTGCTTTATTTATTAATCACAACTACTGAAGAACTCCTTATCTTAGCTCTACAAACCAAACGGTGAACAGAGTTGGTGGGATTCGCCCTTCACTTCTGTGCTGTGGGTGCTGGCTGCCAAGCCGTAAGCGCTGAAGCGGAGTTAACTGCACCCCAGAGGGACTGTCCCTGTGCCCATCTCAGCAACCCAGGGGAAGACAAGTCTAACGACAATGCTCTCAGCAGTGGCCACTCAGTGCCCTACCTCTCTTCCTGTGCTCTCTGGGTATTTTATGTTGCCCTAATTATCATGGAAGCTATTATTGGTAAAAGCTAGATGTCTACAGCTTAGACACAGAACTCAAGGGTGGGTTCCAGAAACCTGTGAGGGGTTTGCATTTTTCAGAGGCAGTTTATACTCAGCGATTGATACAATTATCACTTAGTTGGTCATAAAAGTATTGGGTGTCGATTCCCACATTTACCATCTCCACACTCCAGCTCAGCACACTCTACAAAGTCTGTGAGACAGCTTTTAGCATCTGGCAGAGGGAACATGGCTTTAGTGACAACCATGTACTGACAACAGAAATGCATGCATGTTTCATAGCAGTAAATACCCTCAAGAGTTAACAGCACAGCAAGGTCTTAGGGGTTACTATGGAGGAGAGAAAAGCAAAGAGCGACATAGTGTTCCTTTGCCAATAGCAGGCAGGACTGTTGCAATTTCTGGTCTTTGGTTTGAGGAAGGAGAGAAGACTGAAGTGAGTACCCAGGACAGGCTAGGGTGACACCCCCTTTCACCTGAAGGGCTGAGCCTCGAACCAGAGCAGCACAATGACAGCTGGACCCATCTGCATGGATGCTATTTGGCTTATCAAGGTCTCCACGCTGAGAGGATTAGGTGGTATCTAGCAAATGCTGGCATAGAGAAGCCAAGCTACTGAATGACCACACGCACCCCGCGGGAAATCATGCTTGAATAAACACAGGCACTACTGGGTAACTTGCTATAAACTCTGCCCAGCCTGGTAGCTTCTCTTCCACAGAAGGGGTAGAGAGCTTCAGGGCTTCTAAGCCCTCTCCGCTTGCCCAAGCGGTTAGTCAGTACTGACTGAAAGTGGCTCTTCCACCCGGCTGGCCCCACTGAGCACTACTGACTGAACCTGCAGCTTTGGGCCCACACTTGTTCTTACCAGTATTACCTTAACCAAAACCAGGGAGGAACTTTAAAAATGAAACTCTCTTTTTATCTATTCTAGACTTTGGGTTTCTCATCTTCTGAGAGTTAGCAAGTCCAAGTTTTGGGGGACATGGCAAATGAGAGGTGAGGGAAGGTGGGGGAAAGGGTTAAGTGGAAAGGGGGGGGTGCTACCAAAAGGACTCCTGCATCTGGATTAGTCAAATCACTTCCTTTGAGCAAATGCCTCCAGCTGGTCCATGGCGACTGCTTTTGACACAGTGACAGAGTGACAGCAATGAGCAGCCAGATGGAGAGAGTTCATAGTGCCAACTGGGCATACGGGGAGCTGTCTAGACGTGGTGGTGATCTCTTTAGGAGGTCCAGGTTCCTCGTTAGAGACTAGGTTCAGGTCCAATGGTGTAATCAATGCCTTTGGTGGAATGTCTACAGCTGTGTCCTGTTGAGAGTTGTTCAGCTACCAAGGTGCACCATTAGCTCTAAAACTACTAAGGCTCATCATCCCTTATGACGTGTGTGTGCAGGCAGCAGGGGGAGCCGAGACGGACATTTTAACCCTGCTTCCACTCACACTGCGGCCATGTTAACTGTCAACTTTGAAGTATTACATGGTCTCTCTGAATTTAGCCTGGTTGGAACAGCACCTGTTGTGCAAAATGCTCAAACCTTTCTTACTTGTGGTAGAAAGACTTAGAATTCATTTTTAATTAGAATGAACTTACTGCCCTTCTTGCAGAAGGTATCAAGAGGGATGTCAGAGGCTTGCATTTAGAAAGCCAAACTGTGACCGTGCTAGAGGAGACACGAGCTCATCCCAACAGCGTTTGTTTAAATAAACTGAGATAATAACATTTCTAAGTCCCTATAAGCTCCACCTTTCTGCACAGCTGTGAATAGCTCTGTGGTCTACTAGTGGCCAGGGTCACAGCTGAGGAATGGGCACAGCCGCACTGTCCTGGTCTCCACTTCTGCCATCAGTCTTACTCTCTATGGACCATTGCAATCACTCCGTTCTCATGCTTACGTTCTGACATTTGCACATTGAAAAATCATCCTCTGGTTTGCTCTCCTGCATGTATTCAACATCTAACGTAAAGTGAGCTTTCTTGGGCCCCTTAAGTATAACAGACCCCTCTGATTAGCACAGGGCAGCTATCACCACCAAACCAGCTGTCCATGTGATTTTCTGGAAGACAACATTTTAGTCTGTGTGCATATATCTGTGCACACTAACAATCATTAAAGCCAAGAGAGAAAAGGCATCAAAAGAGAAAGCCTTTCTAACAACATGGGAGGCATCCCCTTGTATCATCTGGACTTGGGTAGTATATTGCCCAAGCAGGAAGGAACAGGGTGTCTCAGGAGATTTCAGAACTAGCTGATACACAGTCACCTAGCACTCACTGTCTGCTGTTCTGATGGTGTGAGGCCAGGGGCCACAGAGCATGGGCACAGGGGTTGGGGTGAGGGGGAAAGCTTTGCTATCAGACAGAGGCTGCCAGTCCTCCTGGGACTGGGCTGAGAACAACAAGGTGCAATGAGAGGAATCAGAGTACAAAGAAAAGAGTCTCTTCTCCCAGGGTCATGCCGAATTCTGCTCCGCCCCCCGTCCCAAGCCTGCCACCCTGTCTTCAAGTCCCTCCTTGGCTGTTTTCTCAGTGACCGCTCCCCAAGGCCACAGGCCTCCTCTGGTTGCTGCCTCTACCCAGCACTCTGCCTGCCTGCAGCCTAAGCTTTTCAGTGGGTCTCTGGGTTATAATTCCCCTTCTTTGCACCTGGTGATTCTCCCTATAAATCCAACAGCCCAGGAAGCCGCCCCGAGTGCTACAGGTAAGCCAGGCCAGATGAGGGAGCCGTGTTAACATGTTCTGCAGCGGCAGCACACTGTTGGGGTTGGGGCTGACATTAATGTGATGAGGCAGCTTAGTGCGACTCCCCTGCACACGGGGCAGGTGCAAGGGAGAGCGTGGAGGATCAGATCAGCGTCTGTGTCACAGAGCTCGTGTCTGAATGATCTTTCCACCGTGTGATCAGTTCTAGCATGCTTTAACAGTTTCCATTGGCATGCAGAAGGATCAGCTACTCTTAGTGTCTTACCCTCATCCCTTCAAATCGTGATAAGGCTCTTAAAGGTCTCAAAGCTCTTAAGGTCCTAAGGGACTTTATGGCACCTAGTTCCGAGTAGCCCAGGGCATTAGCTATAAGGCTGACTAAAGAGACCTACACAAAAACAGAAGAGAAAAAAAAAAAAAACAAGAAAAAAAAAAAAAAAGAAAAGAAAAATAAAAGTGAGGTTCCAGAGTGTTAGAGTAAACCCCTAGCACTGATTTAACAGACGGGGCCCCCCCCAGCAGCAGAAGTGGGTGCCACCGGCTGCCTACTTCAGCCTACTTCAACTTGACTCAAACGACCTGGAAGGAAAGGTGGTTGAGAGAGGCGGAAGAAAAACACAAAGGAAAGAGAAAAGGAGGAAGGGAAGGCGGCAGAACACACACGCAGGTTGGAGAGGGAAGAGGCTGAGGGGATGGGAGAGGAGGAGGTCCCGTTGGAAGGAGAGGAGCCTGAAGAGGTGACAAGAACCTTACCCTCGCCCTTTACAGTCTGCGGCTCCCAGAAGCTCCCATTAAATTAAGCCAGACAAACTTAATGGTACCTATGGAAAAGAATACAGATAAATACACACATTCCACACCAGCTGCCCCTCCTCAGCTCAGCCACCATGGTGTTTCCGACAGGGACAAGCTCTCTTATCCTGGTTGACAAGAAACCATTTGAGAATTTAATGAGTCACTACATTGACAAAAGAAACATAGTCAATAAGTACACCAGTGACATGATTCTGGCCCCATAATCCTCTCTCACTCACTGTCAAATGATAACTTCCACCTTGTAAGCCCAACCACCACCCGTAGAACCCTTTGTGGTAGTTGTAACCGAATCTGTACTTCCTGTGATTCATTCCCTTTCTCTCCTCCAGAATACTCTAAATGTACTGTCTGTGCCAGGACAGGTCAGTCTTCCATTACTCTTTTTCTTAGCATAATGACTAGAAGAACCCCTGGGGGGGGGGTCCTTTCCATTTGCAGACAGAGAATGGCCAGTGCCAGTGGTAGCTCTGAGGCTAAGATGACACCCACACTGCTGACCTGAGCCAATGCTCAGTCTACTTGGGCAGACTGTGGAGACTGGACTGCAGCCCTCAGATGACAGGCAGTATCCCAACAGATAGGGCATCAACGTCTGGAAGCCTAGACTCAGGCCGACTTTCCTGTTCCTTGGGAGCAAACTCACCTTGATCCTACTATTATGAGGATGACTCTTAACAATGGAGACCAGCCTGTTTGGGCTTGACGTGAGCAGGATATGAGGCTTCTCAGGGCCACCTGCCCTGAGCATTCCCTGACGTATCTGTGAATGTCTACTTGGGGCTCTTCGCAGATGCCTTTCTTTCATATCTCAGTCTATTCTATTCATACCCAATTGTGGGATGGGCTAAGATCTTCTTTCTCATGGGAGCTTGTAAGTCTTTCACTGATATCTCAAAGCCAAGGGCAGAGAGAAAAGATGTCTCTCTGCTGTTCTTTGATCTCCCTCTTAGACTAGGTCTCAAGTCTGCGTCTGCACTACACGTGTCCAGCACACACAGATGCCTCTTTTGCATGTTTTATAATTAGAGATTAAACCCAGGCCTTGCACTGTGTTTCACTACTGAGCTACATCCACAGACATTAAAACAAACAAACAAACAAACACGAATGAACAAACACTGGCTGTCCTTGAACTTGTCCTGTAGATCAGGCTTGCCTTGAATTCAGAGATCCACCTACCTCTGCCTTCCCAGTGCTGGAATTATAGGCTACCACACTTGGCTAAAAAAAAAAATTTTTTTTTAAAAAGATATTTATAACTGGGAACCAGGATTAGTATGGGGTAGAAGTAGATGGTCAAGGATGTAGGCTTATAGAATTCAATTTTGAAACAAGGTGCAAGCCGAGTTAAACTCATAACCCATCAGCTTCTGTAGCTTTTGTGGAATTGAGTCCTAGGCAATGTTCAAAGCCAAGAAAGATCACAGCCCCCAGGCTCTCAATGTTCTGTAAATCTTTACTCAAGTCAAAGGTCTCAAACGCATATGTAGAACAAGGCAGACAACTGTTACTTTCCCTTCATTTTTAATATTAAATTATGTGTTTGTAAGTGTGTGGGTGCATGTGAGGCTGGAGGCGTCTTCATATCCCTTTGGAGCTGGAATCACATGGGTGATGGGAATTGAACACATGTCCTCAGAGACAGCAGTACATGCTTTTAATTGCTGAGTCTTCTCTCCCACCTGCAAGCTAACTCTTAACACCAAGTAGTTTAGAACTACCCAGTTGTTAGTGAGGTCTTAATGGGAACATCTGCCAGTAAATCATGCCATTTCAGCCAGGTTCCCAGCTAAGAGTCCTAACCTTAACCCTAACCACTATGAAGCCTTGGCAGGTACAGACTGCAAAAACCAAAACTTTGAGTGTCCTGAGACCCCACACAAAGGAGGATCCTGGCTCTGAGGGGTGGCAACCTTACTAATAACGGTGTGGTGGAAGGAAGGGTAGATGAGACCCAGAAGTCAAGAGACTGGCCCTAAAACCACCAGCTGCTCAACTGAGCCAAGATCTACAAAGTGAGATGAGCAAGGCTCTCCTCTGGACTGTCCCTCAGTAGCTTATGGCTCTGTTACACACTTCTGGGTCTCCAGGTTAAACCCTTACTGGACATAATGAGAAAATTTGGTCAAGTGCACAAAGGAGTCAAACCTAAAAGAAACCTAAAAGAAAAAAAGAGAGTTAAAAAGACGAAGTTCAACCATGCAGGCACAGAAGGAAGTGGACACTGGGTGACTTGTCCATGGAGGGGATGTATCAGCAGGTCAAGGTCAGTCTGAGGTGTCGGCACCTGCACGTTCTCATTCCTGAACACAACTGCTAGCTAACTCCTACAAGCAATGAGAAAGATTGTGGAAGTATTTCACAGGGCACAAACGCCAATGTAGGCAGAGACCTGAGGAGAAAAAAAAAAATACCTGTTTGGGAATTCACATGGTTTACTAACAAAGAGAACTGATGTAAGATGTTGTCTGAGTATCCTCATGGCTCCATAACAGTAGTGCTTGCAGCAGCTTTAAGAGACAACAAGGAAAAATGAATCTGTATCAGGGCAACAGACATGGCGGGCGATGAACTTGTTCTGACAGGAAGTCACCAGTGGATGAGTGCTAAGCTGGGACCTAAAACTACACCGACAAGCTCTACACTGCCCAGAGAACTAGGCTCACTCCTCTGGTGGACAACATACATTCTTGGCAGGCCTAGCTGTCTGGGTACCGGTCAATGCCTATTTTCCACCCACAATTTAAAAGTGTCAATCTATGGGCCCATCATTACAGAGTAAGGGTGTCCCTGCAGCAGGCTGTGACTCTGTGTATGGGTTTCTGCTGCAGGATATTTTCCCGCTACATTTGCAATAAAGTTCAGTCACTGGGCAGTGTGAGAGGTAGGCGGAGTGAGAAAAGGGAGGAAAGAGGGGGAGGAGGAGGAGGAGGAGAGAAGATGGCTGTGGATGTACGCGTGTCTCTAGCAGTCTAGCAGACTTAAGTCTTAAGTCTAAGTTATAATATCTAGGTTAGATAATTGGGCAACAATTCTGATTGTGAGGGCATCTTGTTAATTGGGTATTTCCAAGTATATAAATCCATTGGATAATCTTTAAGCATTAAGAGTCTTTATTCTACCGGGTACCGCGGGCATAGCGGGAATGATCTGGGCTCTGCCGAGCATTGTGGACAGTGTGGTGGATTGGCAGAGCCAGCCACCACGCTGGTGTTTCGTGTGTGCCAGGGTCTGCACATCTAGCTAGCCAGAGCCCCAGTCAGAGCCGAAGAGCAGCGGGAACATGGCGGCTGCTTGGAAACATGACGGATCGGGCACTGTTTTCTAAATATTACCCATAACAGGTTTCATCTCCTAGGCTCTGAGAGAGAAGCAGCCATGTTTGATACTCTATATTGTCCACAACACAGAGGATGTTTTGCATATCATGGATATTCAATAAACATCAGACATGTGAATAGCCGGACAGAGGTAAGAGGTCAAACAGTGTGGTTCTTGTGTGAACCCTGTTCCCACACCCTGGGTTACCTTGGCATAGAGCTAGGCTAGAGCTGCTGTAGAAGCTGGTACAAGCTCCCCCAGAGCTGGGGCCATGCTGCCTTGTCCTCCTGGGATTCCTTACTAACTAAGGCAGTTCAGTACAGAGTACAGTATTCAATTCATGTTGACTACCAGCGATTGGTATAGAGCAATCTTCAGAGCCAGTGTGGGACCTGCAGCAGTGTAATAATCCAGCACCTTCTGAAAGCTAGAGGAACTGATGGGTTACAGTCAGTTATCACATGCCCATCTTACTGCTGTAAGTGGTGGCCTGGGTTCAGGTGCATGTGACTGTGCCTGAAGCTAAGGTTGCTCAGCCCAGAGAGAAAGTGGTTCAGGTTGGGGCTGACCACAGAAGAAAGGGAAGCGTTGTCCCAGACCACAGTTCTTGGGCAGCCAGACTATGGTAGAGGACTTGTCTATGTCCTCATTAGGTCTGAGAGATGAGGGGCTTGTGTGGGCATCTTCCTGAGCCCAGGTGCCCCTAGAGTTACTGTGCATGTCCCCTTCTCTAGGAAGAGAGGCAGCCTAGCTCCAGGTGTCAGCCTAGCTCCAGGTGTCAGCCCATATGCTTCCCCACAGCTGGAACCCATGGCTGCTTAAGTGTCTAGGTCTGTTAACTGCAAGGTCCGCCCCCTTTCCCTGGAGTTTGTCAACCTGACTACACCTGGAGTTAAAACCCAAAACACGGAGGGCACACCTGTGAGGGGTTTCTGCTTGATTTGAAGGGAAGACTCACTTCTAATATGGATCTTTAAGGTGGAAAAGGCACACCTTCCATCCAGATCTTTTGAGGTGGGAAGACTGTCCTCTAATCTGGGCCACGCCTTGTGTGGGAGCCTAGATAAGAACATGGAAGAAGGAAGATTTGCTCTTGGCCTGCCTGTTCTCACCTCACTAGCAAGTCTATTCTTTCCCTGGCATCAGAGCCTGGTTCTTTGGGATTCTGGGGGACACTGAAGACCAGCTGAGATATTCAGCCTTGTGGACTGGACAGTGACTGGATTCTTGGAACTTCTGTTCATAGGCAGCCATTGTTGGACTGGCTGGACCATAGCTTGTAAGTCATTCAAATAAATTCTATCCTTCCTATCTATCTATCTATCTATCTATCTACCTACCTACCTACCTATCTACCTATCATCTGCTGCCTGTCTGTCTGTCTGTCTATAATCACTCTGTAAGTTCTGACAAATACACCAAGCTTGCTGAAACAGGAGAGAATGAGACAATGTCAGCTCCTGGAAGCACTCACTAACCACAGAGGTCGAAGAGAACTCGGGAAGGGAATGTGTTTATGAAGAAGTCATTGCTGGTGCAGTCCTGAAAGATCTTCCAATTGATCTGTCCTAGATTCCATAGGAATTCCACAGACAAATCACCACACAGCTCACAAAGCCTCTTGGAAACACGCCCACCCAGGCTCCAGCCTCTAAGTCCTTCATCCCAGCCCCCAGATGATTTCTCCACAGCCTTGGTCCTGTGAGTCTCACACACCCTTTCTTTTAATGAAGCAAGAGAAAAGTTTTAGTTACTGTAGGAAGTGGAAGACAGTCACGCTTAGTTACTGCTGGTGGGGTGAGAATCAGGTGCTGCTGTTTCCAACCTGAAAACACAACAAGGGAGCTTGAGGTCACGAAGCTGTGGACAAGGTCATACAGCCTGGAGGACAAAAGTTTTCGTTTGGTGATCACAGCAGAAATGGCCACATCTCAGGCCCTTTTTCCCAGAAGTGACTTGACTGGCACACCTGGAAAGTATCCATGCCATGGACAGGTACAACAGGCCCTGCCCCCAATGCCTCCACCCTACCTCATCCCCAGACCCCACCTCGTTCCTGTAACCCACTTCATCCATACACCCCGCCTCCTGCCCACACCCACCTCATCTCAGAATCCCATCTCATAGCAGCAGAAAGGGGATGTCCTGCTGTCATAGAGCAAGAACCTTCCACTGTCCAGGCTAAAGACAGGGGTCTTTATGAATCTAAATAAACCAGGCCCAGTGGTAAGAGGGACAGAACAGGCTCTTCAGAGGTCCTGTTCTCCAAGTAAGAGCTAACTGTCATGACAGGACCTTCACCCAAGCCTGCAGGTAGGTATACACCAATTGCTAAGCTAGCCCCAGCTCCTGCCACGAAGGACAAGGGATGGATAACTGGACACCTACAGCCACAATGAGGAAGTCCAACCAGCACCAGGCGTTGGTGAAGAACTTGACGAAGCCGTAGGCTGTCCATTTGAGCAACATCTCCAGGATGAAGATGTAGGTGAAGACCTTGTCTGCGTACTCCAGGATGGTACGGATGGTCTTCCTCTGCTCGATGTAGATGTCCTCAAAGGCCTGGAAGAGATGCAGCAGCTGCTGAATCAGGGGAGTGTGCCAGCATCGCAGCTCCTAACGCAAGCTGCCTGCTGTCGGGTTCCTGCTCCTCCACTCTGCTCCCTGGCTTCCCCTCCTTGCTTATTTAGTCAGTGATGCTAGGGATTGAACCCAGGGCTCGGCATATAAAGGGTAGCCACTGAGTCCAGGAAAGTGTTTTATTGAGAAAAAATTTACATTCCATATTTGAATGTCTAATTCAATGGATTTTAGGATAGTACATATCCATCTATAAATTTATAACATTTTAGTTCACCAGGAGAACTTACACATCCTCTAGCTGTCACCATCTGGCCCCCTCATCCTGTTGATCCTCAGTATACTAATCTGCCCTTTTTGGGCATTTCATACAAGTAAGATGACCCAGTACATTGGTTTTCTTTGTGCCTGGCTGCTTCCTCTTTTTTTTTTTTTTTAATTGTTTTCTTTTTAGTCACGTGTCTGGGTGTGTGTTTGTGTAAGGGTATGTATGCAGGAGTGCGGGTGACCACAGAGGCTATGTTGAATTGCCTGTACCTGGACATACAGGAAATTGTGGTCTGCCTGATATGAGTGCTGGAAACCAAACTCAGGTCCTCTGGAAGAGCAGCGTGTATTCTTAACGGCTGAGCCACCTCCAGCCCCGAGGCCTAGCTTCTCAAAGTTCTCAATCTCTCTCCACACTGCCGTGTGTGTGTGTGTGTGTGTGTGTGTGTGTGTGTGTGTGTGTGACTCTTTATGGAGGAACATGACTCTAAGGTATGGACACACCACATGTTGTTTACTTATCATTACTTGATGTACACTTCGGCCGTTTCTACTTTTAAGCTAGTATGAATAATTCTACTATGCACGTTTGTGTTTTATTGGCAATGTGTTTCCAATTGAACTTGGTGCTACATCCTTAACATTGGAGAAACTAGGAACTGTTTCCCAAAGTTTCCGCAGGACTTCACACTCATCAGTAGGGTGTGAGTGTTCCAGTTACTCACCCCCTTGCCCATTGTTAATCAGATTTGACAAGACCCTTTCTGTTAGCTTCTCCATGCCACAGATATGAGTGGAGGCCCCAGGGGTGGGAGAGTCTGCGGGGTAGAAATTCATAGTTCTATTCTCTCGCTATGGGTCTCATGAAGGAGGTAGGTCCTCCTCTTGCTCGGTGCTGGACTATGTGGTTGTGGTGCTCAGAGGAAGTGTGATGCTTACACCTGTGATTGGGAGAGTAGAAAGGCACACCTGTAGGTGTGTCAGTGAGAGTGCTTCCAGGGGAGACCAAAAGGATGGTTGATGGGCTCAAACTCTGAATGGCTTACTGGGAGATGGTAGAGCTTCATGTTCAGTTGAATGAAGAAGCTCCCTGGGAGCTTGAGGGTGTTACTTTGCTGGTGTCCTTGCTTCCAGTCCACCATGAGGTAAACTGTGTCCCCTCCGCATGCCCCTGCTGCCGTGGCCTTCTACCTCCATAGTCCCAGAAACAAGAAGCCAAATGGCCAAGCACTGAGGCTTCTGGGAGGAGGAGCCAAGGTAAGGTTATCTATCAGACATTTTGTCACAGAGACATGAACAGTGCCCCGCAGGAGGAGATGCCATGGATGTGGAGAGCAGCGCCCTGCCAGGCAGCAAGAAGCACCTGCTTTGAACAGTCCCAAAGGGGAGAACAGGTCCTTTACAACGCTGTCTCCCAAAATGGACAGTTGGGGATGGAGCCCATTGGTAGCAAGCTTAACCAGCATGTGCAGGGCCCTGGTATGGATCCCAGCACCAAAAAAAAAAAAAAAAAAAAAAAAAGAAAGAAAGAAAGAAAAAGAAAAGTGTATATCAGCTGTGCCATCTCAATGCATGAATGAACAGGGCAGACATGTCGTGGGACCCGAGACCCTCCACATGGACTTGTCACAAGCATCTTTATTTAAGGAAAACAAGCAAGAGCTTCACCTTAAGGCAGAGCTCTGGTTAGAAATCTATTCTGTAAGTGAAACTGAGATGCCAAGAAAGGTCTCCTGTCACCAGGCGTCCTCCCCCTGAGGCTCACAACTGTATTCTATGCTTTCCTTGCGTGATGTGGCTAGGGCTCCCCTCCAGCCAGCCAGCCAGCCTTCCCTCACTCCTTCCCTCCTCCCTGTTATTTTCTTTCTTTGAAACAGGGTCTCACTATGTAGCCCTGGATGTCCTAGGACTCATTTTGTAGACCAGGCTGGCCTATAACTCGGAGATCCACTTGCCTTTGTTTCCTGGGTGCTGGGTAAAGGCGTGCACCACCGGGTACACGTCTATTAACTGTACAGGGTCTTCTTGTGCCAAGTCAGTATTTCCTATTTTGGTCTTCGATGATGAATGAAAATTGCTACAGAAAGCATAAAACCTTTGGGCCTCCACTACTTTATTCTGTGTGTGGAGAGGGAAAGGAAGGGGAGGCTGCCCGCACTCTGTGACTTGGAGAACGGCAGTGATGAACACCACCCCATTCTCCTAGTCTGCTAGGATCTGCTAGGGACCATGTTACTCTTACCCTGGAGCCTCCACTGCACCTCAGGAAGTCCTCATGTGACAGGTGATCCAGGATGGGGGACAGCCTTGTTCCCCATCTAGATTGGTGTTTACTCTGCCATCTTTTGGGCCCCCTGCCTTAATCCTGAGGCCTTCCTTCACAAAGCTTCCTCTTGGATCTCACCAGCTTCTCCTCCTTGGGCTAGTACTACCACACACTTGCCCTTCTCAGCCTCTCTGAAGGGTCCTCTGTGACAGCCCAGCTGAACAAGGGTGCAAACGCCAAGATAATGAGTCCATGAGAGGAAGAATCTCTGCTCAGCTCTGCACGGCTCCCTGCTGCCAAGCACTGAGACCAGAACAGACCTGGATCTCTGAACACTAGCTATGTGGTGGGTCTTCCAGGGCGTGGCTGAGTGGAGGGCTCCATCCTGCCTACCTCGGGAACGGAAATGAAGAGCTAGCACTCTGGATGTTGTGAAGAGGGACACTCATCTCAGGAAGCTGCCTGGGGTAGGGCAAAGCTGGCAGTGACAGGTTTGTCTTTATCCCCATGCAAAGAGCATTGAAGGTTCTGGGATTCGTCTTAAGGTCAGATGTGAAGAAGGGTGGATTCTAGACTCAGGGCGCTACATGCCAGCCAGCTCAAAGCGCTTAAACACATTCCTGTTCTTGGGACCTCTGTCTATCAAAAGACTGGGCAGAAACCTCACCCAGCCTCTGCTCAGTGTTTCTTTGTACCCTTCCTTCCCCCACCAGCCACTTTTCATTCTCACGACTCTCACCAGGGCGCCACTGCTGAGCAGAATCATGAAGATGATGAAGGTCTCAAACCAGTTGTGCTCCACAATGAGGAAGCAGGTTTTCCGCAGGATCCACCATGACTTGCCTAGTCCTTCCTCGATGTTGACCTGGCAGCACTTGAACCGCTGGACACAACCTGGCACCAATGGGAGAGTCAGGTCAGACTGGACGCTTTATGACTGGTCCCTTTCCAGGCTCCCACTCCACAGTAGGGAGGGTAGCAGCTGAACATGGTGAGAACCGCTGAGACTATGCTGCAAGGGTAATAAAAAGGCGAGACCTCTGGAATCACAAAGATCCCTACAAGGAAGTTGTGAGAGGGGCGGGAAGCACAGCGCCCCGCGGAGGCCTTTCTAATGGTAGTCTGGGGGCCAGTGTCAAGAGAAGACAGGCACAGAAAACTAAGACTGGGAACTTGTATGTCAGAACCGAGTAAGAAAAATGATTTTTAAAACGCAATAAAAAACCCCAAACAAAACAAAACAAAACCAACAACAACAACAACAACAACAACAAAAAACTGCACCAAGATGGTGCCCAGCCACAGCGCCTCCAGCCTGGGCAGCCATGACTGAATAGCGCACAGTTCATGCCCAGCCTGTCCCTGCCCCTTTCACCCTCTGTGAAGCAGGCATCTGGATCCAAGTATTCCTCAGGCTGCTCCACAGGGACTTCTTCCACCTCAGGCTTGATGTCGATGGTACTTCCTTCTGAGGAGCTGGTATCGTCCAGTTTCTAGACACAAAGGAAGAGGATGGTCAGGGAGCTGTGTGGGAGGATCACGGCCCTCGATCACGCATACGTGACCTCTGCTAGGGGTCAGGTACAGACAGACACTAACCACAGGGTCAGGTGGATTAAGAGCAGGGACAAACTAAAGGGTGGACTGCAGAATCCATGCAACTAACTCTGGATAGCCCAGGGAGCTCCGTCCCCAAGGGAAGACCTAGCACGACCCTGGGGGACTGGAATGGCTCTCAAAGTGGCTACTGTAAATCTCTCCCTGAAGCCCACAGCTGAGCCAGTCTTTGGGGCCGAGAGTGCCCCGTTGGTCCTCACACACAACATGGAGGGTTTTCTTGGTTTGGACCTTACATCTTTGCTGCCTTCAGGGTCTGATTCGCTGCTAACATCCTCTGTGTTGAGGTTCTCAAAATCAGACTCGCCCACAGCAATGGGGACCCGGACGGTCAAGTTTGGGTTGTTAATGAAGGACATGTGGTCCTCGTCGATGATGTACTTCTCCACGCTGCTGCCGATGCCGCTGGTGGTTCCGTTCCCGTTCTTCTGGAAGTCGCCGTTCCGGTGGATATCCACGCCGGTGTGGTTGGCGATGCAGTTGGCCTTCTTCTCGTACAGCTCATCTAGAGGTTTCACTTCATCCGCCTCCCGTTGCTTGAAGTGTGCCTGCATGAAGGCGTGCACCTTTAATTTGGTCCAGGCCACGCCCTTCTTGATCCGGATCACGGAGATCTGCAGGTTGTTCATTTCCCCGTCGTCGTCTGTGGCCGCCAGGTTGTCTGCGCTGAAGGAGCTCAGAAGCAAGGCCAGAAATAGGTTCAGCACCTGCAGCGGCAGCAGTGGCAGCAGAAAAAGGAGCAAATATGGAATTGTCTTAGGAAGTTATCCTCTCTCCTCAGGGTTACAAATCGGAAGCCAACAGAGTCACATAGACTGCAAAGGGTTTCTGTGCTGTGTTGGCTCCTGTCATAGTTCATTTTGTTCATTTTTTGTGCAAAAGATGGAATGCCTGGCCTTGTGCATGCTAGCGTGCTAAGTGTTTAGCCCCTCCAGATGGTATTTTAAATACCCCATCACCAGATGGAAATTCCTTTTGTTTCTACTGTAAGGAGTTTTGCACTTTTCCTGGCCCTCTCTACTTATACCTGTGTATGACGATGCCCAAAATATATTAATTTTCTTATGACAAGAAGCAAAGGCTGTATTCACTTTGAAAGACAATTATCCAAAAATAAGACCAAAACTGCCTGTATGGATGACTGGGGAGGGCAGATGAGTGCGCAGAGTCATGGGTTTGTGTTAGCAGATGTCTCAAAGGACCCAAGTTTGAAAAATAAAATTAGGTTTCCAGAGCCATACTTTCATAAACCAAGAAGGCAAAACTGAAATACGTATGCCACCCTCCCCCAAGGGTGTGTTCTGGAGCTTCAGGGACACTTTAATGGCAGATCACGTGCACAGCATGTGCAAGGCCCTGTAACATATCAACAACTAGGCAAAAAAGATGTGAGTTATCTCTGCTTTCCTAATGTTTATAAAAATCCCTTTGCTAGGAGCAGGGGCAGAGCCTGTAAACCGGCTACATGTACAGCTACAGCAGGACCACCAGGGTCAGGACTTCAGTGTCTACTGCAGAGCCAGACGTCAAGCCATGAAATGCGAGCTTTGTTTAAATTCCCCGTTTTACCATGTTGGATAACACACACTACTGTTCTGGTCTCATTATGTAGCCCAAGCTGGCCTTAAATTCACGGTCCTGATGCCTCAGCCTCCTGAGTGCTGGCATTACAGGTGTGAACCACCCAGCTTGCTAACTGCTGTGAAATGAAGGGGTATAAACAATGATCAAGATCTCAAAGAGTCATTCCTGTCAGCTACATCAGAAGGCTGGGGCAGAGACAGAGATGGGCTGATACAGTCTGACCAACTGGATATCTGGTAACACATATATCTCCTTTGCCTAACCTGAAGAGACTCTGATCTGGTGCAGGGCCTGGCTTTGCCTTTTTTTTTTTTTTTTTAAACTGAATGAACCTTATGTGACTATGATTTTTTACTGACTGAACCTTGTGAGACTATGATGCAGGTAGTTTTGTGATCATACTATAGAAATGCAAAGATGCAGCCAAGAGATGCTGTGAGGAAGGCTGTGGGTACAGGAACATGTGAAGAAAGACATATAAAGGCAGGAGCTGCCCACACAAAAGGGGTGGGGGAAGGACCTGGACTTGGGGGAGGACTGTGGAGAGTGTCAGGGATTGCAGATGCATTGTGGTGACTGTTTTTACTATGGGAGAGCCATGGCTGGCTCCAAGGAATGTGTTCAGTGCAAGAAAGCTTCTTACAGAAGAATTGGGAGAACTGATTGATGTGAGTTTATAGGGATTGTGTGAGCCACTCTATAAGGACTGTGTAAGCTGCTCTATAGGGGTTGTGTGAGTTGCTCTATAGGGGTTGTGTGAGTTGCACTATAGGGATTGTGTGAGCTACTCTATAGGGACTGTGGGAGCCACTTTCCCTGCTGTAGGGGGCACAAGTCACCCAGTGAACACATGGCAACATCTGCGGACATTTTGGCCATTGAAATTTGGTAGATGCTACTAGTAGCTGGTGGGCAGAGACTGGAGATGGTGTTAAAAGTTCAACAATGCATGTGGAGGAGGCCACAACAAACAAATATACAGCCCGGGATTTCAACATTGCCAAGGTGAACAGATGCTGATTTTTCTAGAAAAAGGTAACTTGTTGTAATTGGAAGGACAGACAGACAACGCCCCTGAAGTCTATCAGCTGTGCATGACCTGAGTCCGTGGGGGAATCACTTAACCTTACTCTGGTTTGTTCTTTCGATCATGACCTCGGGTTACCAAGTTATAGAGTGCCATGACTCAGTCGAGACTCTGGTAATAAACAGGCATTCCTTCATTTGTGCCTTAAAGCGGATCTGAGCCAAGAAAGAGTTCACCAGAGAAGGTGGTGGAGAAGCCTGGTGGGATGGGGCGAGGGAGTCGGTACTGACCACCAGGTTGCCGATGACCATGACCATCATGAAGACGATGAGGCACATGGCCTGGCCGGCCACCTCCATGCAGTCCCACATGGTCTCGATCCACTCCCCACACAGCACTCGGAAGACGATGAGGAAGGAGTGGAAGAAGTCGTGCATGTGCCAGCGAGGGAGCTTGCATTCCTGGTTGATCTTACAGACACACTCCTTGTAGCTCTTTCCAAAGAGCTGCATGCCCACCACGGCGAAGATGAAGACAATGATGGCCAGCACCAGGGTCAGGTTGCCCAGGGCGCCGACCGAGTTCCCGATGATCTTGATCAGCATGTTTAGGGTGGGCCAGGACTTGGCCAATTTGAAGACTCGGAGCTAAGGAGAAAAACAACAACAACAACAATAATAATAAAAGGAAATGATAATGTCCTACCTCACCTGACGTTGCCAAAATAAAAAAACATGCAGAATTAGAAAGATTGGCTTAGACTCATCCTTAGGGAATTCTCAGAACTTCCTGATCATGTCTCAGACTGTAAGTGATTAAACTGAGTTATGGATAAGAGAAAACTGATGAAGTTCAGAAATCGAATAAAAACTTTAAGTCCAGGACCCAAGGACCCACCCCTGGATCTTCATGTCATTGAGTCAGAACACAGCCATTTCTGATTTGACTCTTGAGTTCTCAAAGAGATGAACTAGCAAGGGTCATGCAGTCTGTAGGAGAATTGTTACATCAGAAAGCACGCATTAGAAAATACTAAGGATTTCCTTTTGCCTGCCAACAACTAACCAATGGCTGATATGAAAGTGTGAGATGTTCAGAATAATTTGGGGCAAGGAGAGGCAGTACCACATGCAGGTAACATCTGTGGAAGGGGCAATCAATGTTAATAATTCAGAAAACAGATTATGGTGTCTGTCAATCATAAGTATTTATATTCTGTAATAATCACAAGATCCTGGCAAACAGGTTGAGAATTATGATGCATGAAGCCAGGGTGTGTTGGTCAATGGAATTATAACACTTCCGCAGTGAAGTGTCAGTGTCAGGAGCCACAGGTTACATGGACATCTTGGTAGATGTCAACAGCAGTAATTTGTGCTGACTGGAGATGCAGCTCTGATCTAAGAGCTCAAGACTCACCAGGAGCCATCCTGGACTAGCTTTTCCTGCCTGGCTTCTGAGTTATTCAAAATATTAGTCTTCATGCTTCCTCTCTCACTTAACCCTTTCTCTTGAAACTGAGATAAAACTAGTTTTTAAAAAGTCAACTATATGGGGGGTGATGTTGGTGCAAGATGGCTCAGGAGTTGAGAGCATAGGACCCCAGTTCAATTCCCAGCACCTATCTGGCGGCTTCCAACCACCTGTTACTCTAGTTCCAAAGGACCCTATGCCCTCTTCTGGTCTCCTCAGGGACTGCATGCAGCACACAGACATCCAGGCAAAACACCAGTATGCAAGTAAAACATATAAATCTCACAAAAACAAACAAAAAAAATTCAACTATGGACTGGATCATAACCAGCCATTTCAGCGAGGTGCCTCGCATGCAGTGTCAGTCCCGTGAGTGACAGTCAGTTCTTTCCTCAGGAAGCTGACTGTCTCCATGAGAAACTCGGAGCTGTTGTCCTGACTCAGAGGAACAAACTGAGCAAGGTCATTCGGAGGCTCCAGGTGTCGCTCAAGCCTGTGTTTACAGTGGCTTCTCCAGAATTACTTACCAACGTTAACATTTCCTTATACAAATATGTTAACAAAATGACACTAATCACCAATAACATGGAAAATGAAGTCAATGTTTGATGACTAATTTCAGTATAATTTAATAAAAACACTATTTTACCTTCAATTTCTGGAAGAGGTTACCACACTGAAGAAATGAAGAAAACCATCTTTAAACACAGAGATTCTCTTAATACTCAGAGAAACAACCTGAGGAGCTAATCAAATGAGCTTGGTAGGCCCCTGGAAGCCTTCATCTTCTGAAGTCATCATTATTTTCTAAGTGACCTCTAAGAACTAGCTTTTTTGGCTTATTGATTTCAAACTTTTATACATTTTTACATTTAACAGAAAAGATTTCAAGATTTTAGTGGAGAGGTCAACTAATTGGCCAACTGCAGTGAGGCAGGTGCACTTCAGGAGATGCCCTATGTTATCTTTTTTTTTTTTTTTTTTTTTTAATTACTTAAATATTTATTTTATTTTATACACTGTAGCTATCTTCAGACACACCAGAAGAGGGCGTCGGATTTCATTACAGATGGTTGTGAGCCACCATGTGGTTGCTGGGAATTGAACTCAGGACCTCTGGAAGAGCAGCCAGAGCTCTTAACCACTGAGCCATCTCTCCAACCCAACCTAAGTTATTTTATACAAAGTGCTGTCTAGTAGACAGAAACTGGCAGAGAAACTGGAGGAATCTGGAATACCAGTCGGAAAGACCGCAGTACTGAGAGCCCCTCCACGTCTGCGAGACCCAGCTCCATTAAACTGAGGGAGACAATGAATCCGTCAAAGATGTTCCAGCCTTCCTGGAAATAATAGTAGGGGTCCATGGCGATGAGTTTCAGGAACATCTCCGCCGTGAAGATCCCAGTGAACACCTGCAGGAGTGGAGGCAGGAGGTAAGGAGGGGGCACCGGAAGGAACACACCTTATCACCTCTTTCAATCAATCAACATACCCAGGAATCAAGAGCCAGCTTTGGCCTCCATGTTGCAGAATCAACACCTAGCCGTCCCATGGGCACCCGTGTCCATACAGGGCAGGCTCCTTTTTGTATGAATGAAGTTCTCAGCCTCAGCACTTCCATCTCTGTCTCCAGAACCACTCAGTTCATACTGGGTGGCATGCGGCTAAGAAATAATCTAAGCAATATGAACAAAAAGGCTACCACCTTTTAAAAGTGGGCAGGCATTTGGTGGTCTAATTTTATGGGGGAGTAATTATAATCAGCAACAATGTATCCATATTTCAGAGTAGCTAGAGAGGACTCTGATGGTTATCGCAAAAAAAGGTAAGTGTTGGAGGTGTTGCATTTGTTAATTGCTCTGAACTAATCACCGTGCAGTGTTTACATGTTTTGAAATAATAGCCGCACCCTATAAACACACACAATATACATCAATTAAAAGGAAGTAACACTTGTAAAATAATTGTTCACAATATATTCTATCATTTTGATATATATTGCTATTATATATTACCAGACCTAGTCATATGATACAATTTAAGGGATAAAAGCAATCACATATTGTCCAAAGTGTACAAAACCATGCTCCCTGCTTTGCATATAATTACCATTTTCTATGATCTTTTTCTCAGTTTTTAAACGCGTATGTATGTATGTATGTATGTATGTATGTATATATGTCACAATACAGAATATCTCGGGCCTAATTTCCCAGCTGTTGCAAGTCTATCTCAGCTGGTGCATGGTCTTCCTGATCCATTCTATTGCCTGTTACTGCTCTACTGAATGAAATTTTCTCAAGGAAATCCCTCACTGTGGGACACTTGTTGCCTCCTTCTGACCTCTCAGTGGAACAGCCAATTCATCTGTGGCATGTTGTATGCAAGAACTGCTCCCTTCTTCTCCGCTTCTTATGCCGCCCCCCCCAACCCCCACATAGCACCCTGCATTTCTTGAGGCTGTCCCTATCCCACAGGCCTTAGGAAAGTAACATGCTGGAAGAATATCAAATTACAGAACAGAGGCTTGTGACAAGGCTAATACCTCAGGGCGGGTTACCCACAATACCTCAGGGTAGGTTACCCACAATACCTCAGGGTAGGTTACCCACAATACCTCAGGGTAGGTTACCCATAATACCTCAGGGCAGGATACCCACAATACCCCAGGGCAGGTTACCCATAATACCTCAGGGCAGGATACCCACAATACCTCAGTGCAGGATACCTACAATACCCCAGGGCAGGTTACCCATAATACCTCAGGGCAGGATACCCACAATACCTCAGTGCAGGTTACCCACACATGACTCTTACTGATTATTACTCTTTTATTTTTTATTTTTTTTTTAAGCCATGAATGTCCTAGAACTCTCTTGGTGGACCAGAATAGCCTTGAACTCGGAGATCTGCCTGTTTCTGCTTCCCAAGTGCTAGGATTAAAGGTGTGTACTACCTCCCAGCTTATTATGATTATTACGTTTTTTACAGAGAACTTTTTATACAACAGTATTTTAATTCACAGGGAGGGGCTGGTTCCGGCTCTTGGGGCTAGGCAGGGTTTCCAGCATCAGAAGCCAGGTCTCAAGAAGGAGTGAGACCTTCATGCAGATGAACAGCATGGCTATCAGCCAGGGGGCAGGGCTTCTATCCACTATGGAGGGGGCTATTAGAGGTGGGCTGTGATCTGCAGTGGATGGCTACACTACAGTGGCAACCAGGCCCAAGCAGGACGGGACTGCATCTACACTGAAGGGTGAAGTGGGGCTGGCAGCGAAGAGGAGCTCAAGCAGGACAAAGACAGCATGTCCGCAGGGAGGACCCGAGTAAGGGAGAGCTCCCCTGAAGTGGAAGCCCCATGTAAGGTAGGGAAGATGCCCCCCAAAAGAAGTGGCCCATTCTGAGAGCACAGGAGGGTGAGGATGTGGTCTGGTTTGAGCCAGGTGGAAGTGAGTATGTGGGTAGTGGTACACAGACTGGTGGCACAGGGTAGGAGTCAGGGTCTAAGTGGGGCAAAGAGGACTTCCATGCTAGAGAAAGCCAACGGGGTGCGGGGGCGTGAGACGTGTGTCCAGGTGGGCTTGACTGATTCCTCAAGAGTCAAGCAGGATACACAGGCAGGTGTGTAGGGCGACCTGTGCAGGCTGTCAGTCTTGGAAGTATGAGGGACTTTCAATACGGAGGGCAGTGGTCGGGATGCTAACGGGCTGGCGGTACCACACGTGTGCTGAAGCACCCGGCATCGGCTACTAGAGCTCGAGCCTGGGTCCCAACCATCAGAACCCAACAGTTTCTCATCTTTGTACTAAAAAAGGAAAACATAACCCAAAGTCATGACTTCTTGGTGTTTTAGAACTTCATACTTCTATCTTCTAAATAATACAATTAAATTTATGACTTAGCATTACAAGAAACTTGGCAGGGTTCAGCTAATAGCAGAAACTGGAAGATGGCCCAGAAGTTGGATTGGAGGGGAAAGCAGTTTGGAATTCAATGTTCCCCATAAATAACAGCATATGAGAGGTAAGATCCCACAGCGCAGGCACTGTACAGTGCTCTGTGCATCGCGGAAACCCCTTCTTTTAGGGGGCTGTTACCTAAGGTGTCAGGGAAAGAAGGGTTCTGAGCAGCACGGGGATGAATTCAAGAAACAGACGAGGGGTTCTCCAAAACCACCTCAGAAGTCCTGTCTCCGGTGCTGAACCAACCCACTGTCCTGTCTCCCACTCTGCTACTGTAGCCGACTTCCTGCCAACAGCTCTAAGAGGCGTCTTCAGAGTTCTGCAGAGAGGATGCCGCTGAAGGTTCGGGGCTGCTAGCAGAAGCGCGGTGCCAGGGCATATGGACTCCCTTGACCCCAATTAACTATCACCTCCTAGTTAACGAAATTCTAGCTTCCCCCACCAGGCAAAGCCCCGCAGCGAAACCACATTCAAGTCCTTCCATCAGAGACCCTGCTGTCTTACCAGGTTTCCTACGGCCAAGACGTGTTCGAATTGTGGTGTCATGGGGTGGTGTTCCATTGCCATAAATAGTGTATTCAGAACAATGCAGATGGTTATGGCTAAGTCTACGAAAGGGTCCATGACGATCAAGTTCACGATCTCCTTCAGTTTTATCCAGTAGGGGTGACACTCCCAGATGAGGAAAGTGTTGGCAAACTTATACCAACACGGTGGGCACTTTCTCTGAGACTCTTCCAGCTCTGGAGTGAGCAAAAAACAAAAGAGAGCCCTCATTATGGAGCAGTCGTTCTCAACCTGTGGGTTGTGATCCCTGGTGGGGGGGTAGGGAGGGGCTGAACGACCTTTTCACAGGGGTCACTTAAGACCAGCGGAAAACACAGATATTTACATTACAATTCATAACAGTAGCAAAATTACAGTTACGAAGTAGCAATAAAAATAATTTTATGGTTGAGGGGTCACCACAACATGAGGAACTGTATTAAAGGGTTGCAGTGTTAGGAAGTGTGAGAAGCACTGGTACAGAGAAAACAGAATACAAAGTATCTTCCTCTGGCAGGTGGTTGTCGTTATGAAATCTGTGAATAAAGGATGCTTGTCTGCAGTCCCTCCTCAGGTCTCCTTCACATTAAGATAAAAGGGAAAGTCCCCTCCCTATAATACCAGGCCAGATACTTGCTAGTAATACTGGGGCCATGAAAAAGGTTAAGCCACTTTTTTGGGGGGGGGGGGGGGCGGCAGTAAGAATGAAACAAACTGGGGGCTGGGAGAGACAGCTCAGTCAGCAAACTACTTAACTGGGCAAGCATGGGGCCCTGAGTTCAGATCCCCAGGAGCTTGCCTCACCTCTGGCCTCCGTGAGCATGTGCACAAACGTGTACCTGCACACACATGCACATGCACACACACAGAATTAAACAAGCTAAATATCTACCAAGTGCCTCAGAATTTAGAAGATAGTGGGTGCTCTGGAGAGTGTACCTGGCAGAAATACCCTCTCCATCAGCAGGAAAGGTATTGACAGACGCCACGCATGTGTCTGCTGCTTTCAGAGCACAGGTCAGTGTCCCACCTTCAGCGAGGCTGCAGGTCATAGCTGAGGTAGCTACACAGGGTGCACCCTCTCCTTTCTCTCCCTTCCTACCTCCATCTCTCTTTTCCTACTCTCAGTCCTTTCTTCTCTCTCTGTAGTTTCTCTTTCCACCCCTCCATACTTTCTTTCTTTTGTCCATCCTTTACTTTTTCTTATTCCCATCTCTCTTAAGAGAAGAATCTAGCTTTTCAACCGCCTCATGTGGCCCATACATAAACGTCAGCCAGGAACTGCTCTGGCTGAAGTGAGGGGAGGAGCTTGCAGCCTGGTCCAAGGCACGCTCTTCTTCCCAGGCTCCCTCTCCAGACACTGACACTGATACTCTCCTTCAGGCCTGTTCCCAGAACTGTGGAACTCTCACCACTGAACAGGCACTGACTAACTGGTCTCTCAGATTATTTAGGAAGCCAAAATTAAAAAGAACGATTAGACAGGTAAGGCAGGGGCCTGCTCGGTTTGTGGCCACACCAACCCTGGTACAAGGCTCAGATGGCAAGACTTTGCTCAAATTACAGGAAATGAAACAGTTGGGATTACAAAATTCCAAGTTCCTCATCCAGTGAAGATGTTCTTCAAGAAGCTGAACTTAAAAATCTTCCAGGAGGATATCCTTAGGACCAGGAACTGAGTCCACAGCACTTCAACCCCCACTGACACCGATAAAAATAAAATAAAATTCTCTTCAAAGCTGGGCACCCCTGTAAGCCTAGCACACAGACTAATGTATAAATTTGAGGCCAGCCTGGGCTAAATGACTGGGCTAGCTTGAGCTGCATAAGTCTTGATTTATAAAAACAAAACCCATCACCAATCAAATAAACCAATAAAAACAAAATACACAAAAGTTTCCAGTGCTTCCCCAAGAATGGGATGTCAACCAGTCTGCTTCCCTTCCTCCAGCCAGCTGGCTTGTGGCCCATGGCGATGGCTTTATTTTAGGGAGAGGTGGTCTGGGTTGGGTATCTGACTGGCTCCCTGGTTGCTAAGAAAATGGTTGCCTTGGTTTTCAGACTGAAGGGCCCCAGTGAGAGCCACGTGGGAGTCTGCGTGGGAAAAGAAGTCTGTGAAGAGAATTTGCCTCAGCCTCTTTCCTGCAGAACTCCCTCCTTTCCCAAGGTAAATTTAGTTTTCATCCCCGAAAAAGAGAAGCGCAAAGGTTCTCTTATTTCCATAAATTCTTACGGTGCATATTTGGAAATTCAGTTCCGGTCCTTTTTTTATCTCCTCCCTTCTCCAAATGTCTGCAGTTTAGCGGTTCTGCTGGGGAAGATGAAGCCCCGACTGTTCACATCTGAGAGATGACATGATTGTCGCACCTTACACTGTACTAGGCTCTGCGTCTTAGCAGACAGCAAGGGGGTTCTCTACCCTTGGGGCACCCAGAGGGTCCCTGCAGGCTACCTGTTTCCTATCCATAACTACATCCTTGAGCTAGGGAGAGCCCCCAGGGAGGGCAGCTCCACAGAGAGCACAATGAATGAGAGAGATGGAGCAAGTCCTTGGCTCAATAGATGCTTAGTTTCATGGATCCTTGGCTCAATGGAGGCTTGTTAGTTTCTTTTTATTTATTAATTTTTTGAGACGGGGGGGGGGGGTGTCTCATGTTGCCTCATGGGTTCATTGGATCTTCCTGCCTCGGCTTCCCTAGTGGCAGGAATGGCAGATAAACATTGTACCTGATGGTTTTACGGGCTCTCCTGTTAATTACTGGCCAGCCCCTCAGGCCTCCATGGCAAACAAAGCATTGGGTTTGGGGAGTGAGCTGAGCTAAGGGAGTAAGGTGTTTGGTGGTTTGCGGACTTTCCCCTGCCTTGCTTCCGGGTATTGTTTGAGTGGTTGCCACATGAGTCAGTCCCAGGAGTATTGGAAGCTGTTTTCAAAGTGTACCCTTGGCCACCAGGACAGTGACTTTGAGGGACCAAAATGTTTATGGCAAGAGTTTCCCTTGACTCAACAACTTTTTGGGCTGGGCAGGAAAGAGTGCCCACTGCCTCGGCACTTCCAGCAGCAGTGACTGGATGGATGCTCAAGGAGCAGCAATGGCCATGGCCATCCCTCCCTAGGGAATTAGAACTGCCACACGGGAACACTAAAGCTCTGCCTCCTTCTCCACGCTCTCCTCCTCAGCTTTACTGCTCTGAGGAACAGTGAGACTGCACTCGTCTGCCTACATCCGACCCAGTGCTGACACATCCCAGAGCTCATGGTTCTGCTAGCTGGGAGTTTGGCAGAGTCTACTGGACACTGCTGAGTGAGTTTTCAACAGGATACAGTAGAGAGGGGCAGAGGTTTTTCTTCTTAAGAACGGGATTCTGGAATTCTCCACTACAGTATCTAAACCTTTAGGTAGGCAAGAGTCTGTTTCTTTGCTTCAGACGCAATTCTTTAAATCTTTGGATTAAAATGACATCAGACCTTCCTAGTTGCAAGTCTTGGAAGCGGGATAACTACTCATTTAATGATCTTAATGCAGCAAGCAGTAAATAGAGCCAGGGCTGTGGCTAAAGCCAGTGGATCTTTGTCAATGCCTTTAATCTGCTCACGCTACTCAGTTGTAGCCATTCACTGCTCTTTGCTTATAGCCGTCCCAGCTCATCAGCTTCCACAAAAGGAGTCAAGACAGGAACAGGCCAGGAGGGTGTGGTGGTGGGACAGGTACAGGCTATGGGAGCAGTCCAGCCTATCAACAGAGAGCAGTCCAGCCTATCAACAGAGAAGTGCAGAACAGCTTTCTTCCTTAAGAAACACAATCCCAACTACAGCCATCTCCATCCCCTGAGCGATGCTTCTGTTGTATGTGTGCATATGTGTGAATATGTGTACGTGTATGTACGTGTGTCAGTGTGTATGTGTATGAGTGTATGTGAGTATGTGTATGTGTGCATGAGTGTGTGTGAGTATGTGTGTGTGTGTGTGTATGGCTAGTGGAAAGAAGAGAATGTGTACAGCAGAAGGGAGGAAGACACAGTCAGCTTTCAAAGTGCAAGTGCCCCATGCTCATATTCAATCGAAGTCTCCGGAAGTGACGCCACGCCAATACTCTACCACTCCAAGCACAGCAAAGCCCAGATTGATAGTGTTGCTGGAGCCTCCCACTGGCCAGACCCTGTGCCAGGCCACCACAATGGGCAATCAGTAATGGCTGCGCCGAAGAGCTCGTTCTGTTGTGATGGTGGTGTCCCTGAAAATAATGAATGTACCTGTGGGAGCTTGATTTTCTATCTCAATTGCCACGCACACCTGGAAAAATTCTGTCTTGGGCTATAAGTGCATAATAAAATTAGCCAGAATTCTCAAGCTAGTGTTCCTCAGCTTGCAGTTCTTACAGTCTGCAGCAATTCGCCTGAAACTTCAAAGCACATGCCACACAGCCTGAAGATGCTCTACCAGATGCTGACCTCTACAGGACCTGAAAATCCAGAATCAGACACTGACCTCTGCAGGAACTGAAAACCCAGAGTGAACAGAGGCTGCACAGGCAGCTCAAAGACAGTTGTTCAACTTGATACTTTAAAGCTCAGTAGTATTTGTCATTGTCTGCACCTTTGGGGGCACCAATGCTACTACAGGAGTTTCTTAGGGCTTCTCTTTCCATGGCACCCCATCCCAACACACAGACAGACAGACACGCACACACACACGGTGAGTTTAAGCAACTCAGAATACGTGTTCTAGGGCCAGCAAGCCAATGTTCCACACCACCATCTTGAGGACTATGCTTAGTGCTACGTTAGCCTGGCACAGTGAACCGTGAGGCGGGATGTCTGAAGCCTCAGAAATATCCACACTCAGAACTGCATGTACAGAAGGAAGAAAATAAGACAGAACCAACCAATGGGAATCCTTTGTGAGAGAATCTAGTTCCCCAGCTGACCTCCATGTGGAGCCTGGGATATATACCAGAACGGCAGAGAGGCTGGACCTCGCCAGGGTTACCACGGCCTAAAAGAAGCTACCAGCAGTGCTAGGCTGCACCAAGCTGTGTCAGGGAGAAGCCGTGCAACCCAGAGAAGTCAGCTCTCACAGCGACAACTCCGCAGATGGGTAAGATGCAAAAATGGCTGCTCATGCCCTGTGCACCAAGTCCGGAAGAGAGAGACTTATGGTTTGGGGTTCTAGCCACCCATTATACATGTTTGTGGCTCTAGGGGTGTTCGGAGAGTGGCAGTTAGGAACAATATAATGCACAGTACAGGTTCCTTCAGGAAAAACCCAAAGGGCTTGTGGTTCAGCAGAGCAGAGAGGAGGAAGGCAATCCGTGAGGCAGAGGCCAGGGAGGGTGGTTTCGCTGGAGCTTCTTGAGAGTCTCCAGTGATTTGCTGCTGTTCTTTCATACTTCTCACCTGTGCGTGACGCTGCCGGTAGGTCTGAGGCACTCCTTTGATTCTTTACATACGGCTTTGGGAAGACAGCTTGTGACCCTGATTTCTGTATGTGGTGAGATATCTTCCAAAGGCCCACCCAGTTTTACAGGGGGTGGGGCTATATTTACCACACGTGCCACACACTCACAGCTCAGTTGCTCCGATAGGCAAGACAGGGCACACACCTTCCACCAGCGTGTTCGTGACAACGCTCATTATGCTGTTGATCCTGTCCTTCCGTCCGTAGGAGGCAAGTTGGTCCATGGAAACTAAGAGCGAGCCAGGGCCTTTCTTCTTAATCTCTACCTCAGTTGTTGCCTGAAAAATAAAATAAAGCAAACGGGGTGAGTGGTATTTGGTTAGCCTAAGGCTTGGGCCCCACTTGGTTGACAGTCAAGTGTGAGCAAGAGCCTTATCATCCGCATGGCTTCTTTAAAAATCTTTTTTTTTCCCCTAGTTCTTTAAGAATTTAGGACAAGGTGATCAGATTCCATGTACTCCCTCTCCCAGTTTCTCCTGGATGCGCTCACCTTCTTCTCTGTCCTCCCAACTTTGTGTCCCCCTTCCTCTCCCAAGCAGACGATTGCCAACAGCTCCTCAGCCAGGGTTGGGCTTCACGCCCACCTCCCCTTTCCATGCTGGAACTTGGTTTGGCTTGAGTTGCCACAAGTCTTACCCAACCATGAGCCCGGCAAGCTATAATAATGACTGGCTCTGGCAAGGTGCTGTCTGTGGCAGCAGCACAGACATCTTGAGAGTAAACAGCCAGTGTCTGACTGGACTTGGGTCCTGTTCCATAAGAGGCTTAAACAAACAAACAACAACAAACAACTCTCGACCCTGGAATCCTGCTCGTAAGTTGGTCATGGACGATCTTCAGTTCTGTGACTGAAACCAAGTCATTGGAAGTTAGCCAGATCTGCAATGGACCCAAGAATCTGGCTGGGACCCAAATACCTCCTCTGGTTAAGCCTAAAGTGGGAATGCCAGATCCCCCGGGGACACAGATGGGAACAGACCCTGTGTTCTCCTGTCCTAGTCTCATAGCCACAACATTTGGCTAGAATTGGCTCGCTCACCAAAACAACTCAGATTCACCTCTACCTGAAAATTAGGAGGCTGAGTCCCTCCCCAGCTGCTGGTCTGGAGGAGCTCCACCCCTCTCTTTCCTGTCCAAATGGACAGCTTAAAACCCATCTCCTGGTTAACCATCTTGTCCCTGTATTATGTCACCTGTGTGGACTCCTTTGCTCCTTCCAGGGTGGCTTGTGCATTCACCATTTCCAGCACAGGAAAAGACATATTTGTATGAGGCAAGAGAAGCATATCAGCTCAGCCACAAAATAATCTTGGTTGTTTTGGAAATAAAACACTTCTGAGAAGCTATTCAAAACCTCTCTGTCCTCACACTTGTTTAGATCTGAAAGACTGTGCAGAGGATAATTCCTAGCAGATGATAAAATTAATCTCATCTAGGTTTTTACTCACGCTGCCCTGCTGACTTAGGCATTGGGTTCACCCAGGTTTTGTTTATGTATCTGGACTGTAGAAGAAATGGAGATAAGAAATGACTGATTTCCTTGGGGATTCCTGATTGTAGTTCTATAAAAATGTCTGTATATGTAAGAATGACTTATTAACTATTATTTCAGAAAAAATGGTTTGCCATAATTTTCATTCTGATGGAATATTTAATAAATCATATTAAATCTATTACATTGTAAAAATGATAACCATGTAAAAATGAACATAGGAAGGCTCTCCATATTAGATACTTACTTCTGGCATTGGATTGATCTGAGATTTTTACTGAGTTGACCCTTCTATCAGTCTACAGAATACATGACAGATGATTTTCAAAATGTTCACCCCCAAAAGACCAGATGACAAATATGGAATGGAAAACTCCATATATTATGGCTTTGGTATCTATTTTCTGTATTTGTATATAGCAAGAAATAATTTCTTCAGACTATATTACTAGCAACCTTAAAAGAACAAGATTAGTAAAAGTCGAGGCTAAAAGGTGGGGTGCAGTCACCAGACACTCAGTGATGAGCCTTGCTCAGAAGCCAGCGCTCCTGCCTCTGCTGTGGACTGGACTTGGGCTACGTAGTCCACACTCCCAGTCCTAGATGGGTACTTAAAAACTCACACCAACCACAAAAAATTAAGCTTCAAGCCTATTGACGAAGAATAATGCTTATTCCTGTCTTCTTACGCCACATGTGAGTTGACCGGAAAGAGGTTACAAGGCCAGCAAGTTAATCCTTGATTAACAGGGTTTAATCAAGGAAAGCTGAGGTGAGTCTGTCATCAGACTGACAGGACAGAGAACAGGGCAGCATCAGCCTGACACGACCCTGCCGAGTCCAACTGCAAACACGTTTCCTGTGATTCGGGAAAGAAGGAAGGCTGACATCTCACCACATCTATCAGTGTTGAATCTGAAGTCCAGGCTTGTGCATGACTGGACTGTAATAAATATGTAATATTTATTACATATTTAATAATATGTAATATGACAGATGTTTAATAATATGTTTAATAATATGTAAATATGTAAATATTTAATAAAATATGTTTAATAATATGTAAATATGACAGCTGTTCACAGAAAGTATATGCAAAAACTCTATGGAAGTTTTTCTAAACCCTTCAAATCCAACAGAAACAAGACGCTACAATGTATATAGAATGTACAGCTTAATTATATTTCTTTTTCTTTTCTTTTTTTTTTTTTTTTGTTTTGTTTTGTTTTGGTTTTTTGAGACAGGGTTTCTCTGTAGCCCTGGCTGTCCTAGAACTCACTCTGTAGACCAGGCTGGCCTCGAATTCAGAAATCCACCTGCCTCTGCCTCCCAAGTGCTGGGATTAAAGGCGTGCGCTACCACTGCCGGGCCTTAATTATATTTCTATATCCTGGCAATACTTAAAAAATAAAGCTCTAAGATTATATCTTTATGGTAATATTTTTAAAAATACTAAGGAATAAAATGATCAAAAGATGAGCAGCTCTCATGATAAATTGTATGGCTTTACTGAGAGACACTTCAGAAGACGTAAATGAACAAAGGAGCATACCATGTTCACAGACATTAGAGCTAAGATGGCTGCCCTCTTCAAATGACTCGTCAGCACAATGTTATGCCCATCAAAAGTCAAGGCTTTTAGGAGAAAACTGATGATTTTGAAATTAATAAGGACATATAAAGGCTGGGTAAAGAAAAGGGATTTTTAAAAAAAATCAGAAGGTTAAAATAAACTTTTGAGGGACTCTGTTACACATCTTTAAACACATGTAGATTTTTGTTTAAAAGACTTGTACTGCCCCACTTCAGAACTTCCCACGAGGTCAGAATGAAGAAGGTTAGCATGTATTGGCATAAGTAGAGAATCGGACTCTAGAAATAGGCTCACGATATATAAAACAGTGTGTGTGAGCAAGATCCCAACATGCTGGGAGAGGAAAGCTTTGGCAAGAGGTGCTGAGAGACAGGATAGCCACCCAGCCTACGCCTTATTTTATAAGTCCTTATTTATATAAAGTTAATTTGAGATGATCAGAAATGCAGATATAAAATCAGGAAGCATGTTAAAAACATTTTCATAGCACTGAAGCAGAGGCAGAGTTATTGAACAAGGTGCAGAAAGCAATATCACAAAATAAAAACTAATGTTAAAATTGTGTTCTAAAGAACCTGTATCCAGGGGGTTGGAGAGATGGCTCAGCGGTTAAGAGCACTGACTGCTCTTCCAGAGGTTCTGAGTTCAATTCCCAGCAACCACATGGTGGCTCACAACCATCTGTAATGGGATCCAATGTCAGCTTCTGGTGTGTCTGAAGAGCTACAGCATACTCATATGCATGAAATAAATAATAAATAAATAAATAAATAAATCTTTTTTTTTAAAGACTCTATATCTGGAACAACCAAGAAACTAGCAACTCAACCAAAAACAACAATCCAAAACCAAACGTCCAAAAACGTCCAAAGATCTTAAACATCGCGCTAACGAGGACATATACAGACTGGAGAGATGGCTCAGGGGTGACGAGCACACACTGGTCCTCCCGAGGACCAGAGTTTGAGTCCCAGAACCCACATCAGGTGGTTTACAACTGCCTGTTGACACCTTGGAACTCTGGGTACTCACGATCATGTGACTCATACCCACACACATATACATAATTAAAATAGTAAAAATTAAGCTAAAAAGAGAGGACATACACATTCAACAGCCCAACTGCCTCTGCCTCTCTGTATGCCCCAGCCTCATGGCTGTGGGCCTGGGCAGGCCTCTGGAGAAAGACCTGAGCACCCGCAGACCCGGCCCTGACAGCTGCCACTCTGCTGTGGGAAGGGCAGTGCTTTCCTCGCAGAGACATGAGTTTACACATACTGGATCTGTTTTTCATGAGTGTTGACCTCCTTGCTACAGTCATTTTTTAAAAATAAACTTTGCAAATAATAATAAACTCATGGACTTAAGCAGTTGGGAAGCAGAGGTTGGCAGATGTTGGCAGATGTCTGTGGGACCAAGGCCTGCTTAGTTTACACGGAAAGTTCTAGACTAGCCAGGACAGCATCGTAAATCAACCCCTTTACTAAAACTAAAAGACAGGGGCTGGTGTAGTTCAGTGGCAGCCCCTCCCCCCTTTTAGCATGTATGAGGTCTGAGGTGCAATCACCAGCACCATAAAGTAAATACATAAAGTAGATGAATCAAAGACTAACAAAGCTATCTCTAACACACTTGCTGGGATTAAAAAAAAATGTAACTATTTTAGAGAATTAGTTTATAATTTCTCACAAACATTAAACATAATTTACCATAACCTCAGGATTTCACCACAAAAGTGTTTAATAAAAAAGAAAAACTTTCAGCCATGGCTGGTGGTGCATACCTTTAATCCCAGCACTTGGAAGGGGGCAGGGGCAGGGGGATCTCTGTGAGTTCAAGGCCAAACTGGTCTACACAGAGTTCCTACACAGAGTTTCAGGATGGTTAGGGTCATATAGTGAGAGTCTCTCTCTGTCTCTGTCTCTCTCTGTCTCTCTTTCTCTCTTTCTTTCTCTCTCTCTCTCTCTCTCTCTCTCACACACACACACACACACACACACACACACACACACACACACACACACACAACACACAGGCCTTGAAACCACATGGGAGCTCTTCATTCCTCTCTCGTTCTCCAGACTAACCCCACCTGCTGCGGCCTCTCCTCTGTCTCTGCCCCGACTCCCAGGGAACTAAGCAGAGTCTCTCCTACAACCTTCCCTTCCCTGTCTCTCACTGGAGATGCTCTCTCCTAGAAACCAGCCGGGCAGACCAGGCATGTGACTTTCTCCTTCCTGTCCTCCAATTCTAATTACCCACTCTGCTCTCATCCCCAGCCCTGTAACAAACAGACCACAAGCCCCTCTATCTTCCCTCTCTTCTATTCCCTGAGTGCTCACAGACCCTCCTTACACACTCCCCTCAGGGCACTTTCTCAGCCTCCCCTCCCTGCCCTTCTAGCCCATCCCCATTCCTGCATATCAGCTCCCAATACTCAGAAACAAGTTCTGCCCTGGCCCGTTGGCCACACCAGGCAGGGGACTCAGAAGTGTTCCCCACCAGGAAACCCACACCCACCACAGTTTCCTCAGAGAGAGCAGAGAGACCACAAAGACAAGACCAAACCAACGCTTAGAATTACAATCACCCCAGATACCATCATGAAAGTCAGTAACAGCCTGGACAGTGTGTCCCTGCTACAGTGCAGCAGCCTCCTCCTACAGGAGGTCTAGGAAAGGCAACATGGCTGAAGCACATGGCCAGGACTTCAAAGGGCCTGAGAGAGGCTACGAATAAATGAATCCATTAATGAAATCTATGAAAACACACAAAACGGTGGAGTGCAATGAAGAGAAGAGTTCAAGACGCAGACGTGGAAACGGGATCACTAAAGGAGGCACACATTGTGGTCAAATTGGAAACGGAAAATTTAGGAACTCGAACAGGGAATCTGAGCAGCAAGCCTCAACAACAGAGACAGAAATCTTAGGCATTGAAGACAAGATAGAAGAAATGGATACCTTAGTTAAATAATCAAAAAATCCAGACACAAAATATACTGAGGATCTGTGACCCTATGGAAAGACAAATCTACAAATAATAAGAACAGAGGAAGGAGAAGAAACCCAGGTCAAAGGCACAGAAAATATTTTCAACAGACTCACAGAAGAAAATTCCCCTAACCTAAAGAAGACGCCGCCTCTAAACGTACAGGAAGCACACTGAACACCAAATAACAGGCCCAGAAAGGAAAGTCCCCATGACACATAACAATTAAAACACTAAACATACAGAAAGAATATTAAATGGTGCAAGGTAAGAAGAGCAGGTGACATAGAAAGGCAGACAACCCCCAAAGCCAAACAAACAAACAAAACCCAAAACACCACTACAGCTTGAATCACTATTGACCCCACACACTGATAGTGGGTGACTTCAAACCCCAATCTCACCAATAAACAGTTCACCCAGACAAAAACTAAACAGCAATGCTCGAGCTAAGTGACCCCACAAATGGACTTAGCATGTGTTCACAGGGCACTTTACCCAAGCACAAAAGAATACACCTCCTTCTCTGAACCTCACAGAATGGTCTTCAAAACTGAGAGCCACATACTTGGACATAAAGCAAATCTCAACAAATGCAAGAAAATTTAAATAACTCCCTGAATCCTACCTGACCACCATGCATTAAAGCTGGATACAACACAGCAGAGACAACAGGAAGCTTACAAACTCATGGAAACTGAACAGCTCTCTACTGCATGAAAAAAAAAAATAGGTCAAGATAGAAACTAAGAAAGAGTTAAAAACGAACACATAACATACCCAAACCTGTGGGGCACAATGAAGGTGGTTCTAAGAGGCAAGTTCATAGCACTAAGTTGCCTACATCAAAAAGTTGTAGAGATCTCACATTAGTAACTTAATGACACACCTGAACATTCTAGAACAAAACGAAGAACTGAAGCCCCAAAGGAGTACATGGCAAGAAATAAACTTGGGGATGAAATCAATAAAATGGAAACAAACAAACAAACAAACAAACAAAAATCAATGCAACAAAGAATTGTTTGAGAAGACTCAATGATGGGTGAACTCTTAGCACTTGGCATCTTAGCTAAAGCAACAAGACAACTGAAGCTCAGGGGCCTGAACATAAGGGCAGGTACACAGACTCTGACAGAAGAGAAAGAGGGACAGTGTTGAGCTCACTGCCCAGGAAAAGGCTCTCTGAACAGAACTCTGAGAACACAGGCACTAAGAACAGCTAATAAATGGGGCCTCATGAAACCGAAGAGCTTCTGTACTGCAAGAGGACCGTCATTCTGACTAAGGAGCAGGCAAAAGAATGGGAAAAGGTTGTTTTTTTTTTTTTTTTTTTTTTTTCCCAACTAAAGAACTAAAGTAAGAAAAATAAAATGAAAACAACCAAATTAAAGTGGGGCACACAGATCCAAACAGTATTCTTGCGAGAAGACACACATGGTTGGGAAACACTGAAATGTTTACCATCCTTAGGCATCAGGAAGATGCCAATCAAAAGTACTTTGAGATTCCACATCACACAAGTGACAGCTCATGCTGGGAGGACGTGGAGTAAGAGGAGCACCCATCCATTGTGGGAGGACATGGAGTAAGAGGAGCACTCATCCATTGTGGGAGGACATGGAGTAAGAGGAGCACTCATCCATTGTGTGAGGACATGGAGTAAGAGGAGCACTCATCCATTGTGGGAGGACATGGAGTAAGAGGATCACCCATCCATTGTGTGAGGACATGGAGTAAGAGGAGCACCCATCCATTGAGGGAGGATGTGGAGTAAGACGAGCACCCATCCATTGTGGGAGGACATAGAGTAAGAGGAGCACTCATCCATTGTGTGAGGACATGGAGTAAGAGGAGCACCCATCCATTGAGAGAGGATGTGGAGTAAGAGGAGCACCCATCCATTGTGGGAGGACATGGAGTAAGAGGAGCACTCATCCATTGTGTGAGGACATGGAGTAAGAGGAGGACTCATCCATTGTGTGAGGACATGGAGTAAGAGGAGCACCCATCCATTGTGGGAGGACATGGAGTAAGAGGAGCACTCATCCATTGTGGGAGGATGTGGAGTAAGAGGAGCACCCATCCACTGTGTGAGGACATGGAGTAAGAGGAGCACCCATCCATTGTGGGAGGACATGGAGTAAGAGGAGCACTCATCCATTGTGGGAGGACATGGAGTAAGAGGAGGACTCATCCATTGTGTGAGGACATGGAGTAAGAGGAGCACCCATCCATTGAGAGAGGACGTGGAGTAAGAGGAGCACTCATCCATTGGAGGACATGGAGTAAGAGGAGCACTCATCCATTGTGGGAGCACGTGGAGTAAGAGGAACACTCATCCATTGTGTGAGGACATGGAGTAAGAGGAGCACCCATCCACTGTGGGAGGACGTAGAGTAAGAGGAGCACTCATCCACTGTGGAAGGACGTAGAGTAAGAGGAGCACTCATCCACTGTGGGAGGACGTAGAGTAAGAGGAGCACCCATCCATTGTGGGAGGACATGGAGTAAGAGGAGGACTCATCCATTGTGTGAGGACATGGAGTAAGAGGAGCACCCATCCATTGAGGGAGGATGTGGAGTAAGAGGAGCACTCATCCATTGTGTGAGGACATGGAGTAAGAGGAGCACCCATCCACTGAGGGAGGATGTGGAGTAAGAGGAGCACCCATCCATTATGGGAGGACATGGAAAAGAGGAGCACTCATCCATTGTGGGAGGACATGGAAAAGAGGAGCAATCATCCATTGTGGGAGGACATGGAAAAGAGGAGCAATCATCCATTGTGGGAGGACATGGAGTAAGAGGAGCACTCATCCATTGTGGGAGGATATGGAGTAAGAGGAGCACCCATCCATTGTGTGAGGACATGGAGTAAGAGGAGCACTCATCCATTGAGGGAGGATGTGGAGTAAGAGGAGCACCCATCCATTATGGGAGGACATGGAGTAAGAGGAGCACTCATCCATTGTGGGAGGACATAGAGTAAGAGGAGCAATCATCCATTGTGGGAGGACATGGAAAAGAGGATCACCCATCCATTGTGTGAGGACATGGAGTAAGAGGAGCACTCATCCATTGTGGGAGGACATGGAGTAAGAGGAGCACCCATCCATTGTGGGAGGACATGGAGTAAGAGGAGCACCCATCCACTGAGGGAGGATGTGGAGTAAGAGGAGCACCCATCCATTGTGGGAGGACATGGAGTAAGAGAAGCACTCATCCATTGTGTGAGGACATGGAGTAAGAGGAGCACCCATCCATTGTGTGAGGACATGGAGTAAGAGGAGCACCCATCCATTGTGGGAGGACATGGAGTAAGAGGAGCACTCATCCATTGTGGGAGGACATGGAGTAAGAGGAGGACTCATCCATTGTGTGAGGACATGGAGTAAGAGGAGCACCCATCCATTGAGGGAGGATGTGGAGTAAGAGGAGCACCCATCCATTGTGGGAGGACATGGAGTAAGAGGAGCACTCATCCATTGTGTGAGGACATGGAGTAAGAGGAGCACCCATCCATTGTGTGAGGACATGGAGTAAGAGGAGCACCCATCCATTGTGTGAGGACATGGAGTAAGAGGAGCACTCATCCATTGTGGGAGGACATGGAGTAAGAGGAGGACTCATCCATTGTGTGAGGACATGGAGTAAGAGGAGCACCCATCCATTGAGGGAGGATGTGGAGTAAGAGGAGCATCTATCCACTGTGTGAGGACATGGAGTAAGAGGAGCACCCATCTATTGTGGGAGGACATGGAGTAAGAGGAGCACTCATCCATTGTGGGAGGATGTGGAGTAAGAGGAGCACCCATCCACTGTGTGAGGACATGGAGTAAGAGGAGCACCCATCCATTGTGGGAGGACATGGAGTAAGAGGAGCACCCATCCATTGTGGGAGGACATGGAGTAAGAGGAGCACCCATCCATTGTGGGAGGACATGGAGTAAGAGGGGCACCCATTCAGTGCTCATAGGGCTGCAAATGTCTAGTGACTATAGAAAGCAGTGTGGTGGTTCCTCAGGAAGCTGGGCCTAGATCTACTTCACGAGCCAGCTACTACTTGGGCATATACGTAAGGGACTCTACATCCTGCCACAGGCATGCTTGCTCAACCATGTTTATTGCTGCTCAATTCATAATAGCCAGAAAATGGAAACAGATTAGATGCCTATTAGCGGGTGAATAGATAAAGAAAATATGGAACACCGACACAGTGGAATATTACTCAGCTGTTAAAAAATAAAATCATGAAATTCAAAAGTAAATGGATGGAGCTAGAAAAAAAAAATCATTCTAAATGGGATAACCAAGATCCCAAAAGACAAATGCTGTGTGTGTTGGCCTATATATAGATATTAGCTGTTAAGATTTTGATAAACTGGCTACAATCCATACAATCTTAGAAGTTAGATACAAGGTAGGAGTAAGGTACCGGGGAGGATTGAATCACTCCAGGAAGGGAAAACAGAATAGTTATGGATGGACCTATAGGAGTAAGGTACCGGGGAGGATTGAATCACTCCAGGAAGGGAAAACAGAATAGTTATGGATGGACCTAAGGGTAGGGCTAGAAAGGAGGATCAGATAGAAAGGAGGATCAGATAGAGAGGGGAGAAAGGCTGAGGGAGGGACTCAGGCCATTCAAGGGCTCCTGTGGAAACCCAATACAGTAAAAGCACCCTAAAATATGATTTAAATGGAACTGTCAAATAACAGGGGAGATGGAGACCCAACTGGACATCTCCTGTTACCAAATGAAGCTTCCAGTATTAAAACTTGGTTACATCTAATATAACTGTTAGCCAAGGAAGGCTCTATGGGACAACCCAGGCTATTTCCAAAGGTATTAGTTGCTCTCTATCAACTGACAGCAAGGCTCCATTGTTGAAGACAACACCTACATAACTCACTGAACATGGAGGTGGGAAGCCGGTGTCTACCTAGAGTTTTTAGCCCTATGGAGGCTATTCATGGCACTGGAAGGTGCTCTGTCAGCTCTTACTGGAGAAAGGTGAATACCAACCCAGCTACAAATTCTTCAATCTACAACGGTGACCCACCTGCAAGACCCACTGTTGCAGACCAACGGATATCTGACTGGATTTTAGACTCACTTCATGAGATGGAACCCATCCCTGACATTGCTTGGGTAGCTAAGAACCTGAGACTACATAGGCCAGGGACCTAGGGGAAAAACCAAATTCTACTGCTCTTCTAAAGGAATGCAGCAACAAAATGAATCCTAACAGCATCTGCCTTACTCATAGATGAAAGTCTTGCTCAGCCGTCCTCAGAGAAGCTTCCCCCTGCAGTAGACGGGATACAGAGCCCACAGCTGGGCCAGGTGCAGAGAGTACACCTTGGAACACTAAGGCCTAAATGGGATGTTTCCATCAAATCCCTGCCCTCTGGCTCTGGAAACCCTGTGGAACTGAAACTGGGAAGATTGTAAGAGCCAGTGGAGATGGAGGAACAGCAAGCGGACCAGGCAGCTCATGCACACATGAGCTCACACAGATGTGGGAGGATGCACAGGGCTTGTGCAGATCTGGGCCTGATGGGGTCATAGTGCTGAGAGAGGAAGTGGGCATGAACCTAACCCCAAAGCTATCTCCCATTATAACTGCAAGTGAAAAACTGGTCTTCATCAACAGAGTCTCATTGAATATACAAACCACTGCTAAAGGCAGACCCATGCCCAACAATAGATGGCCAGCACAACACGAATTTAACAGCATCTTTGGAGGGCTTTTCTATATATATATATATTTTTTATTCTGTTTTGACCTTACAGGTCCTTTGCATTTATATTATAGTTTCCAGTTTTGTGTTTTTATGGAATCTGTGTGTACGTGTGTATAATGTGTGTGTGTATAGTGTGTATGTGTGTATAGTGTGTGTGTGGTGTGTGTGTAGTGTGTGTGTGGTGTGTGTGTGTAGTGTGTGTGATGTGTATGTGTAGTGTGTATGTGTGTGTGTAGTGTGTGTGTGGTATATATGTGTGTGTAGTGTGTGTATGTGTGTGTAGTATTATTACTAGTAGCTTTTTTTAAAGATGCTTGTCTCCTAATAGAGAAAGAAAGGGTGTAGATTTGGGTGAATGAGGAGGTGGGCAGCATCTGGGAGGAGTTGGGGGAGGGGAACCATAATCAGAATGCATTATATTAAAAAATCTATTTTCAATAAGAAGATACTCATAGCAAGCTAATTCATATTAGCTGCAAACTGGAACAAGCCAAATGATGTGGTATATTCATGCAATAAAATCCATCTGGCAGTAAAAAGGAGTAAACTACATACCTGGGTGTATCTCAAAGACAAAAACCCTTTGTTTAATGAAGGAAAGTGAAAACCATATACTTTACAAGTTGACACATATGGAAGAGAACTGAGCTAAGGTAGACAAATTAGAAATGCTGCCCAGTGTAGTGGAACCAAACTCGGATGAGGGGCGGCACATCAGAGCAGGGCAGAGTCCTGATGCCATAAGGTGTTAGAGGAGCAATCTGTAACTGCCAGAGAGTCCCTTCTCTATATCCTGGTACCAGCAATTCTGGTGACTCTTGAGTGAGAGTTACACAAGGCCAAACGACTTAGCAGTGGATGGTCTGACAAGAAATCTGGGTCACAGAGGACGTGACTAAGTATCCTCTCTTATCTCTGTTATGGAAACAGTCAGAACGCATGCTACAGACTCAGACTGTGCTGCAGCCACTTGCTGTCATTTGTGTTTTGTCTGCAACTCCAGGTGTCTTAGTGTTTTACTGCTGTGAACAGACACCAGACCAGGGCAACTCTTGTAAGGATAATATATAATTGGGGCTAGCTTACAGGTTCAGAGGTTCAGTCCAGTATCATCAAGGTGGGAGCATGGCAGCATCCAGGCAGGCATAACGCTGAAGGAGCTGAGAGGTCTATATCTTTATCTGAAAGCCTCTAAGAGAAGACTGGCCTCCAGGCAGCTAGGACTAAGGTATTAAAGCCCACACCCACAGTGCCACACCACCTACTCCAACAAGGCCACGCCTCCTAATACTGCCACTCTCTGGTTCAAGAATATACAAACTATCACACCAGGCATGCCAAGAAGCAGGAGGCTTTGTGGGTAAAAGAGCAGGCACTGGGCATGGCCTGATTCCAGGCCAGAGCCATGGGCATGAGGAAGCAAGCCACTGGTTGATAGAGGTGAATATCCTGCGTGACTGACTGAGGTGCATGATCCATTTGCTCTGGTAAACTTGGACCTTAGTTGCAAATGAAAGCAAGAATTAAGGGAGTGGCCAATTGGGTTGGCTCCCTGGGCTGTTTTGGCATAATGCAGGGGCTTGGGTCCTTTGGCAAATCATGGCTCTAGGTTTTCAGGTGTAACCTGGTCACTGCCTACCTGCAGATATTAATCAGCTCAGACTGACCAACAGAAGGATGGGAAGCTCCTACGATGACATAAACTACAGCTGAAGCTGCCTGATGATGTCACTAAGCTCCTACGATGACATAAACTACAGCTGAAGCTGCCTGATGATGTCACTAAGCGTCACCCAGCACAGATAAGACCAGGTGTTGTACTGAGAAAAAAACATGTGTGTCACTAGGAAATCTAACCTGCTAGATTCAAAGTGCACAGAACACCAAGTTGGGCACCCAGGCCCAACACACTGTCTCTTGCTGAGGTCCAGAAAGCTGCAGTTGAAAGGCCAGATCCTTAGTTCTTGCTTCTTCTTTTCCAATAAAAAAAAAAAATACACATAACGAGTTATCATTTCAACCGGTTTTAAAATGAACAATTTCCTTCAGGCCTCTAGAATATTGATAGTTCTAGAATATTGATAGTTCTGCACAGCCCTATTTATCACCGCTCTCTAATGGCGGTACCCGTCAGGAGTCGCCCCTCACTATGTTCTCTGCCAGACTCTGCCAATCAACAATCTGATTTCTGTCTCAAAAGATTTGCCACTTTTCATTAAACAGAATCATGTGATACATGGCCTTTGCAATGCGGCAGCTTCACTTATCTTGTTTGAAGCTTCATCCAGGGTATGTAGAACCTTGTTCCACTTCACAGATGAATAAGGAATGCCCCTTTGTGGAGCTGGGACACATTTGTTCATCACATGATGAACTTGGGTCGCCCCACTTTCTGATCACTATGGATAATGACTGAGTATTCACATATCTATTATGTGGTAACATGCTTCAGCTTTCTTGGGTGTGTACGGCGGGGCAGCTTTGCTGAGACATAAGACAATGCTATGCTGCTCTCTGAGGAACAGCAAGAACCACTGGCCAAAGCGGCTGTCACACTTTACGCTTCCATGAGCAATGCTGGATGTTGTTTCTTCAGTCAGACCATAGCCACCAAAGTTAGACTCCCACAGATAAAGCAGCTTTATACTGACGTTCTCATCTATAATTCTGTGGGGGATTCTGGGAAGTGGCCTCTGCTAGAAGCTGCTGCCAACTTTTACCACATGGGAGGGGAGCTGAGGGTCACTGAGGTGGAGTGGGTGGACTATTTACCTATGGCCTGGTTGGTCAGACACTGTGGCACACATATGCAGTCCGACACTTGGAGGCCGAGTCAGGATGATCACAAGTTCAGGGCCTGAGCTAAGCAGTGAGACTGTATCTAAAAGAAAGGAAGGAGGCTACGGCTGTAAACTGCAGAGCTCAGGGAGGTGAACTTAGTGCTTGCCTAGCATGCATGAGACCCTGGGATCCCAGGAAACACACACATCCACACACACACATATATACACCCTGGAATTCCAAGAAACACACACAACACACATACATACACACACATACACATACACACACACACACCCTGGAATCCCAGGAAACATACACACATACACACACCCTGGAATCTCAGGAAGCACACACACACACACACACACACACACACACACACCCTGGAATCCCAGGAAACACACACACATACACACCCTGGAATCCCAGGAAACACACACATACACACACCCTGGAATCTCAGGAAACACACACACACACCCTGGAATCTCAGGAAACACACACACACACCCCCTGGAATCCCAGGAAACACACACATACACACACACACACACACACACACCCTGGAATCTCAGGAAACACACACACACACACACACCCTGGAATCTCAGGAAACACACACACACACACCCTGGAATCCCAGGAAACATACACACATACACACACCCTGGAATCTCAGGAAACACACACACACACACACACACCCTGGAATCCCAGGAAACACACACATACACACACCCCAAACCCTAAACTTAGTACAAGCTGGTTCCATTAGTTCCATCGCCATCTTTCCTAGCCCAAACCTGAAGTCTATCAGGGTACTCAGCTACTGATGCCCAGGTTTTTAAACTAGAGTCATTCACATAAAGATGCTACCACATCTGCAGGTGACCAGTCCTGCCCACATTTCTCCAGATCGGCCCAGGGAAGCTCCAACTTCATTACCGATACGAAATTACTTTCACGAGGAATACACAATTGACCTTTATCTGCCATCAGGCATTTTCTTAGGACTGAAATTTATAGTATTTTAAAAGCATCCTTAGAATCATTACAGCCATTAACTCGTCATCTAGTCAAGTATTTCTACAATGTCTGTGAGCTGCTGCTTTGAAATAAGCCCACAATAATTTCCTTTTCTCAAAGGATCTATATGGTCTTAGTAGGGGCCCCCACCCTTTCTAAGTCAGGCAAACAATTCTTTCATCTTTCTTTGGGCTAAGAGAGATGAGACAGAGCATGGCAAAGTCAGGCTATGAGCACACTCACACCACAGCCACCACAGCCAGCCTTCACAGCAGCCCCGTGGCAAAGGCCTTCCGCTTTGCTTTCTCGCTTTTGGTTTTGGGGCCAAGCAATACATCTTCCCAGAGTCCCATGAGCAGACAGGAGAGTTTGTTCTCTGGAGTCAGTCTCAAGGTAGAGCAAGCTTTACACTCACACCTGACTCTACTTCCTGTGTGACCTGGGAGAGGGGAGGGGCTGCTTAATTTCCTAAGCCTATCTCCTCTTCAGCAATGAAGGCAACACCTCCCTGTCAGGAAGGGGGGCTGCGGGCACTACAGGAGATAGAGCTCGGACATTTGCAATCTGCCTCAAGAGATTTCTCAGTTAAGTTGGATCTAGACTGTTGGTGGCATCTGCTTTCTTTATTAACAAAGACCAATGATTCTCACTTTCTCAGTTCAGAAAGAAAGACATGGAAGAGTCTCCTTCTGTGCATCAGCAAAAAAGAAGAGTAAAAATTTCTGAACTATGAAAAAAAAAAACCCATCTGTCAATCACAACCACATAATCAATGAGGGTGTGAATGATTTTTTATGAGATGCTGATGATATAATGCTCGGAAGTCTTTCTAGCTCTCTCTCTCTCTCTCTCCCTCTCTCTCTCTCTCTCTCTCTCTCTCTCTCTCTCTCTCTCTCTCTTTAACAGTGCATTGTATTTCTTGCCTCAAGCCTAGGCATAAATACTGGATACAGCATCAGTGGCTTCTATACCAGCCCACAAGCACGGGTATGTGTGAAGACAGGTGAGTTCCTAACACATCTGACAGTAAGGACCACTGTACCTCAGCCTAAAGAGACAGTGACTATCTATTGGGCCTAGGCTTCCAGATGAGTAACTAATACTTTAAATTTCATAATTAAAATGATAATGTTTAAAATAAAGGACTTACTATGTTATGCCCTTTTAGGAAGAATGACTATCTCTCCAACTTTACAAAGAAGCTAATATTTAACTGTCAGATCTCTTGGGTCTCAGGAGACCTCAGTTTAAGTTTTACTTATACAAGTTACTAAATCTCTCTCCGAGGACAAAAGTCACTTACTTTATAGTGGGGTCACAAAAATTAAGAAATGACAAGCTGTGGTAGCCCAGGTCTATAAGCCCGGTGCTCAGGAGGATGAGGCTAGAGGGTCTGGAGTTCAACGCTAAACTGGGTTACACACCGAGGTTGTTAAGGGCAATCTGAAGTACACAACGAAACTTTGTCTCAAAACAAGCAAGCAAACAAACAACCAAACCCCAAGGGGTAGAAAGAAATGAAGCTCAGTCATAGAGTGCTTGCCCAACCTTAGGCTTGCTCAGCTTTGGGTTAGAACACTCCCCCCCCCACCCCCCCGCTCAAGAATATGAACATAGTTGATTGATACATAAATAAGAAAATCACAGGGTATGGAAAAATAACTAATAACTTCTCATCTCTAAGGCAACGCCTCTAACCTTCAATTAGTTGTCTTTCTCTCTCCACATCTGTCTTTATGTGGATTTGATCTCACACCACATAGATGCATCCTACTTGGTCTGTCTGGTAACACTAACACTCTTGCCTGCTGCCTCTTCCTGCCATGCTGGAGTTCTGACCTCCTGGCCTTGGGACTCTTCATTCCTGTCACCAACATCACTTAGGGCCACTTTAAAGAGTCACCTAAGTGCCTACATGGCACTGGACACTAGACTCCTTCAAGCTCCCAAGATGAACTAACTCCGTAGGCCACAGTGCGGGGAGGGACAGAAACCTTACTGCACAGCCGTCTGCTCAACTGAACCTAAATAACGTTTCTCCCATGCAGGAGAGCAGAAACCATTCAACCCAACCCAATCCAACTCCAACCCAGCCCAGTCCTCAAGCTTGATCATGCCTAAGCTAACATTAAGATACCTCCAGGATAACTCTCATACCTTTGCTTTGGGTTGGGGGGGGAAGGGAGGCAGCTTTATGATTTAGTCTATAAACTGTAAACTTGCAATATATCACAATTCAATTTGCCTTCAAATATTTGAATTTTTGAGCTGCTTCAACTGCGCCACCACGTGACCCAATCCTTACTTTCCACTGATGTCCACTCTTGTTGGTTTTCCCAGAGAATATAACTATCTGGGTGTCAAGCCCAAAGTTTACCCTAGATACGGAATCAGTGAAAATCAAATAAAAATGTAATATGGTGCTGATATCTTTTTTTTTTTCACCAGTGCTTTCGTTGCAGGACCCGAGTCACTGTTTGTCATTAGTCTTCATTGTAATTTTAGACAATTGGGTCTCCAGAAGGGCAATGGCTAAGGGAGTAGACAGAGATGACATTAAAACCAACTGGAAGGAAAGGACTGGGTTTTCAGACGGTAACAGTTCTAAAAATAACTTATAGGCTGGTCTAGAGGTGTAACCCAGTGGAAACACTTTGGTCTACTGTGTAGATGGTCCTGATTGGATCCCAGAACCAAATGCAGCTGCTTTGCCACCAACAGGAAGAGGAGGGGGAGATTTGTAGCTTGTAAGTCACCAAGTATCTTAGAGACAAAGCATTTTCCTTTTAAATAAAAGGGCAGAGAGAGATGAGGCAACTCAAACTGATTTTTGAATTTTTTTTTTTTTCTATTTCCTTCTACCCAGCATGTGCTGGAGCGGGAACGGAGGGCCATGGCGTGCCAGGCGCCCTCTCTTCCATTAAGCTACACAAACCAGCACTGCCTTTTGGATTTTTATCTGTATAGTCAATCTAAAGTCCTAACACAGATCACTCAGAGATATTTCACCCACGAATATCGGATCCCTTTCACACATGCACCATGCTAATTAAGGGGTTGGTGGTCTTCATGCTGTGTTAGAGGCGTGGGGGTGATGTTAGAGGGACATGCCGCCCACACCAGTCACAGCCATTAAAACGTTGGAGGTAGGCAGGATGAGGACTACTGAGGTATAGGAATTTAAAACTTTTACAAAGAGCTTAGAATTTAAAGAAATGTGGAGATAGCTTTTTTCAAAGAGGGAACCGTTATTGAGCCCTTAGACAATTGATTCTCTGCAGCTGTTCCGTGCTACCCCTCCAGAGCCTGACAACAGACTCCACTCACATTTCTCTTCTGCCTTTCTTCCCTTCCCTTCCTCCCCCATACACCCTGTGTTCCTGCCCTAACCTCCCACTTTCCTGGTCTCCTCCGTTCTTTCCATTCCAATCCACTCAGAGACTCTGGGTCCAGTTCTCTCTACCCACTCCAGGTTTGCCTGCCTGGTACAACTTCCACCCCAGCATCATGTATGAGCATTCCTCTTTGGAAAAAAAAAATCACGTCCCATTCTTGTAGAGGGGCAGAAAAATTATTATCAAAAATAATATATATTTAAATAGAAACAGCAAAGTCTTTAAATTCCAAGCTGTTTTCCTAGTCGGGAAAGAGGACAGAAGAGAAGCAGTAGTTTCAAACTGGCTCAGACTAGGTCACTCACTGGTAGTAGCAAATGGTCATATTTCATTCCGTCCTGCAGTCAATCAAAGCGTGCGTGTATGGGGAGGGGAAGAGGGCGGCCGGATTTACTCGGATGGAGGGAAAGGGAAAGAGGTAAAATACAAGGAGCCCGGAAAGGCAGAATGAAATGAAGCAGAGACTACGGAAAAGAGTGAGGGAAGACTGAGGGCGAGTAAGGAGAAACAAAGGAGGGACGGTGGAGAGAAGGGAAGGCAGCCCACGAGGCCAGGAAGGCGGGCAAGAGGCTGCAGGAGGGGAGGCTGCCATGCCTAGCCCGGCCCACCGTGTCCTTCCTTACACTGTCCGTAGCTGCCTTATCTATTTTCACCTCAGGCAGGAGCCGCCCGATGTGTGAGCCTGGCCCGATGAGCGACACCACGCCGTTGCAGTCCACGGTGCTGTTGCGCTTCACGCTGCGCCGCAGGCTGGGGAAGATGCGCGAGGAGCGGCTGCACTGGCTGTAGCCGCTGTAGCCGCTGTAGCTGCTGCGGCGCTCGCGGGCGCGGATCGGGATGAAGAGCGAGTCTCGCCGGCCCTCGCTCTCCTCCACCGTGCTGTGCTCGTCGTCTGCGAACTCGTTTTCCGAGCCCGGGTCCCGGAACCGCCCGGGGCCCCGGAAGCTGAAGATGCTGCTTTTGCTGTTGTGTCGGGAGAGGAAGGGTGAGCCTGGGATGCTGAGCAGCGACTGAGGGAAGGAGGGCGAGAGAGGAGAGAGAAAGAGAAAAAGAGGAGTGAGACCAAGCAGCACCCCACAGCCCAGCGACGTGGCCTCCCGTGCCCAATGCACCCCTGTCCAATGCTTCCCCGGCTGTCCTCTGGCCACACCAGCGACGCCAGAAAGTCCTGCGGGAGCTTGGTCTGTTACCAAACATCTTACTCTTAATCACACCTGGCTGCCAAAAATATCCAGGATCTCCAATGGACCCTGCCCGCAGCACATCACTCTCTGATGCTTGTGCTTACTACCAGCCCCCACCGAGTGTGCGTTTAGCGCTGCCCAACTTGGACTCCACAGCCCACCTAGCAAAATCAGAACTTGCCCTCTCTCTGTGGAAACCTGTCTGGAGTTCTGATAGAACTAGAAAACGCCACTGTTTAGTCAGCTGAATATATATATCTCCATCCTCCACTTTCAAGCCAATATCTTTTAAAATCGGAATTTAAGTAGTTGTAAATAATTTATTTCCCAATTTAGTTAGTTGTAAATTACATAATTCCCAGCACTGACATTTTCAAGACTCTTTACCGAATTTTTCATTTATTTTTATCTTTTAGCACATTTCCTTTTCACATTCCCTCCAAAATTTTATGAAAGTGCATTTTTATATTTAAATGTATTTAATTGATCAGCACTGAATACTCCTCTGAACAAAAGAAAGAAGTAGCTCTAAAATTTAAAACTTCCTTCTGTGACCATGAATCCCTGAGATATTTTTCAATTCCTCTCAGAGTATACTTTTTATGAATGTAATTGATCACACTTCATATATATATATATATATATATATATATATATATATATATAGTGTATATTTGACAAGCAATTAACTTAAAAGCAGCTATTGAAGCACATCTTTAATGCAATGGTTGGTTTTTAATTTGTACTTCCCTGTTTGTTGACAGGGTTACTTATGAGGGGAGGAAAACATGGCTCACCCACACCCATTCCTAATAATCGATTTTAAGTGTTGGGGTGCATTATTCATGTAAATATTATCTTGGAAAGAAGTGCGTTATGTCATTCAATTCTTTGAACTCCTTCCAAGTTATATGCCAAAAACTACATGACAGACTAGCAGCCAGATGTAGTTTAAGGATCTGCCAGATGAGGAACTCACTCCTTTTCATTTCATTGAGCATGGAGTGTGGTGAACTGGCTAGCAGATGTGTGTCTTGGCCAGAAGCAGCCCCTTTCCTGACTGCTGAGGGTCTTGGAAAGGAGGATATTAATGATCCTCAGGGCACTGCTACTCTTACTCTAAGGCAGCTCTGGCTAACACAACAGAAAAGGGAACAAACTAAACCATGTTGCATTATCACCAGTGTGGGTATTTTATAGCAAAAGGATTTTTATCATAGTACTTGCTTTAAACACATTGTATCAGTCTCACAGAACCTGCTCTAAATGCATTGTATCAGAGTCTCACAGTACCTGCTTTAAATACATTGTATCAGTCTCACAGTACCTGCTTTAAATACATTGTATCAGAGTCTTAAGACTACAGAGTTAGTGTCATTAGTTTAAGGGCGTCTGAAACATGATCTATTCCACAAAGGTAGTTTTCTATATCAAAGGAATTGGTTTTCACTTGAAAAAGTATGACCTTGTCTTTTATTTTTAATATATGTGTGCCACTCATAATAATCCCAGTCCTGAATTTACAACATTCCAGAATATTTGATTATAACTATTTTTCTCTTAATAGACGCATATGAGGAAAGTGTTGTTAGTGCAGTTAAGGTTCCTGTTTTAAAGAAAACTTTGTAGGCACCAGTGCTTTCAATTGTCCTTTCATCTGACATCCTTAAGGCATGAAGCCACACAAGATGACTTGGGATGGGGGGAGGGGGGAGTGTACTGCAGGGGAGCTTTGGGCCCCAGGGCTTGATCTCAACCACAGCTCTAGTTGGTCAAAGGTTAGGGGATCTGGTTCCTAAGTCTTCAGGTACTGCAAGGGAAACAAAGCCCAGTGTGAGCTAACCTCTGTAAGAGGAAGGCACTAGTCTTTGAGGAACTTTTACAATTCAAAGCTGTGCAGGAGTTTTTGCCTCAGAGTTTAGGCCTACTTTTCTGCTAAAATGACTACTGTATCAATATAGCATACATATGTAAATTTTAAAGGAAAACTGAAATATGCTTTTGATGATAACCCTAGAGGGCTATTTTGTCCTTGACTTTGTCCAGAATTACATTTCTGGTTCTATGTTCAAAGTGTTTCTAGGTCCCTTCTCTTTTTGTAAGGTATAAAGCCTCTGTCCCTAGATGGGTTATATTCTCTTTGAAGAATTCTAATTCAATGCACTTCATCTATGTCTTCCGCTTGCTGTCTGGTCTTTCCCTGACTTGGCTCTAAACCCCACAAACTTCTGAGACATATCTGAGTTTTATCACTGGGGGATATATCAAGAAAATCCTAATCAGGACTGGGAGAATAGTCTGGTGACAGTGCTTCCTGGGGTTCCACACGGGGCTGAGTTTGGCCCCCAGTACCACAAAAGAAAACAAAGAAGTAAAAAAAGCAGAAAAAGGCATGAACCATAGGTCATTTTCACCTACATGAAGGTAGTCATTGTGGAATGCTTGCTGTATGCCACACAGGCTTTGTTCAGCAATAAATGTTAAAGGAGGACCCAGCAGCCTCCATTACTATTGTGACACATCCTGGCAGTGAGAGTGGTTGACACTCTGGTTAGATTCCAGAGTGTGGATGTATCCTGTTTGTGATACTTCCTGTTTGTGAGAGCTAGCATTATGAGGGTACACACATGGCCAACTCTAGATTTCCTTCTTCCAAGTTGTGCCTTGGTAAGGGGGATTGGGGCCTCTTTACTTTACATCTCTTGTCTTAGATATGCGCTTGGGCGCCCTATTAGATTCCTGAGCTTGTTCTACTCAATATGAGTACAGCCTTTGCAGATCAGAGCTAGCAAAAAGCTTACTGGCTTACAGTAAGACGAAGGAACACTAGGAAATGTTATGGCAATTAACACTGTTATAACACCAAAGAACATGAGAATTTCTAGAAATTCATTGTTGTTACATTTTACAATTGTGTCAGTTCATGAACAATTGAAGAAAATAGTAACTAGTCCTTCACCACAGACAGTTTGGTGAAAACTCCTGTGTCTGAAAGATGGTGTCTTAAGACATAAAAACAAGAGCTGGGTAGGCCATCATCTCAGAACTCAGGAGACTGAGGCAGGAGGATCACACAAGTTTGTGACCAGACTAGGCCATAGCATTGAAACCGCATCTCAACAATAGCTACCAGCAAACCAAAGGATGAAGAGGCAGCATCACAGTGAGAGGAGTTTGTGCCTCTGCCTAGGACAGCTGCTCCATCATGTGCGGGGACCATACGAAGGGCATGTCTCTAGGAAGGAATAGTCAAAGCAGGGTAGGCATGTCTGAGACAGCCCAAGACAGGAGAGTTTGAATAATTTGGAGTACATGTGAGCTACAGAGGTAGCATTGAACTGTTGGATACTCAGCCCTGAAGTGGTTTGGGGAAGGGAAACACTAGCTTGCACACAAAGGAAGTAGCTAGGGGTGGTAGCTCTGGATTGGTTAAATCACACATAGAAAGAATACTCAAAGGCAACTATGGGGGTAGATATAAGAGAAACTTAATAAACTTCAGCAGCACAAAACATCTGAGGACCTCACTAGAAAGACATAGGGAGAGAGCAAGACAGGAGCGCCTCTGGTAGCTCTCAGTCATCCTTAGTAATTTGTACAGCAGGAGGTGCAGTCAGACCTCTTCCAGGATTGGCGGGCATTTTAGTTAACTTCATTGTTGCCACTCAAATGCCTACCAGGCAGCCACCCTGCCACAGGACTTTCCTTCTCCATGGCTGCCACGCTCCTTCTTTCCCATTGTCTAAATTCTCTTCCTTCCCATTGTTCAGCTTCTTCCTGTCAACTTCCCCCATGCTAGCACAGCATCAAACATCCTTTTTTTTACAGTTGTTAAATCTCCTTGGACCATCTACAAGACCCTTAAGGGCTTAATACCATTTTACCTCTCTATATCTCTTGGGCTGTTTTCTATATAGTAGATATAACTAGCTCAAGTAGCTTATACTCTGACTATATACTGCAAACTGGCCATGATCACGTGTAATGGGCCCTTGTTCTCCCTTGACTGGATCATGTTCCACTGACACTGCCTTGTACGTTAACCACCCCTAAAGAAAGACGTTCTATTTACTTGACGATAAACTTTAATGTTATTTAATAAAATAACGATTGTGTCTCAGGGCCATGGCTCTATTCACTCCCGAGACCTGATCAGGCTCATGAGATAAGGAGGTCTTGCTTCTTATTTTAAAAATTGTACTTGTCAACCAATTGAGTGCTTTTGGCCCTTCTCAGGTGGTCACATCATAGCTACTTAAGAAGTATCACCCTCTATAGCTTTCTCTTGGAAAAACAGCTCTCAGGTGTTCTAGACCTAAGGGATTGACCTTACGTTCTCCACACACAAATCTGTAGACATCCACAGGCATGTGACCACTGTGTGAAATGTGGTAGATAGATAGATAGATAGATAGATAGATAGATAGATAGATAGATAGATGATAGGTAGATGACTGATAGATACATAGATGATAAATTGATAGATGATAGATACATAGATGATAGATAGATAGATAGATAGATAGATAGATAGATAGATAGATAGATAGATAGATGGTTTTAAATGGTCTATTTCTTTTTCCCTTGGTTTTCTTTCCAATAGTGATTCTTAAAATGTGACCCGAGGCCTCCTAGTGGTCTAACCACCCTGTCTCACAGCCAGGTCAAAACTGTTTGGGGATAATACTGAGATGATAACTTTTAAATTATTCTTATTTTCTCACAAGCATCTGAGAGAAGCTATTGGCTGACAGCTTTGCTATATTTGAAGGTTTTTAAGATTTCCAGCATTTAGAAGCTCTGTATAGCCCAGGAACAAAGAATAATGCATGCTACCATCATGCATGCTTTAAGAGCTGTTGGTACAAGACAGCAAAGGAGTTTAATATATCAGCACGTGGAAGTTTAAAATATATACATAAATATGTATGTTTAAATTTCCTTAAATGTAGTTGATAATAAGATAGACTAAAATACTTTTAAAGAAAAAGGCTATATGGGGCTCTCTGTCACTCTGTCACTTTTACATTTACGTGTGTGTATGTGTGTGTGTGTGTGTGTGTGTGTGTGTGTGTGTGTGTGCTGTTGTGCACATGTATGCAACTTGTGGGAGTCCCATTCATGTTGGTTCCAGGAACTGAACTCATGCAGTCAGGCTTAGTAGCAAGATTCTTTACCTACTGAGTCCTCTCATTGACCCCTCAAAAATTTTTTAAAATATAAAGATGTTCTAAGGTCATAGAGATTTGAGGAGAACTTTAACAACACAATACACTTTATAAAACAAAACAAAACAACAACAACAAAAAAACCAGCTTCAGGATAATAGATATGGAAGTGTTGTGAGTCCTGAAAATTGAGAGAAATGAATAGGGAACAGGGGTATGGGAGATGTCAGATGACAAGCCGGGTGTGGTGGTGCACGTCTTTAATCCCAGCACTCGGAAGGCAGAGGCAGGAAGATCTCTGTGAGTTCAAGGCCAGCCTTGTCTACAGAGTGAGTTCCAAGACAGCCAGGGATACACAATGAAACCCTGTCTTGAAAAATAAACAAGCAAGCAAACCAACAAAGAGAATGGAGAAGAAATGAACATATACCTGAATTGTGCTGTGGAAAATGGAAAATCCCTAACCATGAAGGATGGCTGGGAACACAATACAGTCAGAGAAATGGCGAGACTGTCCTGGGACAAAGAACACGCTAGTGTGAGGTGCCTAGGTCTAAGCCAGCCTTGGCACTCAGTCAGCCATGGCTGCTGGCTAGCAATCTATATATTTTTTTCCAAATGGAGAAATTGGAGGAAGCAAAGTTTCATGCACAGCAGAACATCTCAGAACCCAGTTTTATTTTCTAAGCAAGGGAACAATCACTGTGACTCTGCTAAAGCCTATAGATAATCAAAGAGTATCTAATAGCCAGGCCTAGGAGCAGGGCGGTTCCCATTACGGAGCACGGTGATGTTCTCAAGATGAGGATGGAGCAACAGCAAAGCTGCAGACACAGTCTCGAGGAGAGCAGGACCAGGAGAAAGGGGGTGCAAAGGAGATGCGGGGGTGGCTGCAGGCCATGATGGCATCCTAGAGCAAGAGAAGTCAGGTTTCTACAAGTCCTGTGTTCATTTGGCTAATGGTGTCTGAATGACAGCCATGGGAATGAAAGGTTAGGACTTGAGTAGAAGAGAGGATATGAACATAAATGCATGGATAGAAGGCACATAAAGAAACACATAGACAGAGGGCACACACAGTAAAAAGCAACAAAGGAGGTGTATACAATGTGATGGAGGTGGAGTGCAGATTTCTGCTTTGGGAGTGAAGGACCAGGAGACAGTTCTTCACAGCCAGGTGTGAAGATCATCTATGCTGTGGACATTTACAGATGGGACAATTCCACACATGGTAGAAACCAATGGTCATGTATGTGAAGTATCTGGTGGTTCGTTCTGGATTAAGGGCCTGGTGTCTGATGAGGTCCAATGACTGAGACTGAAGAATGGATTGTATGCACGCTGGTGCAGGACACGCTGCAAACTCAATGAAAAAGAGCCAGGATTTTATTAGTGGACAGAATTAACCCCATTAGGGAAATTCTCTCGTTCTTTTAAATTAAACTATTCTGAACTGTCAATATTTCTTTAATGCCCAAATCAAGTTCTCATTTCCTTTGACAAGATTTTATATTTCCTATGATATGGAAAAATGAAGGCTGTCAGGAGGCATCTTCCTGTCCACCTTTGCCTATTTTACTAAGGTTTCAAGGGCTAAGGGATAAGGTGTCCTTTCTCGCTAATGACTGCATCTATTTCCATGTTGTCCAAGACTGTGGCCAATGCTATCCTGTTGCACGCTGCTCTGTAACCCAGCATTGCTGTCTTTTGTCTACAAGCATTATAAGATGGCTGATTTCATCCAGACCATTCTTTGCATTATTTATTTATTTATTTATTTATTTAGAAATTGTATTATTTTAAGTGTGTGTGTTTTGCCTGTGTGCTACATGCATGCCTGGTGCCTCTGGAGGGCAGAAGATCCTGGCACTGGATCCTTTGGAACTGGTCTTAGGTTGTGGGCTAACACCATGTGGGAGCTGGGGATTAATCCTGGGTTCTCTGCATGAGCAGCCAGTGATCCTAATCACTGAGCTATCTCTGCACATACCTGTGCTCTTTTCTTTGGTGGCAGGGTCTCTCTCTGTAGCCCTGGCTGATCTGGAACTCACTCTGTAGAATAGGCAGGCCTCAAATTCAGAGATCGGCCTGTCTCTGCCTCCAACGTGCTAGGATTAAAGGCGCCGCATCCCCACTCGGAGCATGTGTTGTTTTCTTGACACAGGGTCTTACTTTGCAGGCTTTGGACTCGGGATCCTCTTGCCTTAGGCACTGGAGTGTTGGGATTATCAGCAGGTGCCATCATAGCAAGCTTTCGCACGTGCTCAAATAAAATATCCTGAAGGCGCCCAACAGCTACAATTAGCAACAATCACACTCAATTCTTATTGGGCATTTTGGCCACTAGGACTAGAAGTCCCTTCTGGTGTGTTGACCTACAGCTCGCTCGTGTGACATAGTCACTAGTGTGAAGCAAGGCTGCCAAACAGCAGAGTAAACAGCCCTGGGCCTGTCTGACCAGGAGGAAGGGCAGGCTTAAAGAATGATGATTACAGGGTGATGGTGAGGCTTCCACTGGGGGAGGAGGGACAGGTGCTGGGGAGGAGTCTGGGAGCTGCAAGGCCAAGCAGGCTGAAAAAGGCAGGATTCTCTTGGTTTATTTAAGACAATGCAAAGACTTTACCTGATTCATGATGGAAAATTTCCTCCCTATTCTGTTGTCTGGCAGCCGGAAGGCCTTCCTTCTCATGCCATCTTCCGACTCTGACTTAAACACCTTCTCGGGGTCCCCTTTCTCCTCCCCTTCAGAGAGCTCCTTCTGCTTCTTCTTCTTCCGCCGGTTCCGCCTCTCCTTCGCGCTCTTGGAACTGAGTTTTGACAGTTCCGATGAGCTCCGTGGAGAGCCTACCCCATCTTCCCCTTCTTCTTCAATGGCATCTTCTGAGACAGTGCCTGCTGAAGTGGCCATTGCAGCAGCCTAGGAAAGGGACCATAGCAACAGACATGGTCAGAAACAGTATCTGGGGCTACCCAATCAGCCACTAACAGATGGGGACACGGGGGAGCCCCTCTGCTGGAGAAGGCTGAGGTCAGCACTGGCTGCTTCCATTTTCTGTGAACTTGCATCCTGGTACTCAGGCCAAAATGACCAGTGTACCTCATGGTGAGCATGCTGGGGATTTATTCTGAGTATCCCAGATAAGGGCCTGGCTGCTGCCTTCAAACCAAGAAACCAAAGGATTTCTTAGTGAGCAACAATGGAAATGAATACTTAAAAACTATATTATGTATTATCAGAAAAACATTGCAATGTGTTTTTGTGTGTGTATGTTCTCCTAAGACTCATACATGAGTTATATATACGAGTAGTAAGTTAAATACTAATAGGATCACAATTGTTTCCAAAATTTATTTTTTGCCAGTCTCTTCATTTTAAGTGTTTAGAAACTTTCTACTGTTATATGTATGTGCGTGGTGTGTGTACAGATATCAAAGGGACAACTTTTATGAAGTCAGTTTTTGCATTCAGGGGATCAAACTCAGGTCACCAGGCTTTTGTGGCAACCTTTTAATGTGTGTGTTTTGAGTATGTGTGAGTGTGTGTCTGTGTGTGTGTATGTGTGTGTATGCATGTAGTATGTGTGTATGTGTCTGTGTGTGTATGTCTGTGTATTTGTGTGTGTACGTGTGAGTATATGTATGTATATCTATGTGTGAGTATATGTGTGTGTGCACATGTATGTGTGTGTATTTGTGTATATGCTTGTGGGAGTATAGGTATGTATGTGTGTGTATATCTGTGTATGTGTGAGTATATGTGTGTATGCACGTGTATGTATTTGTCTATGTATATGTATATGTATCTGTATGTGTGTAGAGTATATGTGTGTGTGCATATATGTGTGTGCCTGCGTGTGCATGTGTGTATGCTCTTACGGACAAGTGTGTGTGGTTGAGGCCAGAGGTCAACCCAGGATTCCACCCACCTTGTTTTTTGAGACAGGGTCTCTCACTAGCCTGGAACTTACTAAGTAGGCTAGGCTGGCTGGCCAGGGACCCCTGGGACCCAGCCATCTCCACCACTTCAGGAAGCTGCCGTGTCTGGCTTTTTGTGTGGTTCTGGGAATAAACTTAGGTCCTCATGCTTCTGTGGCAAGTGCTTTACTGACTGTGTTCTCTCCCTAGTCCCCTGTATTTTGTTTTAAATTAGAAATAATATTCTCTGACCATAGGGAACCCATCAAGGGTATCCCAATGTTTCTCTAATCAAAAAGTGGGTAGGTTGGGGTTATTGCTCAGCTGAAGATCACCAGTGCTCAGACGCAGAAAGCTCTGTGTTCAGTCTCCAACACGGAGCCTTAGCCTCCAAGAGGGGAAGAAGGCCGGGTGCGTAGGACCGCCCACTCACCTGTGCCTCTTCCTGCTGCTTCTTGAGCTGCTCCAGCATGGCCTTGAACTCTGCCTCCTTTTGCTCCGCCTCCTCCAGCGTTGCCTGGTTCTGCTCTTCATAAGCCATGGCCACCACAGCCAAGATCAAGTTCACCAAATAGAAGGAACCCACGAAGATGACCAAGACAAAGAAGATCATGTACGTTTTCCCAGCTGCTCGTAAAGTCTGAAAGATGAAGGCCAAGTTCTCAGTGTGAGCTCGGCTCCTCAGCAGGGACTGAAGCCTGCTGAGGAGGTCAGTGCTTCCTCCTCTCATGGTACCTTGTACCCACCCTATATCCCAGCAGTCAGATATCTTCCTAGTGCTTAACTCTTGCTTCCATTGTGGGAGAAAAATGTCTCCTAGATTTTGCTTTCATGGAAAAATACTCTATCTCTCTCTGTCTGTTTTAGAAAAGGTCTTACGATGTACCTGGCTAGTATAGAACTTGCTATGTAAATCAAACTGGTTTCAAACTCCCAGTGATTCTCCTGCCCCTGTCTCCTGAGTGCCAGCATCATAACATACACCACAGGCCTGGCTCATCTTGATTCTTTTAGTCAGAGAGCACTTGAGTGTCTGTCATGCTCAACAGTAAGGGCTGGCTTTGGGATTGGAACTAGAAGCTTCTCTTAAAGAGGCTCCTTTTTGCAAGGGGAGATTTATTTTTTTATCCTCTAACTAACCAACATCATCAGACAGAGAAAAGGCAATGGCCTGTCAGGATTTCTAAGGTTAGCAGTCAGAGGCACCGATGTCCTCATTATGACTTGTGAATTACAAGACAATGAAGTCATCATCAGTTGGGTACCACATACTTGAACAAATGCAGAATAGCTCTAAAAATATTGATAAGTCATACTTCAAGGTCCTATGGAGAGAGATCCTATCGTTTTAGTGCCTAGGAAGGTGCCCTGTGCAAACAAGTTTTTGCTCTTTTTAAAACAAATGTACTGACACCAGAAGTCCAGAAGATGCAGTCAGTGCAGAGAGCAACCTGAGAGGAAGCAGACACTCTGAGGAGGTCAGGGTATAAGCTTCCATGGTTGACCATGACTAAACAGACTTGGTCAGAAGCAGTATCAAGACACCGGGCTAAGAGCTGGTTGAATTCATCTATCCTGCAGAATCGATAAATGCTGTTCCCAGAACCTACTTAATGTCTTCACTATGGCTGTGTCACACAAAAAGTCCCCAGCTTGTTCTACCCCCATGTAGACTATATCACTAAAGAAACAGAGGCAGTGCTTACCAGCTGGTATAAGTTCTCCCAATAGTCCTGGGTCATAAGGCGAAATAATGCCAAGAAGGCCCAGCTGAAGGTGTCAAAGCTGGTGTAACCATAGTTGGGGTTCCTTCCTGCTTTCATGCACTGGTATCCCTCTGGGCATTGCCTGAAGAAGCAAAAGGAGATACACTGGGAACGGAACACAGCTCAGTGCAAGAGGACTCACCTTGTAACTTCAAGGCCCTGGGTTCTATTCCTGGCAAAATATACACACAAATGCATACATCCACATGTGTATATGCACACGCATACACACACCCACATGCAAATGCATACATGTGCACATAAACACACACACACAGACACGGGAAGGAAGTTCAGCATCGGACTTCTGTGATGTCTCTTTTTAATGTAATCACTAGTATCTATTTCAATACAGAATTTAACTTGCTTTTTAGTTGTCAGGATAATATTAAAACGGCAGATACTAAGGGAACAACATAGTGAGACACCAGCACCGTACCTAGGTTTATAAAATACTTTCATGTACAGTACTTAACAGGTCCCTCACAGTAACCCTGTGAGGAAGAGAGCATAGCTTATTAAATCTATGTCGTGGATGAGGGAGACCTAACAGGGTTGGGCAGAAGCTGCAGGAACAGAACTGTAATCTTGGCCTCTATCTCTTCTCAAACCATGTCAGAGCTAGTATACTATGGGCCATCCTTGGAGTTAACCTCTCACGGAGACAGAGCCCTTGTTCCATTTGTATTAACTGTGTCAGCGTAGGACGAGAGCCAGGTAAGCTATTTCTGCTTCAGAGAATCCCTGATCTTTTTGCATCTGTGATTTTAGTTTGAGATTGCTGGCATATCCACTTTCCAGCGAAATCTCAACTTTGGAGGGTCAAATATGAAGAAAAGAGAGTATCTGGGTCAGCCGATAGGTCAGACCATGTAGGGCCCTGTATGTAAGCATGAAGAAAGGGAGACCCTTGCCCGTTTAGACCCAGCTGATAACCGACACGTTAAGAACAACAGGAGTCTGCGAGCTACTTACCCGGCGTCAGAACTGTTTCCGCAGAGCAAGGGTTCTAGCATGCCAGGGACGGTGTAAAAGTTCGCTGGAAAAGTGGGAAGAGGCAGGAAATGAATAGGCAGATTCTGGTGAATGAGAGAATACGGTTACACGCACCCCGGCGTGCCAGCGGAACCTGCTATTGATTTTAGCTCCGATAAATCTTTCCCAGCAGCAGGAGGCTGAGGAGAATTCCTCCCATTAATGATCTGTACTCGGCTAGAACTAAGAGCGACCCTAAAGCCCTTGAGGTGACGCTGCACCCACGGACACTTGACTCTCCCACCTCAGCTCCGCATGCCAGCTTCTGCTGCCAAATCAGAGGGTCTTGGGCGGGGGCTCTCAATCTTCCTAACACTGTGACCCTCTAATGCATACAACACCCTGTGCTGTGGTGATCCCCCAACCATAAAATTATTTCTTTCCTACTTGATAACTGTGATTTTGCTACTGTTGTAAATCACGATAGAAAAAGCTGACATGCAGGATACCTGACATGTGACCTCCAAGGGGTCATGACCCCCAAGGGGTTGTGACCCACAGGTTGAAAAATGCTGGTCTAAAGTAAGTTTCTGAGCTCGCCATTCCTTTACACGATTTGCCATTTTATCCTTGTAATATTTTTATCAAGATGTTCCAAAATTCCTCACTGGTCATTAGTTACTATGTCCTACTTTTAATCAGAAGGCGCTGTCCCTGAGATTTCTTTTACAATACTTCCTTGTGGCGACTTAATTGATTTTACTTCTCTCGAGTGACTAGTGGTTTCATGTATATCTCGAAATAAAATAAAATAAAATAAAATAAAATAAAATAAAATAAAATAAAATACAAAATGGTAACAGAAAGCTTGAGGGCTCCTGTGCAGTTCTGCCTTGGAGACAAGGGGATGGCTTCCCAGGCTCCATCTGGCTGCGCTGTGTCTCTCTCAGAGCACTTTTGGTAGCTCTGTGGTGGGGTCTGAGAAGAACCTTGGGTGAAGCTTTCCTCTTGCTGAGGAAGGGACACCTACTTTTATTGTTGATATACTCTTCCCAGTCAAAGCCTCTGGTGCCATTCTCGAGATAGCTCTCGTTGAAGTTTATGGGCCACACGACACACTTGTTTCGAAGGTTCCCCATGAAGAGCTGCAGGCCAATCAGGGCGAAAACACTCAGGCAGAACACCGTCAGGATCATCACGTCTGACAGCTTCTTCACAGACTGGATGAGGGCGCCCACAATTGTCTTCAGGCCTGAAGAGACAGAGCCCCCAGGAGCAGAGTCAACCCAAGGTCCTCCCTACTTTCCCTGGCCTCCCTCTCTTAGTCCTAGCCTCTGTTCTCCCCAGAGAACCCCGCTTGAAATACAGCCACTGTATCTTTACACACAGAGTGACAAGTAGGCAGAATTACTGCTGTCCAGAAGTATCCGTTTCTAACTCAATCATCCTTTAAAAAAGAATTTTAAAATGCTGCTCCTCCTTGCACGTGGCCCCTTTCCCCTTCGCTCTCCCAGGGCCTCACATCTGCTGGTCCCTCCTAGAGGCTACATTCTTTCCCTTACCCTCTCCACATAACTCCTCCTTCCCCTTCTCCTCCTTTCTGGGGAAGCCCTCCCTGCCTCCCAGATCTCCCCGCTCTCCCACCTCTGTGACTTTAGCAGAGCCTTCTATCTCCCCTGTAGCATTTGTCACGGCTACAATTCTTTTTATTTATTTTTATTTTTTTATTTTTTTGTCCCGCTTGTCTGCACTCGTATCTATAACAACTAACTCACGATATTTGTTGAGTAAACAGAAAACGATCAGAGATTAAAGAGGCTCGCAAGCTGGAGAGGGACTCGTTGGATAGTTCATGAACCAGTAAGAAGCAAGAACTTCTGAAGAGACTGAAGAGCTCTGGAGATGTCACTGTATTGAAGAGGTTGCTATCAATACAGGTTTTACAGTTTGCATTCCCTGCTTGCTACACTGACCTTCCCTGTGTCCTGGATTAGAAACAAAATGCTTGCAACTCATTTTCACGTAAGGTTTTATTTTATTTTGTGGTTGGTGCTGGGAATCGGATTCAAAGCTTTGTGCCTGTCAGGCACGTGCTCTCCGAAGGAGTATATCAGGCCAGTCCCAATCTGAGGTTTAAATATGAGACAATGAGCTTAAATTTAAACCCAAAGATGGTGACTTCTATACTGCATAGGGGGAAGTCAGTGATGGGCGGCACATAAAACACAGTCGTAGGTCTATGCTGCTTGAGTTAAAAGTCTGTGTGTGGGAATCCTCAGTGTTCCCAACAGCAGGATATCATAGGACACAGCCCCACAAAACATCAACACTCCTGTAGTGTACAGGATGAGCAAGAGAAGACTCTGAGACTTTTCACACACAGGCCTTGGGGAGGAGCTCAGCCTTGATGAACTTCTTGCACCCTGGGGAAGGCTGATGTAAGCTTGACTAGCACGGCTGGGTGGTCACGGCTGGGTGGGTCATGGCTGGGTGGGTCACGGCTGGGTGGTTATGGCTAGGTGGGTCATGGCTGGGTGGTCACGGCTGGGTGGATCATGGCTGGGTGGATCATGGCTGGGTGGTCATGGGTCATGGCTGGGTGGGTCATCGCTAAGCCTAACCAGGTGTGCTACTTACAGGCATCACCTGGATGCTACCACTAATGCTCTGGACTCTACCTTTAACAGGATAATATGAAGAGGCTGTGCCAGATGCCAGAGAGCATCTGCCCAGAATAGGCAAGGCCCTGACACTACCCCCAGCACCACCACAAATAAAAAAGACAATCATGGCTGGCTACCAGACGTTGTGAAGGCTGAGCGTGTTTCATAGGGCAAACTTAACAGCACCTGGTGCACAGTGATTACAATCAATCACTGTCTGAGCCTCGGGTTATTCGTCTATAAAGATCTGCAATTCTGATCTCATTGAACTGCCATGACATTTAAGGGAAATAGCAAATAGGAAAAATATCCAATGCAGGCCATGACCCGGGGCACATGGGATGTGTCACTGATACACATCTAGTGCCCCCTCAAAGAGACTTGGGTGGGATAAAGCCACTGTTCAGAGCTAAGCCCCTGTGGTGATGATCTAATGAGTGTCTGGATGTGCGTTGTATTCTGCAGGTGACTATCTGAGATGCTCAGAGTTAAGCTCCACAGACTTTCCTTCATGAGTCTGATGGCAGCAAAGGATGTGCCTAGTCTAGAACCTGGGTCCAAACAGGCTCTTAAATCTCTACTGAAAGAGTAGATAATAGATACTCGTTCATTCTCCTTCCCTTCCCTTCCCTTCCCTTTCCTTCCCTTTCCTTTCTTTCCTTTTTCTTTTCCTTTCTATATAATCAGAATTGAACCTAAGGGAAAAGTGTGCAGAGGCCTGAGCCTTCTTTCAGCATGGCCTTCCTTGAGGCTGTAGGAGTATAGCACCCAGTGGAATGAGCTTGCCCCGGTTCCAGGGGACAGGGCTTTCTCCTCAGACTCCTTGCATCCTGTGGGGCTGTGCAGGAGAAGCAGAAGGGCACTGGGATGTTCAGTCACTGTTATAACCCACCATGGTGCAGAACAGACTTAAGGTCACTTCTCAGAGCCTCGGCTCTCTTCCATGGGAAGTGCGTGGCAGCGGGTGGTGAAGGAGAAGGAGCTGAATTAGAAACAGGGCAGAGATTCAGGAAGTGAGATGTCAAACCATCGTCTGTACCCAAGGCGTGTGATCATGCAGCTAGGCACACCAAGGAGAAGGCGGGCATCAAGAACTATGAAACTGATATAACCATGATATAACCAGAGTTATGAAACTGATCTCCACATGTCTTCTGGAGAATGGAAATTCCTCATTACATTTTAACTGGATTGGAACAGGCCTACCTGGGGCCAAAAATTCAAGTTTGGGTGTCTAAGCTATTGAAGACTGATTCAAACAGGTCAATTGGGCAATCATGAAGAACACCCACCATCATGAAGAAAGGCTGCCATAGTGAAGAGTGGCTGCCATGTTTCTTTTCCTGGAATTCTTTTTAATGGAGAGCTTACATAGCTCCCTCCTCTAAAGACTTCAGACAGGCACCCGTCTGAGCAGCAAAGATCATTTAATGCACTTGGCATCGATGCTATTCACAATAGCAAGAAGAGTTTAAAACCACAAAATAAAGCAAAGTGCTTGTTACAAATAAAACGATTTACCCAATAAATCACATAATTTCTCCACGAGTCTGACCTGGTTTGCCAGGGTGGAAATCTTTGAGTGTTCCAAGTCTGTATAACAAGACATTCTAGGCCACAAACTCTAAGCAGCCCCCATCCCTGTCAATGGGCTTTTAGCAACTTCGTTTGTACAAGGTGACTCTCTCTTGGTAGTTGCAGATGTCAGGACGGTCACCTGACCTAAACCCAGACCCTTTCCTATAAGGCTTTAGAGCAGGACAAGAAGCAGTTATCTGGCAAAAATGCTAACATAAAAGAGAGTTTGCAGCAGTCATATTGGGTCATTTTAAGAAGTAATTGAGAAAGTAAAGGAACTTGTATTCAGAAGGAATGAAACAGACATGTGGGGAAGAGTGGCGGATACAAAGAACTCTTGGTCTCTAGGGTCTTCTGGCTCTGTGCTCTGCCTGCCTTAGAGGTGCCTGACTGGAGCCTGGCGGTTTCCAGTAGCACTCCTGTCCCAGGCCTGATGCTCACGTCCTAGAGATGGGCCTGAATCCTCACAAGCAGGTGGCTTGCTATCCCCTTTCCACCAGCCAGGCGTCACAGCTGAGGAAATCTGCAAGCAGGAGTCCCCTCAAGTGTTCTGACGTCTGAGGCTTAGATCGTCTTGCTGGTGAGTTTGTTTAGCTTAAAATTTAAAGTGGAAATTTAGCCAGGGATGACATTTCAGATGCTTGTACTGCACAGAGGCTCAGAGAAATAAATCTTAATTAGGTGAGAGTAATCTCCAAGTCACATGAACAGTAGCAGTCATCTACAAAGTAGTCTCCAAGAGTCCCATCCAGATCTCAAAGGAAACAAGAGGATGGCACAGGGGAGAGGAGTGTAAAATGGCACCAGGTGGGCAGGGGAAGGGGACTAGGTGTGCAGGGGGAGGGGACCAGGTGTGCAGGGGGGCACCAGGTGTGCAGGGGACACCAAGTGTGCAGGAGGAGGGCACCAGGTGTGCAGGGGGAGGGCACCAGGTGTGCAGGGGGGCACCAGGTATGCAGGGGACACCAAGTGTGCAGGAGGAGGGCACCAGGTGTGCAGGGGGAGGGAACCAGGTGTGCAGGGGGCACCAGGTGTGCAGGGGGGCACCAGGTGTGCAGGGGGGCACCAGGTGTGCAGGGGGGCACCAGGTATGCAGGGGACACCAAGTGTGCAGGACGAGGGCACCAGGTGTGCAGGGGGAGGGCACCAGGTGTGCAGGGGGAGGGCACCAGGTGTGCAGGGGGAGGGCACCAGGTGTGCAGGGGGAGGGCACCAGGTGTGCAGGAGGAGGGCACCAGGTGTGCAGGGGGAGGGCACCAGGTGTGCAGGAGGAGGGCACCAGGTGTGCAGGGGGAGGGCACCAGGTGTGCAGGGGGAGGGCACCAGGTATGTAGGAGGAGGGGACTATGGAACAGAGCTGGATGGGCCTGCAGTGCTGGACAGGCCACCAAGCTGTACACTGGTCTCACTGGAGATTCCTCCTTCTCTGGGGCTGCTAACAGAGTCACCGCTTTTGCAGAGATGCCAACAGTGTTGTAGCCAAGTCTCATCAATGTGCCTCCTACATTCCAGCTCTCAGGTTGCCTAGAGTGGTTACTCATGGAGCACATGCACACAACTACCAAAAGCAGCGGTCAGGAGAGACAGGAGACTCCTGGTGGAATCCGTGACCTGGTGAGCCTGTGCAGAGTATGCAGATGGCCACTGCCCTGGCTGTCAAGAGAAGCTGCCTGGCCTCTTCTATTGGCTCACAGTGCCACATGGCAGAACAAGCAAGACCCCAAAAAGCCGGTTATCCAAATCGGAGCAGAATGCGCCTTCAAACGACTCCTACACAACAGAGTGTGCAACAGAAGCCACGTGGGGGCAAATTGGATGACGAGAACTCCCGGGAGGCTAGCATTAACCAGCATCAGCGTGTGCCTGCACTGGAGTTCATACATTTACTAGGGACCTTGAAAGGACAAGGGGACCCAAGGTATAAAGGTCAGCTTCCAGAGCGGCGGCTGGGTATTTTAGGGATCTGGAGAAGCAGGGGAAGCTGGCACTGCAGGCTTCTATTCCACTCTACATCCAAAGGTATCTTTGATCCCTTCTGTCACTGTATGCAATAACCAAAGTCCCCTGAACGAATGACCAAAGCCACCTGTGTGCTGAGTCCAGAGAAGTCAGCCACGCATGTTGGGAACAATCCACGGCTATGGCGGTCGATTATAAATCAAGTGATTTCACATTCCCCTGTTTGCCACTCAGGCTGAGATGTTTAAGCGGTTTGAAGTCACGTAAGCTCATTTCTCCAAGGTGAATGTTGGAATCGCTCTCAGCCAGAGAGAAGGGAGAGCTCTCAGTTCCCATCAGGACGTCTCGTCCCGGGGGCGAAGCAAGCCTCATTCACTTTGGCTCTTTTTCTTTTTCCACTTAGGACCACTATTCTTTTTGGTTATTTTTTCCTTAATATTTTTAACATAGAAGGAAGAGAAGCACAAAAGCACCAAGATTTAAAACTTGAATATTTTAAAAGAAGCGATCAGCCTGGCAGTGGTGTAACAAGTCTATAAGCTCAGTACTCAGGAGGCAGAGGCAGGTGGATTTCTGAGTTGAGGCCAGCCAGGTCTACAGAGTAAGTTCCAGGACAGCCAGGGCTACACAGAGAAACCCTGTCTCAAAATGCAAAGACAAATCAATAAAAACAAGCCATTAATGGCTATAGTCTTAAAGCACCTTTCCATCCTGTCACTAAGCAGGTAAAGCTGCCACATTCACAATGTATTTAAAGAAAACACTTTGGGAAAACTGGGCAGGAAGGAAAAAAACCACTCACGTTGTCTGTTTCCTACCTGAGCTCACTGGGGAAGAATGGAAGAAACAGAGATGAATGAAGAGAAAGGAAACGTCCAAGAGACGAGTAAGGCAGACCCACAACTCTGAAGACAGCAGCATGCCCTTAGATGAGCCCTGGGAGCCACCACAGGACCCAAGGTTGTAGTTCTCCCAGCTCCAGTGCTGTCCAAGGTGAAGGGTCCTCTCCAGGAGACACAGGAGAACTCCTGATCGGGGCAGGTGGAAGGTGACCCTTCCAATGGAGTCAACAGATGATCACTTTCTGCCCAGGCCCCCAACGAGTCAAAAGTAAGAACAAAGATTTAAGATGTGAACTTCCAGGAAAAATAGCTCAATGTCAAGTTGGACCTCACCAATTCTGGCTCAAAGATGAGTCTTTCAGCACGGAGGCTTTCCAAGTTGATGCCTCTGAAGCACAGAGGAAACCATAAGTGGCCTCTATCCTGATCTGGAGGCATCCCATAAGAAGGCTTGGAATGTGAATTTGGTCTTTTTGTAAATGCCGTGGAGGTGCTGCGGTAAAGATTACTTATACAAAAGGTTTGTGTGCACTAATAGAATTCTGGCTGACCTAACACATTTGAAACAACTACCAAGATGTTAAAACAACAACAACAAAAGAAAACAAAAATCCCAAAACCAAAACACTGGGCGAGATGATGTGCAAGTTCTCAGCAAGCATTTCTCACAAAGGAAGCTGGGCTGTGGAGACTGCCATGAGATCTTACAGGCTCCGTGTCAGCTCCTGGTTACCCTCTGAAGCAGCTAATCTGGACTGTCAACATGACAGGAATTAGAATCACATAGGAGACAAGCTTCTGGGTGTGTCTGTGAAGGTGTCCATGTGGGTTTCACTGAGGTGGGGGAAGGCTTACCTTCAGGGGTGGGGGAAGGCTTACCTTCAGGGGTGGGGGAAGGCTTACCTTCAGGGTTGGGTGTTGCCATTCATTCTATGGGCTAGGGTCCTGCACTAAACACAAAGGCAAATGGTGGTGGGCATCAGTGTGATAAGTGGCCATGTGTTCCTGCTGCCATACCTGCCTACCTGATGAACTGTGTCTCTGTACACTGAAACAACACAAACCCTCCCACTTCGGTTGCTTTCATCAGGTGTCCTGTCACAAGAGCCTGAAAAGTGACTGATACACCCAGGCTTCCTTTCTGTAGTCCTAACCACTTCAGGAAAAGCCTAAGATCCTAACTGCAGATGGGAGAAGTGGGGAGGGGGGGAGTGACATTGTGTACATGGTTTTAGCTTTTACTGAGAGCTACCGTGTCTTAGCTCTAAAACCTGGAATCAAAGTAACTTTGATTTTTTTTTAAGCAAGAGACAGATGCTGGTCCAATGATATACACATAGGGACTCCACCTTGGAAGGAAATGTGGATAGCTTACAGGAACAGGCCAGCAGTCCTCCAGGGAATGACAGACAAGTTTAGAACTCTACATAGGATGCCAACTTCTGGGTTTCCCTCAGTAATGCTAAACAGTAAGAAAAAGCCTTGTCACTGACAGGGCTGCTAGCTTTAATACCCTTAAAGTTAGTTTCCACCAAAGTTAGCCTCCCAAAGCTCGACTGGGGGAGGGGCACTTATGGGAATAGTAAACCAAGAATCAGACTATGAAGCTTGACACAGACCTTTTATCGGGCTCTTTTATGGTAAGTGCTTCTAGTACAGTCATTTATGTAGCACTGCTGTGGTCCAGGTACTATGCTATCGACACTACATATTTACACATGCACACACACACATGCACACTACAGAGTATTAAGTAACCTGACAAGAATTACTTTGTAGAAATGCCCGGCTCGAAAATGAACCCTACAGCAGAGACAAGAACAGCAGCGATGAACCAGGCTGGGGAGAGCATCTGCTGCCCCAGTTAGTGAACAGAACACAGCTTTCTGATTTAATTCTGGAAGAGAAGTTTTGAGATCACAAGAACATAAAGAGACAGATGCCTCGCAGGGTGTGCTGGGGAGATGAACAGGAACATGGAATCATGTTAAAGGGCCAGAGGAGAAGAGAGACCAAAGGGAAAAATGAAAAGATAGATCTGGTGGTCCAGCTGCTGCAGAACAAGGCCTGCCTGGGGGTTTACCACCCTTGAGGTTTCTGGTAAATTACACCTTCCTCACACCTCATATCTTTGTGTTCCCCCAGCCTAGGACACTGTCATGACAGAGGATAAAGAACCATTTCTGTAGTCAGCCACGAGGGGTAGACCACAAGATCAGGCTGTGGCACTGAGCAGCCTGTTTCCGTAGAACAGAGTGGAAAGCCTGGACTCTAGGGAGTAGCCCTGACCCTAGCTAAAGCCCAAACATGCCTTTGTCTCCACCTGGTTACTGTCAGTCTGAACCATAAACACGCCTTTCCTTCTAGATTTCAAGGCCAGTTCTTAGAACGGTTATTTCTCGGGTGCAATGATTTTAACCTGACCTTGGGTGGGTGGCAGGAGGTTGGGGTGTCTGTGAAATTTCATCTGAGTCTCAAGGGGACCAAAAACCTTCAAGAGGTTTAGAACCACTGACCTAGCTGGACCAGGTCAAAGCAAAAGGCAGATATTTTAAAGAGACTGTCACTGAACTAGTCTTCCGCCCACTCTCTTCTTCCTTTTGTCCCTTCGAGGTTCTCCGATTTTTGTTTTATATCTTACCTTTGACTTTAAATCAGCACCTGTATATGCTTTCACTGAGATTTACACTTGAGTGTGATCCCTGAGTCCACACCCAGTAGACGCACCTACCAGGTCTCATTCTGCTGAAGCAGACACTTGTAAAATACGGGATGCAGTAGCTTAAAATTTGTCTCACTGACTCTGAGACTTTTCCATTTTAACTAGTCTGACCTGACTAGTTAACTGGGTAAGTTGCTTCTTGACTAAATGATTGCATTAGTATGGTACCAGTAAAAGTACAAGTCTTTGAATAACATGCTGTTGGCAAAACATGCTACAGGAAGTCTGAAATCACAAGCAGTGGGATGGGGGTGGATATTAAAGTCACTGTAATTCCACGAGGCCATGATTCAAATGGGTCACATACAAAGACACAGTGTTCCGGTATACCTCTCCTCGGATGCTGTAAGGCCCTAAGGGTTTATAAGCATGTGCTTTTGTCAAACGTATGGATGAGATGAGAGCTGCATGCCTGGCGAGCATGGCAGAGACGTCTGCCTAAGGACCAAAGGGCCGTTCCAGAGAATCCTTCTTAGGGAAAGCATGCAGGGTGCAACAAGGCATATCAGATGTGCCGGTGCCAGTTTCAAATGTGGCAGACAAAAACGAATGGGAGAGAATAGGAACGTGGCAAGACGGGTCTTGCACACGCATTTGCTCACCTGGAATTACAGAGATAGTTTTCAAAGCTCGGAGAACCCTGAATGTTCTCAGCGCTGAGACATTGCCCAGGTCCACAAACTCTGTCACGTATCTGTAGTGAGGGAGGTGACACACAGACACAGATGACAGACACAGGTACGGACGCAAACACCAAAGGAAAAAACACACAAAACCACGACAAAACAAAAAGTACAATACGTCACATCAGGGCCCTAACCCAACACCTGACACCAAGCCCGGGCCGTCTTACCTGGGATTACCGAAATAGTTTTCAAAGCCCTCAGTACCCTGAAAGTGCGCAGAGCTGAAACATTGCCTAGGTTTACAAACTCTGTTATATACCTGCAGAATCAAACCAAAGTTAACTTGTAATGGTGCCACTGGGTGAGGGTCTGAGAATGGGGGAAGAAAGGGTCTTATACACAAGATATGGTTTTATTTTGTTCCCCTGAAAAAGAAAAAATTCAAAATATAAACATTTAAGGAACACATAATTTTAAAAAAATATGGGCAAGAAGAATCCAGAGTATATTCTAAAAAACTAATAGCCCAGAGCGACCTGGGTTTTACTCTCTTAACTGGTGTGTGGTGTGCTAATTTTACCAGAGTAACTTGACTGTCAGCCCATTTACTTTTTTTTTTTTTTAGGAAGAGAGAAGGTCATGAGGCATCAAAGACTTATGTTCCCAGTTTTGTGAACAATTCTCTAAGAAACAGAGGCAATATTTTGTAGCAAGAGCCTCACAAAAAACAAATTCACATTAAAATAGCCCCTGGTTGATAACGCCAAAATGCCTCTGTGGCACTATCTGTGGCTTCTCCAGGAGCTGTATGTATGTTTTGCAGTCATGTCTGCACATGAAGTTTTATCCTGTGACAGATAAAAGTGAGGCTCAGAAAAAAAAAATTCAGATCATGAGATTGGAGCAAAAAATCCAGTTATATGCCCATTGTATCAGCAGGCCTGTGTCTAACAAGGACACAGATTTTAAATGTACACCAATTAATGTAGATTCTATGATACTAGAGAGTAGAGAGCGTCTTCCTGGAGCAGAGTATCACTTCTGTTTGCAGACACGCGACACACACCGCTCTCTCCTGTTCCACAGTGGAACGTCGTCTTTCTCCTGACGCTCGGGCCCATGCACACGCAAACACTTTCTTCTCTTCACACATCTTCACACACACAGCCTGTACCCCAACTCTAAGTCTCCCCTTAAATGATAAAGACTTTCTTAACACATTAATAAAAATACTACACCCATCATCAGCTAAATTTCTCAAATACGCACTTTTTATAACTGGAACAAAATGAACTGCCGGATGCAGCCAGCACGCCTGTGTAGAGCCACACAGTCTCTAGTGGGAACTCTGATTAGTACATTTTCTGGATATGCTGTTCTGGATACACTGGCTCATGTTTTGAGTTGAAGGCCTCAACTACATTTTCAGCCAAAAGTTTACACCCAAATTATTTCATGCCTTCGCAGAGGCTCTCTAGTAATGGGGACCTTGGCCAGTGTCGTAAAGAGGAGTAAAATATAAGGGAAGGGCCACGAGAAATTGCTGCCCACTGTTCTCCTAGCTATAAATTGTCTCTTTATCTTCCCCCACATAAGCTTGTTCCTGTCTGAAAACTGGGAAGACCTTGCAAGCAAGAGCCATAGTTAAACGGACATGCGTCATAAGCGATTAGCCAAGAATTCCCCATTCTGCAGCCACGTGTCTAGGCGCAAGCTTGTAATCCCAGCGCAGGGAGCTGGAGGTAAAGAGATCAGAGTTCAAGACAGCCTTGGCTATATGGTGAGTTCAAGGACAACCTGGACTACATGAGACCCTATCTCAAAAAAGAAAAAGAAAAAAAAATTCCCTATTCTGCTGAGCCCATAAATTCACATTTACTTACACCATCATGCAAGCCTATTCAGGACACACACACACACACACACACACACACACACACACATACACGCACACATGCACGCACACATGCATTTACTCACACATACGTTCATACACATGCACACACATACACATGTGCACACATGCACACATGCACACACACACACACACATACCCAGAAAACAGTAAAATAAATAAAGAACTCACGCCATCATGATGACACTGAAGTCTAACCAGTTCCACGGGTCTCGTAAGAAGGTGAAGCCGTCTATGCAGAAGCCTCTTGCGATGATTTTCACTAGTGATTCAAATGTGTAAATCCCTGTGAATGTGTACCTGTCAGAAGTGTGGACAGCTGAGGTCATTCCTGGTGGAAACTTTGGATGAGCCTTTTAAGGTGACACTTGCCTTAAGGCGACAAGCCAGAAAGCACATGGTGGCATGGCAGTGGCGGGAGGAAGCTTAGTGACATGTCCGCAACAACTGGGATGCTGCACCAGGCCTGCCCGGGGCTCTAAAGAATATAACGGGATGGATCTGGAACAGGCATGGAGGCCCCCAGAGCTATCTTAGCCTTGGGAAAGGAGGACCCAGGATGGCAAAGCCTCTGCTACTGAGGCGAAGGGCATCCTTCCGGAGTAGACTGGCTTTCTAGAACTCACATCTGATGCTGTTTCCTAGATTCCACATTACCCTCAGCACCCCACCCCGACACAACACCCCCACTCCACAGATAAACTATGGAGTAACAGGACCGGACTCTATGAAAGAAACAAAGGCAGGGTCACTTACTCCACATTCTTGGACCACTCGGGAGGGTTACTAAAAGTCATGAACACACAGTTGGTCAAGATGGTGCACATGATGATCATGCTGAAGACTGTGGAGAGGAGTTAAGGGGGGAACGAGGTCTGGCCTGGCCACTTAGGAAAATCCCGCCTCATACCCGACCTCACGGGAGCTAGATCCACAGGCTGGCAGGAGACAGGTGACGAGGGAAACTAGCCACCACCCCCACAAGGAAAGCCCTGGACATCCCATCTGACTGGTAGTTGGTCTGAACGGCTGTTCCCCTGCCCACAGAACTGTCACTGCCCCACTAATTTACGGTGAACTTGCCGCTTTCTATGCCAAAAATGGGTCAATACTCTTGAGTACTTAGATCTTCGTGAAAAGTAGCCAGAAGTGACCAAAGGCCCAAGGCCACCAGGTGAGAAAATAAATCTACATTTGTTTCAGTAGTAGCGTGTAGGAGGAGCTAAGGTGGGAGGAGTAAGGAGAAAAAGAGGAGAAGGAAGAGGAGGATGTAGGAGGATGAAGATCCACACAGGTATGGAGAGCAGTCCTGGGTTATATTTAGGTTAGCTAATTGGGAAACACCTCTAATTGTATGGGCATATTGTTATTGAACATTACCAAACATATAAAGCCTTTGATTGATCTTTAAGCATTAGAGTTCATTCATACTGGGTACCGAGAGAATGACGGGATGGTCTTGGCACTGCCTAGCTTTGTGGAGACAGCGTGGAAGATTGGCAGAACCATCTCCCACACTGGTGTCTCATGGGTGGTAGGGCTGGTGTTTCTGGCTGGCTGTTTCTAGCTGTGGCGGGCCACATGGTCTCTGGCCACGGAACATGGTGGCTGAGCGAGGCAGACACACAGCTTAGATAGCCGGCTTGACCAGCGGCCGTTCTAGATATTTACTGCAGCAGTGGGGCACCATTAATTGTCTTATATAATTAGTTATTGGAAAATCTACGTTTAAGTGGTGGTTCACTTTCCTCTTGCATCTGCCAAGGGCTGAACACCTCCACAAGCAATAGTCCAGTCAATGTGTGCGTGTCTCTCCTGAAACTCAGTGTGGCCTGTGAGGCCCCTTCCAGGGTGCCTGCACCCCAACAGTCCCGAGATGCAGGTTATGGGGTGAGTCACTCTGATCACTGTGGATGCACCCTTACCATCCAGGATCTTTCTTGGTCCTGTCAGCTCCTGTCTATTGAGAGAAATGAAACAGTTCTAAAGCCAGCAGGGTTGGTTACTCACACTGAAGCTGCGCCAGCGCTCGCTAATGTCGGTTCTCATCTCTATCTCACTGTAGAGTTTAGAAAACAATGCTTCTTCTAGTTGGGCATTTCCCCCCCTTCTTTACAACTGGGGTAATCATGGGGATGCCTTTAGGACCAGGAGAAAAAAACCACATTCCATCGCTGGTCCTGGAAAGGACAAAGTCTATCATCTATTTCTTGTAAGCCTCTCAGTTTCATGACTGTGGTACCTGTAAACCGTAGATTTCAGAAACAAGTTCTACATGGCAGGAGCTCAACTGAGCCACTGAGTTGCACCTGACGGTTTCTTTGGCTCCCTGGAGTGCACCACAGTCTGTCAGGGGACTAAGCCCTGTTACCTTAAGTGCCGAGCACACAAGTTTAGCTAGTGTTCCAAGTTGTTAAACTCATACAGATAATTTGTTACGTGCCATACAATCTATTAATTGATATAAAGGTTGGCACTTTCCTACCTGGGGGCAGGGGAGGCAAATCCCAGAAAACATCCCTGCTTATCCACAGTTTGTATCTAAAACTCTGCTCCAAGGAGATGGTTTCATCTGAGAAATACTAAGAACTCATAAGCTCTTTGCTCAAGAAAAAAGAAAAAAATAACCTAAAACATTCATTCAATCATTTGTAATTAAATATGTGGTTTTCAAAAAAATGCTTCTATTGGTTATTAATATGTTAATAGGCTGAATTATCATGGAATGAAATTACTGAAAAAGCAAGGCCTCAGTATAAGGTTAAAACATCTTACTTTATCCCTCATAATGAATGACACCTACAAAACTCTAGACCCCAGTCCTTTTAAAAATGTGTCTACAGAAGCTCAGCTTGGCAACCAGTGGGACTTCGTTCCTAACCCTCAGGCTGGGGTGGGCAGCAGCCAGCTGCTGGTGGGGCTGTAAGCACTGCAGTTGTCAAACCCCCAAACACCCACCACTCATTCCCAGTGCAGAAAAGGATATGAATGTATCAAAATTTTAATAGCTATTCTTCTTATCAGGTTAAAAGGACTTAAAATGTACAAGGCAGGCGTGGCACTAAATCTGAAGAGAGTTTTCCCTCTGTTTAATACTACAAAGGTCTGTGGAGAGAGAAAAAGAGAAACCATTAATAACGTGTTAGTCACCACACAAAACAACATTTCCTTAGGTAAGATAAACACACTTAAAAAGTATTTAGAACCTTGCTCCTGATTGGTTTTTGAGGCAGCAAACAAAACCAAACCTGTAAGCAAAAGAGCTTCTGTTCCCTCTCCTCCCTGTCAGTGCCCAGCCTCAGGCTGCAGCATAAATAGTGGCCACCATATTAGCAGGTTCATATCTGGATAATTCTGAACCATCTACGACAGAACAGGCAAGTCGGCTATGCTGACCCTGACGCATAGAAGACAGGCAAGTCAGTGCAGGAGACCACTGCAAAGGACCTGGTCAGGTGGCCAGAGTCAACCTGCCGGGAGCAGAGAGCCAGGCAAACACAAGAAGGTAACAGGGAGGTGATCATTCCTTCAGTATTCACCCCGAGGGCTCGGTCTGGCTTCTTGGGGCTTCCAACATGCAACTCCCCCAAAACCATTCAATTGTGTTTCCCCAAGCGAATCTTCTTATCAAGTCAAACTAGTTCATGTCCTTGGAATGGGCTACAGAGATGCTTAGCTCTGGGCTTTGCTCACACTGCATACCGACCCAGTGTCAAGCACTGTGCTAAGACGGGGAAGGGAGTGGGGATTCACAATTGAACAAAACTATACTCTATGGGAGGAAGTAGTAAACTTGCAGTCATGACGGTGGGTAAATGAAGTACAAGTTCACAATCTGAGAGGCAGCAGACAGAGGCCTCCACGCCTAGGCTATTTGTGGGTAATTAAAAAAAAAAGAATGAACCAGGCGAAGCTGTCTTCAGGAAGTTGACAAGCAATTCTGTGAGGACAGAGGACAGAGGAGGCAGAGGGCTCTGGAGGCAAATGCAGGGTCAACCAAACTGAGAGTCTCTGTGGAGGTTAGGCCCTGGTAAATACAGAGAGCCAAGAGCCAAGTGCGAGTCGCTTTTAAGTGAACCTGCTTGTGTTTAGGATGACGCACACCCAGAATTTTAAAACGCTACTTTCAGTTCCATCCTATTACCCAATGGTCATCTCTGCTGCTGGTTTTTAAAATATCCAGAATTTTCCTTTGTAAGTCTCAGCATACAGATCCATCCTTAAACAGTCTTCCCCTCAAGTGAGACTACTATAAATACACCGATGTACCGTGCGTTAAAAAAAAAAAAAAAAAAAAAAAAAAGAACCCCCACAAAGAAAAGCCCAGGGACCAGATGGCTTCACTAATGAATTCTATCAAATGTTTAAAGAATTAGCACAAATTCTTCTAAAAATCTAGAAGCGAAGGGGACAATTCCCAACTCATTCTGTAAGGTGACTTTATACAGAACTAGGCAATGACGTCAGGGGAAGAGAAAGCTCCCGACTGATGAGATTTTATTAATATGGACATAAAAGGCATCGGCAAAAATATTAGCAACCAAATCTCACTGCACGTGAAGGACTGAGCACGTGAGATACAGCCCAGAAGTACAAAGACAGCTTAACTAGGAATATGGAGCAGTGTGACATAGCCTGGTAATACAAGGGGGTGCCATGGGGATCTCAGGAGAGGCACCAAGTGCCTCCAGCAAAATCTAACATCTCACAACAAAGATGCTGACAAGAAGTTTAACCTAATGGTATGGCATTTGGGACCCATAACCAACCTCTCTCTCTCTCTCTCTCTCTCTCTCTCTCTCTCTCTCCTGCCCCTTCTTCTGACCTCTCTCCAAGAAACTGTTTGAATTTCTTGGAGGCAGGAGCTAAGCTCATGTTTCTTACGCAGTTCCAATACAGCGCTTGGTCCACACGCTCCCAAAGACTGCTTAGCAGGTCTCTTTTTAAGTTTCTTTCCTCTTATCCCGTATTTTATATTCTCTTCATCTGCCAGACTCACCAGTCTCTTCCAGTAGAAAAGCAACTTTTCTGTGATGCTCTCTTCATTTAGAAATGTGGCCCCTCTCCCGCCCATCCCATGTTTGGTACAGTGCTGTGCTAGTCACTCTTCCGATACTAGGGTGTATAGATTCTGTGGTGACCTCCAGGAAAAGCCCAATCCTGAAAACACGTAAAGCTGGAAGATCTAGTTAGCGTAAAACAGGTCAAGGGCAGAGATTTGGCTCGTCCATTTCTTGGCTTTCCAAAGAAATAAATGGGCCACAACATTCCCTCTTTCTGAAGTACTTGTACCCCCTCTGTGTTTCCATAGCAACTCTCCCTGTGAAATGCCAGGCCTTTCAAACAACCTCCTCATTCAGTGGCATAGTACTCTCATGAAGTGCTGGTAAAGAGGGAATTACCAGCCTATGTGCATCTTACAAAAGCTCCCGGAGGAGCACCACCCGTAAAGGTTACATGGCAGAGAGTGGTATATTATGCCACTCTCAGAGCCTCTTTACAGCTTCTACTGTGCTGGACTGGGTGGTAATTTCATGACTGCATGGCAGAATGACATTGACATTAGGGATGAATTTTCTGGAAAGTGGGAAATTTGAGCTCCTGGGTACACCATATAAAGTAGCCAAGCATAGTGAGGAAAAACAAGCAAACAAACACCCCAACAACCACAACACCGGTCCATGCAACAGGACCTAAAGTTCACCTTTTTCCCCCTCACCGAAAGCCTTTACTAACTTGCCTGCCTACCTTAAGAGACAAGCAGCCGGGCGGTGGTGGTGCACGCCTTTAATCCCAGCACTTGGGAGGCAGAGGCAGGTGGATTTCTGAGTTTGAGGCCAGCCTGGTCTACAGAGTGAGTTCCAGGACAGCCAAGACTACACAGAGAAACTCTGTCTTGACACCCCCCCCCCCCCCCCGCAAAAAAAGAGACAAGCAACAAGACTTTAAAAAAATAATAATAACCTATTCTCTTTGCTCTTCATTTTCTTGTCTCTTGGGTTAGTTACAGGAGGGCTATTTCCTATTACGAAATCATTACCTGCACACAGAAGGTGCTCAATAAATGTTGTCTGTTGGTTAATGAACAGTCCATTATCTGAGGTGAGAGGAGATCTTTATATGTTAGTCAAAAAGCTACCTAGGGTTCTAGTGATGAACCAGAAAAATGAGGCGCCTGAGGAAAATTAGGTACTTAAAAAAAAAAAAAAAGATTGGTTTGCAAATAGAGGCTTTATCAGTTATAATTCATACATGAAGTATAACTTTCATAATTTAGAGACAATGTTGCACACAAAATGAAAACAGTTTAATATCACCTCTTTCTAAATTTCTTTATCTTCACCACTTATAAAAAAGTCCTTTACTTATAAGAATCTTTTGTACACCCAACTCCTTAAACAAATGAACATCCTCTATAATTCAGTAGCTCTATAATTTATCATTAAAATAACTAGATTTACTGATAATTCGCATGTAGTATTTCTTAAACACGCCTTCTGATAAAGAAAGAGGGTGTTTGGACCAACACAAGTGCGATCCTCACAGCTTAGGGATTTCCCAGAGAACACTGGTCCTCGCAGAGCTCACGTGAGAGTCAGGAAACCAGCAATGATGGCAGGCCTTCTCTGTGAGTGCGCAGGGTATAACTATTGTGGGCGGCACAGGCTCTGTCACCAGAACTGACTCTGCCACTGAGGTGCACGGAAGCCACTAACAACATGTAAACAAACAGAAGTGGCTGTAATTCTGTAGAACTCCACGGACACACAAACTTTTCACACATCCAACCACGTGGGAATAGACAACCTATACTTAGCTCACGGGCCACACAGGACAGATGGCACTGTACTGGGCTGTGGGTAGCTAGTACCAGTTTCTGACAAAGGCCAGGCTGGCTGCACTGGAACCCTCTGAGAATTTTTTAACAACAGAGATTGCTAGCTCCCGCCTCAGGGATGGTTAAATGATTCTGCAGAGTCCAGGGAATCTGGCCCACCAGGGAGCAAACAGGTCATCTCTCAGCTCATGTCCTGAAACATGTGGGCCATCTCCATCTTCTCCTCCCTAGCTGGGGTGTCAGATGAACCACTACCCCTCCCTGGATCTCACTTTTCACATTTAGGGAGTGAGAAGCCTGTTGGTTGGGCGTGGCAAGTCCTTTCTAACCTTGTTAGCTACGGTTTAGAAATTTCACAAGACATCCATGATGAAGCACAAAAGGCAGCGTGCCGTGCTAGAGGAGAAAACCTACCATGAGTCATCCTTCCACTTTACATCTGGTGGAACTCTCAGAGTTATTTTGCCCTCTTATGTTAGTCCCAAAAGACCAGGGATGATATTGCCTGAGAAACATAGCAGAGGGCAGCAGGAGGCGGCTTCCTGGCGGCCCAGCGCCGCTGTACACCCTGTGCGCATGCACTGTACTGTCTTCCTACCCCTCCCCCTCCCCCCCCCCCCCCCCCACACACACTGGACCATGAGGTTCTCATGTAGTGCCTGGGTCAATCCACTGTCCCAATTATAATCAGACGGCATGATTGGAAGGTGGTGGAAACTGGGAGGCAGGGCAGAGCTGGAGTGAGCAGGCTCTGAGGGACTGGGAGGCAGGGAAGAGTGAGCAGTCGAGGGACGGATGCTACGGATAGGCATGCTTTCTCGCTCCTTCCTGCTGCTGGTTCCTGGCTGCCAGAAAGTGAGCAGCTGTCCTCTTTTATGCCCTTCTGTCACCAAAGGACTGAAGAAATGGAGACCACTGACCACGGGACTGGACCCACTGAAATCAGGAGCCAAAATTCATCTTTCTTCTTCCTTAAAGTTGATATTCTCAAATATTTGTCCCAGTGGTGGAACAATGAGAGACACAAACAGGTATGACTGAAAACCCACTGACAAAAAATACATAATTGATTTTTTTTTTCTAGTCAGAGCCTCATTATGTGAGGCTAGCCTCAAACTCACTCTGTAGACCAGGCTGGTTTTGAATTTGCAGATCCACCTGCCTCTGCCTCTCTGCCTCTGCCTCTGCCTCTGCCTCTGCCTCTGCCTCTGCCTCCTCTGCCTCCTCTGCCTCCTCTGCCTCCTCTGCCTCCTCTGCCTCCTCTGCCTCCTCTGCCTCCTCTGCCTCCTCTGCCTCCTCTGCCTCCTCTGCCTCCTCTGCCTCCTCTGCCTCCTCTGCCTCCTCTGCCTCCTCTGCCTCCTCTGCCTCTGCCTGAGTGCTGGGATTCAAGGTGTGTGCCACTGCGCATAATTGATTGTTCCATGTGGCTCCAACACCAGGCCCTTTCAAAACATGGCTGGGGAGGGAGCGAGCCTAAGACTTTTATGAGAATACTTCTTAAGCAACAATCACTTGGTGCCCATAAAGTCCAAGACTATTTTATCCAATATGTCTTAAATTAGATCTTTGTGAAGTAAATGAGTTAAAAGGAAATTGAAATTGGACTGTGGTTTACTGCCCAAGGGGAAATATCCGTTCATAACAACAGCCGGCGAAGGTTTCTGAGCCCACAGCCCATTAAGAGCAGTGGGGCAGCTCTTAACAAATTATGGGATAGAGTATTAATAAATGTGCTACGTCGGCAGAAAGCGAGTCTCCTGAATCACATAGGCTTTTTCACCTCGAGTTAGCTAAGTGGGGCTTGGAGCATGTGACTTCGGGTATGACCACGGTTAGCACCGGATGCAGTCTTTTCTTTGGGGCCCACAGTTAGGGGAAGAGTCATTGTGCAGGGCCAGCTCTCAGCACATTCACACAGTGGTACAGTTAAGATGTAGCACTACATACAGCTTCGCTGCACCGAAGTGCAACCCGCTTATTAGCATGTTCTCAGCCCCGCACCCCAAACTAGAACAGTTCCTGACCATCTAAAGAGTATAAATGGAAACAAACGAAGGCGAGTAAGAAGAGACGTCCGTGTGGATTCGTGCTCACCACGTGGCCAGAGACCAATGCATAACGGAAAGTACTGTAAGCAATCAATCATCCGATAGCCCCTGGTCAGCGGTGTGACACGTGGCTCAGGAGGGTGTCCTCACTGCTAAGTTCTCAGTCACCTGAGAGGCAAGCAGCTCCTGACCTCCTGGCTCTACAGACCCACCTAGTCCACAGGAGGGTAGTTGGAACAAACATCCTTTTACTCTGGCTGCAACCTCGACAGCCGCTAATGATGACAGCCTCTAGAGCCTGAAACTGGAACCATTTAGACCTCTAGGACAGCCCAACCCTCACACTCTGGGCTGGCTCTACAGCTGAATACTCCTACCTGCGTAAATCTGTTATGCAAACTTATTCCCTCAGCCCTGCTGTGATTGTCACTGCTGTCTATTTGACAGGGCTTAGAATCACCACAGAAACACATTTCTGGGTGTGTCTATAGAGGTTTTTCCCAGAAGATTTAACTAAGGACAGGGGGCCTGTCCTAACTGAGAGTGGTCGGAACAGGCTGGAAGCCAAGACTATGAGTGTCACTTGGAGCTTCCCAGTTTGAGAACAGCTACCTGGAGAGATATTTCCCCTTGAAAGTATAAAGGTTTGCTGCAACTGTGACCCAAAAGGCTATGTATGGAGCTGGTAGATAAAACCTGGTGGTAGTGTCCAGATGTACTGGGTTTCTAGCCATGGGAGATGCAAAAGTAAGGGGCTCTAAAGACTTGTGCTGTCAAGCGGTGGTGGCGCACACCTGTAGTCCCAGCACTTTGGTGGCAGAAGCAGGTGGGTCTCTGAGTTCAATGCCAGCCTGGTAGACTGAGTTCCAGCATAGCCAGGGTTACAAGCCAGAGAGACTGTCTTGAAACATGCCCCCCCCCCCCAAAAAAAAAGCTTGTGCCAAGGTCAGGAAAGTCACTGAGGCCAGGCAAAGTGTGGGAAGGCTGGGTTCCCCATATGGAGTCCCTGAGAGGTTGCTGCATGATGTTGGGAAGTGAAGCCTAAACTTGCAACCAAGACCTCAGAATGTGGCATATTTACTGAGGAAGAGGGAACTTGTGCTGCACCTCCCAACTCCCCCCAAAAGCTCTGTGCACTGTAGGTACAGTAAAGGACAGACACCGAAGGCCACCGCAGCACAGATGATCCATCGACTATAAGCTGATACTGAGCAGGGAGCTGCAGGGGTTGGTGGCCGCTTACTGAGCTTGACCTTGCTTTGGCCCAGTCTTTTCCTGTCAGGCAGCCGTCCCTCCACTCTGGAGTGGGCGGTGCTAATCTCTGTTGCTGAATACTGTAAGAATGCTAGCTGTACTTTTCACTTACTAGAAGCTTACAAGTGAAAATCTTGATTCGAGACTTTGGACCTGTGAGGGGAAGACCCACTGTGAACAAAAGTGACTCTATTCCCTGGTCTGGGCCTCTGCACTGGATAGAAAGGAGTCAGCCAGTGAAATGAGTAGGACATTGGTCCCTCTGTGCTTCCTGCATATAGATGCAGAGTGACCAGGTGCCTCTTGCTGTCATGGCAGACTGTGCCCTTCTTAAACTGTGAGCCAGTACAGACCTTATTCCCCTAAGTTACTTTTTGTTGGGTATTTGGTCTCGGCAATAGAACAGTACTAATATACCAAGATTTTCTCAGCTTAGCAAGCAGGGGATGTGATGTGAGGCCCATGCAGCAGAAGATTGACAGGTCACACATATCTGTTACATGTATGACTGGATCTCTTAGACACGAAGAAATTATACAGTGAAAGTCAAAGACTTCATAGCTCTGACCAGCCCTCTGTCAGGCACATAGCAATATGGTCAGCTTTCCAACCCTTGGCTCACCTGCCTCTAAAAAGTCACTGGTTTTAGCTTTTGAAAAGTCCTCTTACTGTTTTCAAAGCCTTGGGTACCATAGGCGAAGACGTGGCTTGAAAAATGGCTAAGAGAGACAATACATTAAATTTCTAAACAAAACGGGAAAGAGCCTGAGTCAGACACCCTCTTGGAAGAACCACGGCTAACAGAAATGGCTTGGGTCAACCAGGTTGTATGTAAAGAACTACTCACAATGTCCCTGTGGCTTCGGAGACAGTAAGAGAGGCCTCCTGCGGAGGTGATAGCCTCATGTTGTTACTAGCAAAGGGTTAAAATGAAGCTATTTCAGAAACCGATCGATATGATCGCCAAGACATCGTCCATCACCTAAATGATCATTATTAAACAGAGCAACAGGTCAACTTCTATTAGAGTAAAATTTTTATAACTTTCAGCCTGGGGAAGGATCCAGCAGACATCATAGCTGCTTCATCCCAGAATTCAGGTGAACACTGGCTCCTGTGCGTACAGCTTAGTGCTTGGGAAGCAGAAGCTCTTTTCTGGGAGGAGTGATAGGCTATCAGGTATCACAGCTCTGGGTGATGGTAAAATGTGTGGGTCCTGTGTGAGGAAACACAGCACTGCAAACTGTATAAACCATAGCCTCAGCCTTCTGAATCTGGCCCCAACTCTCCTGCTCAGTCTTCTTCCCTCTGTACCTCAGTCACTCCCTGCTTCCCACTTACTTCAGATAAACAGGCTTTTCTTACATCTGTGGCTTCTGTCCCCATGCCTTTGTCCCCATTGTGTTCTCCACTTTTCAAAGTTCTAACCCATCCCTCGTTTCTGAAGTCCAAGGCCTAATTCAAATACAACTCTCACTATAAAATGACCCCTCCCCCCTTGCCCAAAGTGGCACTCTACAATATGCTACTGCATGACAAGTTGCTTTGGGGTGAAGAACAGACCTTATTCCATCTTGCCCACAAGAGAACTGAGTGCCTTACTCCAGAGTATTTTCTGGGTGAAACCGATCACGTTTTATGTGCGCCCATCGACGTGGGCATGTACTCCACACCAGGGTCTCTTCCCTCAGAGTCACTTAATAGAGAAAGGTTAATAACATGAAGAGAAAAATACTTAGTGGGGTGGACGAGACCAAAGATTTGTCCCGCCAGTAAATGGACAAATACTAAAGGAATACATAGAGAAGATTACTAAGGACCTTAGGCAAAGTCCTTTCTCAGCCGAGGGCTCTGTGAGGAGCGTGGAAAGCACAGTGGGCACACCACAGTGATCCAGCGTCTACCAACATCTCTAAATCACCAAGAAACCCATTTTTTAATCTACTCCTGAGCTGCTAAACAAAACCATTCCCTCTCTCTCTCTCTCTCTCTCTCTCTGTCTCTCTCTCTCTGTCTCTCTCTCTCTGTCTCTCTCTCTGTCTCTCTCTCTCTGTCTCTCTCTCTGTCTCTCTCTCTCTCTCTCTCTCTCTCTCTCTCTCTCTCTCTCTCTCTCTCATGAAATAGAAAGGTAACCAGATTTTCCTACCCAAAGAGTTCAGTTCACTTTGGAATGTATGGAAATTCTTCATATAAAAATCCCATTGCTATCACTCAGAAGAGTACATGGCGTTTTCATGTGCTTCAGGCCCCTAGGAGCCTCATCCACTCAGCAAATACCTACGGACTGCGTACTAGAGAGCAGGCCCTGCTTTAGCCTATGAAGGTGAAAGGTGAACAAGAGCCAATAAACGTCCTGTTTGCGGGTGCTTTGTGGTAAAGCAAAGCAACACAGGATAGGGGAAGGCCAAGCTGTGGCCTTTACAGACACTGAAAAAAATTAGGTGAGATAGTAATCCTTAGTGCACCTTAATTTTCTAGACTATAGAAATCACAGACCCTGCATGGTTAACTGATACAGCTAAGATCACCCAGAACTAGAGGATCAGAAACAAAACTTTCCAGCTCTTTAACAACTCACCTGCAATTTGTCAGTCACACCCGATGGATACAATGTAAGCCCTTCCCTAACAGCCTGACTCTTCACATCTGTTGACAAATTTGAAACAGTTTAGGAAAGGCATACCTGCCAGCAGCCCAGGGAACGTGTGCATGTGTGTGTGTGTGTGCACATGTGTGCACGCATGCATGTGTGTGGGGTGGTGCGGGAGAGAAGGGGAGATGGAGGGGAGAAACTTAGTAGATTTTCAGGGACCTGGCTCTATCATTGGTGGTGAGGAGAAAACTGTGAAACCTGTGGGCACAGAGGTACCAGCCACGCCCACACTGAAAGGCACCTGAAATCATCTCTGCAGGCTGAAGACAGGCTGTCTTATGGGAACTTGTTGGGGATTGGTTTTAATACTTTGAATTAATCTGGCCCCCAAAGTCAGGAATCTGTGTCCAACCGCTGAAGGTTCTCGTCCCTAATTGGTTTTTGATTGATCAATAAAGAACCGACAGCCAATAGGTGGGCAGGTAGACTGAGGTGGGGCCTTTGAATTTGGGTGGGCTAGTAACTGGAAGGGAGCAAGGAGAATCTTCATGATTCGGAGGGAGACAGATCAGGGTTAGAGCTGCAGGGGAATCATCTGAAATGTAGGTGAGAAGGAATGTGGTCCCCAAAAGGAAACCTCTACAGGAGGGAAATGTGTGTTAGCCTCGGGAGGATTAGAACTGCCCAGCCTTTGAGCTAGCCAAGGCATTTTAAAGAACTGCTCTCTCTCTCTCTCTCTCTCTCTCTCTCTCTCTCTCTCTCTCTCTCTGTGTGTGTGTGTGTGTGTGTGTGTTTCACTTATGAATCAAGATAGCTCCTAGGCAGGTGTGCAAGTGCAACCAGCCGAGAGGCAAAGCTATGTAGATAAACTGTGCTACAGAACTCAGGATAGAGAGGACTCCGTTCTGGTGTAGGAGCACCATGTTAGGTCATAGAAGGAGCAGCTTCTGAGCTGGGCCTGGGTGAGTAAGAAGGAATTCCAGAAGCTGAGGTTAAAGGAAGAACATTCCCAGAGGAAGTGATGCAGACCAGAGTGGGAAACTCAGAGGGAACAGAGAACACTTCATCACACTCCAAACACGGGGCAAATAGGAAAGGTGTAACACACAAGCAGAAAGATGTGGACATGTGCACGCTCTGCCACACCTGTGTACAGATGAGGACACCAAGGCCCAGGGCATTTAATTTGGCTAGGAGCACATTGAAGATAAAATGTAAAAGTAAAACCAGGGTTTTGATTCCCAGTTAGGTACTTGTGGTGGCCTGAAAGGAAGTGGCTCTACAGACTCATATGGAGTGGCACTATTGGGTGGTGTGGTCCTGTAGGAGGAAGTGTGTCACTAGGGACGGGCTTTGAGGTCTCAGATGTAGAATTCTCAGCTGGTCCTCCAGCACCGTGTCTGCGTGGACGCTCCCATGCTTCCTGCCATGATGATGAAAACGGACTGAACCGCTCACACTGTAAGCCAGCCCCAATGAACCGTCGTCCTCTGTAAGTGCTGCTGTGGTCATGGCATCTGTTCACAGCCATAAGACCATAACTAAGACACTGCTTTTTCCAGTATGCCGTGGGTTGTGGTGGGAGGGAGCAGAAGGTGGAGGGGCTAGTTAAACAGCTCAGGAGCCCACGTCCAGGTGAGCAATATGGCAGCTTTGATAGTGAGCCCAGGGGTCAGGGGTCAGATGACCACATGGCTCTTAGCACCGTGCTCTTTATCACTCATCCTAGGCAGGCAAGTAAACCACGGGATTGTTAGGGATGCAGACAGGAGGGGAGTTGGCTCTGTGTTCCGTACATCCATCTACCAGCATGGGGACAACTGAGCCAACTTGCAAACGCAAAGGCTGAAAACATGTTGTAATGAGTAACGGGGTGAGATCTAATGCAGGTTCCACCACTAACAGTAGCTCTGGCTTAAAAAAAATTACACATGTGTGTGTCTGTGCATATGTGTGTGCTTGTGTGTGGTGTGTGCATGTGCATATGTGTGTGCTTGTGTGTGGTGTGTGTCTGTGCATATGTGTGTGCTTGTGTGTGGTGTGTGCATATGTGTGTGTGCTTGTGTGTGGTGTGTGCATGTGCATATGTGTGTGCTTGTGTGTGGTGTGTGCATATGTGTGTGTGCTTGTGTGTGGTGTGTGCATATGTGTGTGCTTGTGTGTGGTGTGTGCATGTGCATATGTGTGTGCTTGTGTGTGGTGTGTGCATGTGCATATGTGTGTGCTTGTGTGTGGTGTGTGCATGTGCATATGTGTGTGCTTGTGTGTGGTGTGTGTCTGTGCATATGTGTGTGCTTGTGTGTGGTGTGTGCATGTGCATATGTGTGTGCTTGTGTGTGGTGTATCTGTGCGCATGTGTGTGCACATGTGTGTTTGTGAGGTGTGTATGTGCATGTGTGTGGTTGGACATGTATGTTTGTGTGTGGTGTGTATGTCCATGTATATGTACGCATGTGTGCATGCTTGCACACAGTCAGGAGTGAGTGGAAATCAGAGAACAACCCATGGGAGTCAGTTATTTAGTAAGTTTCCTTACTCACTGGGCCACCTTGCAAACCTGGATCTGGCTTTTGATGAAGTATCAATACCATAAAATAATTAATGTAAGCAAGCCGAATTAAATGATGTCAAAGGCCTCTACATCTCAACTTCCTGCGTGTCTCAGTGTACCCCACTTTGTAGAAAAACAAACCCACAGACTGTGGAGTGAGTTGAACTTTGAGAAGCATGCCACTGGTTGGTGCATCAGGAGTACAACATGGTTCTTTAAGACATGTCAGTCCTGAGATTGAAACTTTTGCTTCTGGGGCTTTCTTACAATATGGCAGCTTGCTGGACACAGAGGATGTTCCATCTCAGGCCTGAGAAACCGGAAAGGGAAAGGCAAAGGCATAGGACTCGATTCAACCCACAGGATCCCCCACCACCACCCCCCAACTGCCTCCCTAGGGAGGTCACTAGAGATATGCAGATGGCCACTTAAAAGTCAGCAAAGTACTTTGAAGCAGCAGACTGTATTTTCTGTAGCGAAGACAGATGCTGCAAGCAGCAAAGAAAAGCCATTGATTTGATTCTCTAAAAGGAAAAAACGGGAGAAGAAAGAAGCTGAGAATCCACACCTATAAAAGTCAAGACTTCACAGCCCGGCATGTGTGGACTCACAGCCGGGTATGAGCTCCTCCCTGAAAGCCTGAACAACAACGACAACAACAAAAGATTCTACAATAAACAAAAAATGGAAGGAAGGCAACAGAACTAAGGTTGGTTTAAGGAAACAACAGGAAGAAGGCTGAGAACAAGTATCTGAGGTGGTCAGGCTCCTGATGGATCTGCCATGGACCCTGCCATAAAGGGTACTACATCAGGTTACCTCTGCAGGGAGGCAGGAGTGGGAGCCCGAAAGTGCATATATAGGCTGGGCTTTTTACCAAATAACTCTGAAATTTTGATTATGTAAATATACAACCTAGTTTTAAAACGAGATAAGTCAAAATAAGTATCTGTTTCTTAAACGTACTCATTTGTATTGAGTAACTGAAAAAAGCCCTAAGGAAGAAAGCACCCAGTTCCCAGAGCGGGGGCGCGAAGGTACATACAGAGTGTCAGGCTAGCGGCCCGCAGAGCTGTTTGCAGAGACCAGCTGGAAAAATCAGAAACTCAACAAGGCCCTCAAAGTTTAGTATGGCCAAACCAGCAGTACTCGAAACAGTGCCTGGACAGTGTGATGCGTGGCTCGCAGGGTCCTGAGTGTCCTGGAACAGAAAATCTACACAAGGATGAAGCTAGAACTTTAGAAAGACAACAGGTCTTCTGCTGCCCATAAAAGACAGACAAAAAACAAGACACGGGTTCCCAGAGGTCCCCTCAGTGACAGTGTTAGAAACGGAGGCTGAGGAAAAGACAATCATTTACCAGGCAAGAGAGCTTATCTCCTAGGAATTATTTACAACAACTCCTGAAAGACAAACAGAGAGGAACATCCTCTTAAAGTCTCTTTCTGCCCTACAAGCTTTTTATTTGTGACAGGTTAATTCCGGTATGCTTCCTTGTAGGAGAAGCCGTGCTGATTTAGCCAATGCTAGCCTTGGTTAGTGAGAAGGGCCAGTAACAGAAATATGGGGGTAGGGGGAGAAACTGAGATAGGTCAGGAAAACTTGTTATTTTTAGTCAGATGAAAAACTCCTCATTTAGGAGAAGGGGTGCAGTGCCCGCCATGCTCGGAGCCTCCGTTCAAGCCTCAGTACCTCGTAGGGTGCGTGGTGCGACAGTCTGTAGCCCCAGAACTCAAGAGGTAGAGGCAGGCGGATTAGGAGTTCATGTGGTTACATGGTGAGTTTGGGACCAAGTTAGGCTACTATGTAAGACCCTGTACCAAGTAGACAGACTGACAGACAGATTATATGTAGGTAGACAAATAGATAGAATATATGTAGATAAACAGATTATAGGTAGCTAGGTAAACATTAATGTACAGTGAACATTTCTGACCTGCTGGCAATGCTTTCTTGACTTAATTTGTTTGTCTTATAGTGGCCATTAGCCATATGTATTTATGCACTATGTTTTTATGTACGTACGTACATACATATGTATGTATGTCTGCACACACTGTTGAGAGGGTGTGCACACCAGGGCACTCAGGTAATCTGAGGAGAATTTACAGGTCCTCTGTCTCCTCCCACCACATGGGACTCAGGGACCACGCTTAGGCCCTTTACCTGCTGAGCCTTCTCACGAATCCTAGACAGAGGTCTTCTAATTCTATTCCACTTACAAGACAAAGAAGCGAAAAGCTTTTTTAAAATGCACTAGCCGCATCAGTTCAAAGGGGCAGGCGTGTAAACAAAGATAGCATACCTGAGCTTTCTATTATAAATACATAATTACACAAAACCATCACGCCACCCCATTATCTGGAAAGCCCACTGACACAGTTATTTAAAGGACATCTGTGGCATGAGGTGGGTCTCCTACAAGGTAATGTCAGCTCTCAGGATCCAGCAGCTAATCACCTGTCCAGAGAATCAAACCCAGAGGCTTTGCTTCTTCTCTTGTCTTGTTTCATACAATAATCTAAGATTTGGGCAGATACTGTTCAGGAAGTTTGAACCCTTAGCCAAACGAAGCCTGGCCTTTTACCTGTGTTCCCTGTCAGGCAGGGGGACAGGATTGGCTTTACTACAAAGATCCATCCAAACTATGGGTGACAAGACCAAAGGTACAAGTTTCCCTCAGCCCAGTGTGTGCCACTGTGTCTGCCCCACAAGGCCATGCTTCGGTGTCATATCGGAGGGGTGCACAGACAGCACACTGTGGTCTCTACTACATCTCCAGCCTGCTGCTGCTGCGCTAACAATATCACCTTTATATACAGAGATGGGATTTAATAGTGTGGGTCTGGGAGATTCTACTCAGCTGTAGTATCCTGAACGCTAATAAATAGGTGTGTTTCATGTATGCCCACATTTCCTCCCTCCCTCTCCTTCTGTCTTCCCCTCAAGTTTCCGGGGGTTTCCCATGCTAGAAAGTGCTCTGTAGCCGAGCTACATCCTCACCACCCTGCCACATGTATGTGTTGTTGTCCTTGTTTTGATTTTAAAGCTTGCCTGGAACCAAAACTGGAAGTCTTGCCAACAGAGTTGGCCTGTAAGAAGGCCTGAAAGTGACCCTCAGCAGCAACCAAGTGGGGACGGAAAGATCCCAGGTGGAAGCAAGGGCTCGCTATGTCTCCCTGCTCTCCCGGGCAAAGACACAGGTCCTTGTCCCCTCTCCCCAGCCTGAGGGGAAGGAGCCTCTGCAGCTGGGTCTCCTCCAACTCACTTTCTGCGTCAAATAGTACGGGTCAAAGTCCTCCAGGGGAACGGCAACCAGGCCTTGCGGGATGTCCCCGTAGATGAAAGGCAAACTCTTCCCCGCCTCCAGGTCACTGTTTGGCTTCGGCTTGCTGTCTTCATCATCCTCCCGGTGGCTGCCATCCGCCTTCGGTGGTTTCTTGAGCTTGCTCTCAGCAATGCGCCTCTCGATGTTTGCCAGCGACTCAGGGGTGAAAGGCTTGAAACTGTCAGGGCCTGGTGGTGCGAGCAGCCGCGCTGCCATCTTCTCATCCTGCAGCAGCTTCGTTAGTTATGCTGAGTCCAGGACAGGTCAGCTCTGGAAGAACAGCAACACAGGCAGCATTAATCAATCACCGCTCTAAAAGGAGGCCAAGATTAAGCCAGCTCATTCTCAACCTCCATTTACGGCCTCCGCCACAGGGCTTCCACCCTGAGATGCTTTCTTTTCATCTTAAAAAAAAAAAAAAAAATCTATGGCAAGAGTGGCTTGGGTGACCTTTGTAATGGTTCTCAGGTGATCGATCAGCCAGGGAGAGGGGAAGACTGGGGTCTCCCTAACTCTGGGCATATATTGTATTTCTCTAAATCCAACCCACTGTTCAGAATCCCACACAGGCACTCTGTTCTCTGCTAACAAGGTACAGTTAGAGTTCCCTAGGGCCAGCGTTTGCATGCTCACCCTCCTCCCTCTGGATCTATGCTCCAAAAGAAAGTTTTCCTTTAAGGGCAAGGAAAGTAAATTGTCCTGCCTCACAAGAGTTTCACTTTCAGAAAACAAAACTAACTCCTTAAAACTTTTGTCAACACAAAATATTGATGAAACAGGTCCTGTCTGAATTCATCCTTCCATTTAAAGGTGTCTCAATTTACTGAGCTGTCAAAAATCGGCCCAGTATAAGATTCTAGTGGTATCTTTTTTCAAGGATCAAGCACCCACCGGGGACAAACACAGAAGACATTTTTCAGTGGAAAGGGCTGCCATCACTCTCACAGACCGCTGCAGAAGCTCCTCCCCCTCTGGCTGGGGAGAGGGGGACAAGGACCTGTGTCTTTGCTGATGAGAAAGAGCAAGGGAACTTCCAGATCCCTACCATGTGCCAGTCACGTGGCACTGTGGGCCCAGGAGACTGGCTCCTTAGAGACTCAGACAGAAGGGAAGATGGACCAGAGACCATGCCCTCTAGAGTGAGCAGCAGCACTGGGACCACACGTCAGGGATTGCTTAGCCCACGAATGGAAAACACTTTCACTCCTGCAGACAGAACCCTGGGTTACTTCTATCCAAGATGGAAGCAGAAGGATCAGGATTCAGAGAAGCACTTGCTCTTGTCTGAATGGACACAGACCAGGGGCAGTTCACCTGCTGCTCAGAGTGGTGCTTCCCGTTTCCAGCCTGAGCAGCATACTGTCGGCCCAGGAAATATACTTCTTAATGTTCTGTCTCTCACACTCCACACATCCTTTAAGAGTATTTATTGACTTAGTGTCACACGCACGCCATGCGCACACACACTTCCAGGAAATAGTTTTGGAAGACGAGATTGCTGTTTCTGCTCCTACTTAGTCCTCAGGGTCCACTTCCCAGATCTATGTAATGTGAGCCTGCTCAAGAGAGGGACTGTAAACGCTCACTACTGTGAGAATGCTGTCCCTCAGGGCTCCTTTCACAGATCTGCCAGCCCAGACTCTGCTTTTCTGATGACTGCAGTAACACAGCCTGGAGCTGAGTGTCTGTAGCCAGGCAGACACAGCACGGGGCTTCCTGGGCAAGAGCCATCCACTGCCCTGCCTTCCCCTCCCCACTCCCCCCACACACTGGGTACCTTCCCACTCTGCACCAAACCCACAGGTCCAGGCAGGGGGAGGGGGTCACAGAAGTCACTCCCGGTAAGAAGCAAAGGACTTTAGAAACATAAGACACTGTACGCCTCGGCCCATCCACTGTGCGGAAATGCGGGACTCCCAGAGATTGGAAAATTTGCCTGGGTCATAGGGCCACAACCAAAGGCTGAGATGGCTCAGCAGGTAGGGGTGCCTGCTGCCAAGCCTCAAGACCAAATCTAGACCCACATGGCAGGAGAAAACCAATTCCCACAAGCTGCCATCTAAACTCCATACATATACCATGTGACCCTCTAAATAGTGAATAAGCACAAATGAATAAAATGCAAAAAATATGACCTCAACCAGACACTCACACCCCAATTCCTATATCTTTACTATTAAATTCTTTTTATTTGTTTATAGTTAGCCATCCTACCCTTTCCCCTCCCTCTCCCCCGACCACTAGTTTCTAGCGTCTGTCTGGTTCATTAAGTAACTCACATGTGGATGACAGGGCTTCATGATCTGAGACTTCATCCACAGAATCCCCAAGCCCAGCCTTCCTTCTCCCTCATTCCTCCCATATCCTGAGCAAAGCCAGCAAAACCGCTTCCAACTGCACCCACTGTGGACTCCGGTCTCAGTGTGCCTGCCCTCGGCCTCCGCTGGAGGCTCCACTCCGCTCTCAGCTGTGCTCCAAGTACCTTGCTTCTCTAGCTTCATCTCCAGAACAGTGTGAAGTCTACTGTTATCATCAACATTTAACAGACATAGAAGCAGAGGCTTGGAGAACTCTCCCAAAGCCACTATGCCAGAGAATGATAGTCGGGACTCCGAGCATCTGTAGACACTCAACAGCTAGACGGGATTACACCTGGAACCCACGAGACCAACGATCTGAAACTCCAGGCTCTGCCTTCCACATCTACCAGGATCTGAGGTCATTCTCTTCCTGTGCTCTGACTTCGGACAGCTTTGGCTATCCAGGCTGGGAGCTGCCTTATTTTGTCTTCCCACCTTCTCCAGGGCTAGCCTTCCCCTCCCCCCAAATTAGCCTGTTCCCCACATTTTCAACCTTCCCTTTTCCTTCCTGGATCTTCTCCCTATGTATCTAAAACCCCTACTTGCTTTACTTACCCCAGGCCTTGGTGACACTCACCGTGTCATCCTTGGTCACAGCCGCAGTTATGATCTCCCACAGACTCTTTTCTATGACTGCTTCCCAGAATCTGTAACCCTCTCTCCCTTAGGGTGCTCATCCGTGTCAACCCATCTGTACACAAGTGACTCCAGACTTCCATCACTGGTCCTCACTGGGCCCAGAACAGTCCCCTACTTGTATCAGCGGGCTTCGGACACAGACTCCTAGTTAAAGGATTCCTCCTCCTCCCCTGTCATCCAGCATGGGGCTTCAGTTACCACCTCTAGTCCCTAGCCACTTCAGACCTCCTCACTCCTTACTGAGCAGCTCCCCCACTCAGGTCCCACAAAAGCAGTCAGCCTTGGTTTACCCAGATGCGTTCCCAAAGATCTCTGAGAATCTGTTTTCATAACCATTTCCCTCCCGCAAGCCCAGCCTTTACACAGCAGACCCAATTTTGTAGCATCTCACTGCTGCTCCAGGCCTCCGGCCACTTCCTGTTTCTCACACAATCCTCCCTCCTGCCTTGCTGACATCTGCTCTGGTGACTATTGTTTGTTTCCTAGTTTGTTACAGTTTCTTTTCAAAAGTAAACACAAGGCAGTAAGCTGTATGAATCTGCAGTGCTCAGTTCAGCCTTTATACACGCACACCAGTGTAGTGGCCCAGATCTGCTCTCTTGAGCTCCCTTGTCGACAGTCACCTCCATGGGTTAGTTTTGCTGCTTCTTAATTTCAGACAAGTACAGATATACATTCAACCTATGGGGTTTGGCTTCATTCCAACGGAGTTCACCTCACTGCGGTCGTTTATTTTAACTGCTGTGTAGTATTCTGTTTATGACCAAAGCACAATTTACCCACCTTACTTTAATGGGCTTTGGTTGCTTTGAGCTACTATGAGAAGAAGCTAAGCAGCTCCTAGCTCCTGTCTTTTAGTGGCCAAACATACACTAGATTCTTTGTAGCATTTGGCTAGAGGAGGAATGTGGAACTGGAGACCACGTATAAAGCTTTAGTGCCACCGGGTGGAGGCCTCCAGCTGCCCCACACCCTTGCCAACACTTAGAACACATGTTCTCAATTTCACTCATTTGGTGGCACCTCAGTGTTTTAAGATTCATTTATTGAGGCAAAATCTAGGCAACTTGAAACATTTTAAAGCAAACTACTCAGTCCCAGTGTGTTAGTATTTTGTCTAAGCTCCACTGTAACAGTCAGGTAGGCTCCACCCCACAGTTACCTGGCAACAATCAGGTGTGCCTTACTTACTATAAAAGGGGCTGCTTGCCCTCCCTTCTCTCCCCCCTCCCCCACCCCCCTGCCTCTACTATCCTCTTAGCTCCCCTCCCCATGCCATGAATAAACTCTATTCTATACTATACCATCCTGTGGCTGGTCCCTCAGGGGGAAGGGATGCCTCAGCATGGGCCCACAGAGGCCACTCCTTTCCCCACACCTCCACCAAAATATATCTTCTCTCTCTTTATCTTTTTATAAACACATCACAGTGTATTTGCAAACTCCCTGCTGTGCCCCAAGTACAGGGGCGCCCACTATCCCTTACCCAGCCTAGTCTCTCGGCAACCACCATCCCCTTTCCAGCTCCACGGTACCAAGAGTGTGTTCCATCCCTACCACTGCATCTTTTCTGGGTATTTCCTATAAACATTAGCATACAATGTGCCACTGTTTGTTTCTGACCTTTCACTTGGTGTGAGAGTTCGAGGTAAAGTCACGAGGCATACGGACCAGCACGGCATTCCTTCTCTCTCTCTCCACACCTGTACAGCAAGCACATCCTCACTAACCCAATGATGGACATTTGAGCTCATGTGACCTTTTGGCTGTTGTGAGTACCACAAGCTCTGCAGGTGTGATACTATGTACCTTTCCAATGCTTGTAATGAGAAAAGATCTCATTACCCAGCCCAGGCTGGACTCAACTCAATCCTTCTGCCTCACTCTCCCTAGCATTACAGGGTTACAGGTGTGAGCCACCATATTCAGCTCCATTCTCAATTCAGTAGAGAACACACCTAGAACAGAAATTTCAGGGTCTGATGGCACATTTGCATTTTGCCTGTGTGTCTGTCTGTGTGTGTGTGTCAGTTTTCCTGGAACTGGAGTTACAGTCATGAGCTGCCTGTGATTGCAGGGAATTGAACTTGGGTCCTCTGGAAGAGCAGCTAGTATTCTTCTTAACCACTGAGCCATCTCCCCAGCCTCCAATGGGAATACTGTCCGGTGTTTTAGTAGAAGTGCTAAGCTCTCTCCAGTGGCTGAGCCTCCACATCCCACTAGCAAAGATAACAGGTTCTCCGCATGCTTGCCATCACCGGAACTCATGGGTCTGAAATGGCAGCTCAATGTTTCCCTATGTGGCTCTGCGTGTAGTGTGTGCACATGTGTGAATGTGTGCTTGTGTATAGTGAAGTCTGAGGATGACACAGGAAGGGTCTTTCAGTGAACAGAGAGCCCACAGGTAGGTTAGTTAGTCTAGGTGGCCAGACTGCTGTTTGCAGCCCCAGGCTCTGCCTCCTGAGTGATGGGATTACTGGTGAGCCCCACATCTGCCTGGAGCTTACATGGGTTCTGAGGACCCAATGTCTGCCCTCATGGAGCTTCTGCTATGTATATCTCTAAGGGTCTGATGCATTTCTTCACCTGCCTCTTGGCTCACTGTGGTTCAAGTTTGTATTGTGTGCTGGCGTTTTAGATACCACACCCCCTTGTAAACGCAGGCCACACTAGTTGCCCACATTTTCCTACTCGCTCATTTACATTTTCCTGTCTCGAATTGTTTATTTGATGAACAAGTTCTTCATCAGATATAAAATACCTCCCTCTTTTTTCAGTTTAGTTTTTTGAGACAGGTTTTCTCTGTGTAGGGCTGCCTGTCCTAGAACTCACTCTGTAGACTCAAACTTACAGAGATCTGCCTGCCTCTGCCTCCCAAGTGCTGGGATTAAAGGTGTGTTTCGCCACTGCCCGGCATTTTCATTTTAAAACTACCACCCTCTCTACTATGTTCTTGGCAATATTTTAATAAGTAGTTCTTAATTTTATTGAAATCCAATTTATCAATCTTTTCATCCAAAAAAAATTTTTTAAAGAAACAGCCATCCCCCCCACAGTCCTGCAGATGTTCTTCTGTTTTATTCTAGAAGTTTATTGTTTTACCCTTTTCATTTAAACCTGCAAACCACCGGCAACTGGTCATTGTATAGGTATGAAGACAGAATCCATTTTCCAATGTCAATAATCAACGGACCCAGCATCACCTTGTAAAATGTCTGGTCGCTGTTACTCTTGGACTTCTATTTACAAGTTCTAACTCTAAAATCTGTTTCTCTTCTCTTCCTTAAGTTCTAGTCAGCACAAAAACCCTTCATTCTTCAGAGCAAACTTTGCAAAAAGTAAACAGTCTTCTTGGGTTTAGAATGATCTCAGAGGTCATGCAATGCAACCTTCCTGATCTGAAAGTCAAAAGAGAGGCAAGACAGCTTACCTGCCAATTAAGCTCTGCATGTAGCAGGTGAGCAGGGAGGGGGGCAGCTAGCATTGGGAGGGAGGGGGAAGGCCGGCACTGGAGAGGGAGGGAGGGAGGGAGGGCCAGTGCTCTCTAGCATACACCTGACCTTTAAACAATGGCAGTTTGAATTGTACAAATCCATTTATATGCAGATTTTTTGACAATTTGAACAGATACACCAAGTAGGCAGAATTATTTTTTTTTAAATCAATGAAAAGTTAGGTGTGTCGTGAATACATTAAAAGATGTGTGTATAAAAGTTCTGTCTGACCATTTGCTTCCATAAAAAAGTTTAAACTTATCAAAGCCTGTGAACACACTTAGAGCATACATGGTTGTCCCTTGCAGCCTCGTATTAAATCATGAGTGTATAAAATTAATTGTATTAACTGTAGCATTTTCTGCCCAACTGCTGTAATTCCCCAGTCACTCTGTTGCCATGGTAGTTACACCCTGGTGGACCTCTCTCTCTCTCTCTGTGTTAGGGATTTTTCTCTCTACAGTAAATTGTGTATCTCTCCACTCTGTACATTTACCATCACATACATTACATGTAACAATGTAACAAACAAATTAAATGTCCACAGACTGTTATTATTATATGTAACAATGTAACAAACAAGTATCTATTATCAAGTCTCCTAGTCTACAGCAAGACAGTCTTGAGTTTGCTGGGAGCCAGAGCCAGAGGTAGAGTTAAAACAACTTGCCTGGCATGCTGAGGCTCAGGTTTTGATCCTCTGTACCATAAAAAGGAAAGAGCCTGGGGTGGGTCAAAGTTATCCTCAGGCTTCACTGTGTCAAGGCATGCTGTTCTGAGGTGAGCCAGACTGCTATGTTCACAGAGCCACGTTGTGTCAATGCCCCTGTTCACAGTGCTGCTATCTCAGCTGCTCATTCCTGTCCTGTCCCCACCCTGCCCCAGATAATAAAGGAACAGTGACAGTGGCTGTTGGTCCTCAGAATTTTCCTGAGAGTTTCAAGAAAGACTGACCTAGACTCAAAAAGTCTGGGATAATAGATGGCTAGGGCTCTCTTCTCTCGGCCATCCAAGAGGATTAAGATATTAGTGCTCTCTGAAATCTGACAGGCAAGTAAAGAAGGACCTGTGTGGGAGGACAAGGTGTGGAAGACATGGAAAATGGCTGAAAAGAAGTTAGCACAGGAACAGAATAGAAGTTGGCAGGCTAGTGAGCAGGCACTGCAGGCTAGTGAGCAGGCACTGCAGACTAGTGAACACCCACTGCAGGCTAGTGAGCAGACTAGTGAGCAGGCACTGCAGGGACTCTAGGCAAGGGCATGTAAAAAATATGCTGGGAACAGCACCAAGTTCACAGTTACCAGTGAGCCAGATTCAGTGTGGCACACCCAAAATGCCATCTCAGAAGGCTGAGGCAGGAGGATGGAGCATTTAAGAGCAGCCTAAACACAAAGTTGGAGAGATTGGGAGGTGGGGGGAATCTGGGAGAAGTTAGAGAAAGAAGAAGGGACGAATATGATCAAAATACATTGTATATATGCATGAAACTCTCAAAGAATTAATAAAAATACTTTTTTTAAGAAAAAAAAAAAAAAGAGACCGACATAAGTAAGCTACACGGTGAGTTCAAGGTTAGTCTGAGTTGCATAGCAAGATCCTGTTTGCAAAATAAATAAACAAATAAACAACAGCAGAGGTGTTCGTTCTGTGAGGAGAAACACACAACACATCTGTTTGGTGTAGCTGTGCAGCAGAACACTGTCCTCACACATATGAGACCATTGGCTAAGTCCCTGGCAATGCCAAACAGAAATAAAGCCAAACTTGTCTCAGACTTAAAAGAGAAAAAGTTTCATGACTCATATACCCGGTATTAAAATTAATTACAAATGTGGAGTCATCAAAATTTTGGTATTGACCTAGAGACAACCATAGAGACCAACAGGCACAATTCGGACATAAAGCCTCTCATATGTGGTCAGGGATTTTCAACATGGATGCTGTGATGGTTTGTATATGCTTGGCCCAGGGAGTGGCACTATTAGAAAGTGTGGCCTTGTTGGAGCAGGAATGTCACCATGGGTGTGGGCTTTAAGACCCTCATGCTAGCTGCCTGGAAATCAATATTCTGCTAGCAGCCTTCAGATGAAGATGTAGAACTCTCAGCTCCTCCTGTACCATGCCTGCCTGGATGCTGCCATGTTCCCATGTTGATGATAATGGACTGAACTCTGAACCTGTAAGCCAGCCCCCAATTAAATGTTGTCCTTTATAAGAGTTGCCTTGGTCATGGTGTCTGTTCACAGCAGTAAAACCCTAACTAAGACAGAAGTCAAGACTGCTCAGCTGAGCAAGGACAGCCCTATACACAGTGTAGGACATATGAATGTATGCCACACACACGTGAAAGAAGGAAGCTGGCTTTATAGTACATGTAACATGAACTCAAAAGTAAACCAGTGCAGAAATAAAAGAAAAAAAAAAAAAACTATGAAACTCAGCAGAAAACAGGGCCAGGAAGTTATTTGTGAGCCTTAAGGTCCAGAGGACCAGGGTTCAGATCCCCAACACTCACAGAAATGCCAGGCAGGCATGGAAGTTTGCCCTTTCATTCCAATGCTAGGAGGGCCAGGACACAGGATCCCTGGTGCAAGCTGGGTGTCTGAACTAGCCAAAAGGAACTCTGGGCTCAGAAAGAGAACCAGTCTCCGAGAATGAGGTGAGGAGTAACCGAGAAAGAATCTTGTCATCAGCCTCAGGCCTTCATACATATTCATGTATACCTGTATACAGATATGTCCACACACATGTGAACAGGTGCACACACACAAATGCATGCCACCCAGAGACACATGCAAAAAAACCTAATTAAATCAAACCATCTTGTGCTTTATATGAAAGTATCAAGAGATTGAGAACGTAAGTCATAGAACGGCAAAGCACCTGAAGGGGATGGCTAGTCAGATGGCTAACACAGGAACACAGCCAGCAACAGGGAGCTAGAGACTGACAGGCTGAGGAGGCTGTCGAGAGACCGAAAGGACTGCTGAGACCACTCGGGAGCAGAGGTCCTTACACACTGCCTGACTCTGGCCCCAGACCCCCACAAGCTAGCAGAAGCTAAGTGACTCCAGAAAGCTATCATCTGACACCCACACACATGCTATGGCACATGTGCATGTACCTGCTTATACATACAAACATACATATGTATGTATATCATCCTTCCAACATTTGTTACCTCAGCACACACATGAAACAAACCTAACTAACTGACTACCTACCTGGAACCCGGCACAAGCCTGATTGGAACGTGAAGCTATACAGCTTTACGGAGGGGCATCAGCCTTACAGAAGAGCATCAGCTTTACGGAGGGGCATCAGCCTTACAGAAGAGCATCAGCTTTACGGAGGGGCATCAGCTTTACGGAGGGGCATCAGCTTTACGGAGGGGCATCTGCCTTACAGAGGGGCATCAGCTTTACGGAAGAGCATCAGCTTTACGGAGGGGCATCAGCTTTACGGAGGGGCATCAGCTTTAAGGAAGAGCATCAGCTTTACGGAGGGGCATCAGCTTTACAGACGGGCATCAGCTTTACGGAAGAGCATCAGCTTTACGGAAGGGCATCAGCTTTACGGAGGGGCATCAGCCTTACAGAAGAGCATCAGCTTTACGGAAGAGCACAGCAGTTCAGGAGCAGAATTCCTCTATTACCATCTATATTACCAACTATAATTACCAACTGAAAGCACTAACCCGAAAAGATGTTCCCAGAGGCATCATTACAGTTGCCAAACAGCCCAAATGACCATGAACTGGACATGTAAGATGCGGTATGTACAAAAAACGAAATTCTGCGCAACCTTAAAAGTAAAAGGAAGGTTAACGCGTGCCGCACCACGGATGAGCCTGGACAGCAAGCGAGTGAGAGAAACCGGAAACAAAGAGGCAAGTGTTAAAAGAGTCTATGAGTCTATTTACACGTGTTCTAGGAGTTACTCACACGTGTCAGAGTTACATGTGTTATAGGAGTTTCTAACACGCCAGCACTATGCTCTGATGAACAAGACCATCACTGTTGCTCACGAGGGACCTGACAGTCTTCTGGGGTAAAGGATAGGTAAATGGGCAAACGACAGTAGGCTGAACTCTCCAATAAAGTAAAACACGCTTCTGTAGACTCACAAAAGCAGAACACCTAGCCTGGTTCTGAGGGATCAAGATAGGCTTCCTGGAGTAGGCAGTATCCAGTAAGGCTGAAGGACAGCTGCTAGCACGGAGCTGGCAGGAGGGTGGGCGGAGCTCTGCGGGTAGGAGGAGCCCTGTGGGTGGGCGGAGCTCTGCAGGGCAAGAAATCTCATACTCATCAGAGACAGAGCAGGGAGGGCAAGCAACAGAGGTACTGCTTGCTACAACCCTGAGTAGACTCAAACCTGTCCCCACACCCCGCTTCCCTGAAGGTAACCTCCCACACTGCAGGCGCCTCCCCCTCCAGACAGTACTACACTGCGGGCGGGCGCCTCTCCACCCCCTCACTGGCGCTGCACTGCAGGTGCTGCCCCCTCCCCGCTAGTGCTGCACTGTGGATACCCTTCCTCTGGCGCTGCACTGCAGGCGCCCCTTCTCTGGCACCCCCCAGTACATCACATGCAGTGCACATGTTCTGTTCAAGGTTGCAGTGACGTCACGTCAGGTGACAGCTTGAACTCATTAGGTGTTCGTTTTGAATTAGATTTTGATTTGTGTGTTCAGAAACCTTTGACTATTTTCAAAAAATTGATATTGTAATACAATTACCTCATTTTCCCTTTCCTTTCTTCCCTCCAAACCCTCCCATTCACCCCTTCTTCTCTCTTTTGAAACCATGGCCTCTTTTTTCATTAGCTGTTGTTATATGCACATATGCATATATATATATATATATACATACATACATACATACACAGCCTGTTCAGTCTGTATAAGGTTACTTGTGTGCATGTTTTCAGGCCTGACCTTTTGGTATCAGATAGACAATTGGTGTGCTCTTCCCAGGGAAGACTACCTCTCCTGCTGTCATCATCCCTTAGCTGCCTGTAGTCCTGCAGGGGTGAGGCCTCATTGTCTCCCCACATCCTACTTCTGCCTATTGATGCTGTCCTCGTCCAGCTCATGTTTAGGCAGCCATGTTGGTGAGACTTTACTTTGTGTAGCTCCTGACATTACTAGGAGACACAATCTCACAGTAAACTCCCTGACCCTCTGGATCTTAAAGTCCCTCCGCCTGCTCTCCTGCAATGACCCTTGAACCTTCTGCGCAGAAGCTGTGCTGTAGATAAGTCAGTTAAGACTCAGCTCCTCAACTCTGCCTTTTGACTGGTATGGTTTTCTGTCATGATCTCCATCTGTTGCAAAAAGAAGTTTCTTTGACAAGGGGTGAGGACTGTACTTATCTGTGGGTGTCAGGACAAATATTTTTTCACAGCCTCCTCATTCAGTCACAAGTGAGGCTGCGACCTAAAGTTTAAGGAACTTTGTTTCTACAGCATCTGAGTTCCCAGTAATAACACGCAGACCACACGAGGAGAGCAGGAACAAGGTCAGAGGTGAGCCAGGCTTGTGTGATAAGTCAGGTAGAGATGGTGACAGTCTGGACCAGGCAGCACCAGTTGGATGACATGTTGAGCAGGCCAGCCAACTGAGGGTAAGAAGGCAGGGAACCAGGAAAAATGCCCCATTTTCTGTCATGGGAGAATGAGTAGGAGGTAGTGAAACCCGATGACACAGGAATATGACGTGACATACAGCTCTGGAGCTAAAACGGCTTCACTTTGAGCAGGCCTAGTCTGAGGCACTTTGGTGCATCCTAATGGGGATGCCAGACAGGCAGCCAGCCACGTGGTTCTGAAGCTAAGATGAGGTTTAGCTAGAACCAAAGGGAGAGAAGTGGTTGCTGTGGAACTAGAGCTGGATTCAGGCCTGTCTGCGAGCCAGCTCTGTGCATCTGCTGTGAGCTCATGGAATCAGCCAGAGGAGCGGACCCGCATGGGAGGAAGGTGGGTGGCTCCTCGAGTGGGAGAAAGAAATGCAGCCAGATGGACGGCTTACACCATCCCCGCTCCCTGGGCTCCTCCTCCTTCCAGTGACAACTAGATATGAGCACGCCAATTTTCTTTCTGTCTTACAGATTTCATTTTTGGAGATATTTAACAGTTCTAGAACTGAAACGAAACAATTTTGTCAGAACTTAATTTTAATCATTTTAAACTTTTTTAAAAATGTAATCTTAAGCCTCTCCATAAAAGCTGGTTTTTCTTACCAGGCTGGAGGGCCATCTTCACCACTGCACACAATGGCTTCCTACCCGGTGAGCCCACTACGAAAGCTTGTTCTTCCTCAGTCTCACATCACAGCTCCCCAAAGCTCATCAAGTTGCCCCTTATTCCCAACAGCTGGTTTGTTCTGATCCTTTTAAGACAGTTACTCCAGGGTAACTAAAAATGCACGTCTTCCTGAAGAAGCCTTGAGCGTCTGTCTATGGAATTCTTTGAAAGAATCCTAATACAGTTCTAAATGCACACCCATGACCTGTAACTGTCAGGAGACACTTAGAAAGCACTTAAGCATCCAGTATAAGTACATTTCGTACTTGGATGTTTTGACCTAAAAATGTTAAGATTCTTGGTAGGAATTCATCATCCTATTTATGGGACTGGGAATATGTGTCAGTCACAAAAACACTTGCTACACAAGTGTAAGGACCTCAGTTTGGTCCCGGCACCCTCATAAAAGCTGGGTGCAGCGGCCACGCCTAAGGTCCCAGGACTATGAAGACAGAGACGGGCGGATCACTAGAACTCGCCAACCAGTCTAGCCAACAGGTAAGCACAGTTTCAGTGAAAAAAAAACCTGTCTCACAAAGTAAGGTGGGGCCAGATGCATGCCTCAGTGTGCAACAAAGGCACTTATCACCAAGCCTAATGACTTCAGGTCAATTAACAGCGACCCACACACTGGAAGGCCAGCACGGACTCCCTCCAAGTTGTCTCTGACCTTCACATACATACTGAAGCACACGAAAACACACACACACACACACACACACACACACACCCCACACACACACGATATTTTTTTTTAAACTGAAATTTAAAAGGTTAAAAAAAAACTGGGGAAGAAAGCAATGAGGAACTTTGGCCTCTAAACACCTGTGAGCATGTGCTGAGACTTGGACACCTGTGCACATGTGCGTGGCGTGGACTCCTGTGCGCATGTGCATGATATGGCGGCACTGAAGCTGGTGGTATGCCTGTGCTCCGTACTCATGCATGCTACACAACAGGCTGCGCTCTGTTCTCTTCACCATTTAAGTCTTTTTTAAGCTGAAGCAAAACTTGAACCTTTGGATTGCAGTCAGAAGAGTAATCATTCACACTCCATGGACTCAAGCTGACTGCTGAGGAACAGAACCGGAATCGCTAAGTAGACGGCTTCCCCCTCCGTTATAACAAGGATTATCATTGTCAGTGTGTACAGCTACTCCCTCCCACCCACCACAACCCGGCACAGAACACTTGGCACAAGCAGGTCTCACTCTGGCTCAAGAGCCATCATGTTAGACAGGACAGTTACAATTTTCTAAACACGGTGGTCCTCTTAGGAGCATGGTACCTATTAACTGACATTTCTTTCCCAGGTATGAAATAGACAGCAATAGTTCAACGGAAAGTTGGGCAGTAACCTAGTGAAGACAAAACCACCTCCGCTGCCATTTACACAGAATGAGAGGGCAGGACCAAATCAGGAAGTGCCTCGGTGTTACTGTGCAAGGAATCCAAGGTAGGAACCGAAGAAGCTGAAGTGAAAAGAAGCTGAGCCTCTGATCTGAACTGGAAGCCAGCTCTTCCCACACTGACCAGGCCAGCTGTTTCTCCTGTTCAGCTTTCCACTTGGATGGCTACTTCTGTTTCTGCCTTACCCCGCCCCCATGCCCAGACAGGGTCTCTCACGAAACCTGGAGCTAGACTGTTAGCTGGGGAGTCCCAGTGATCCTTCTGTGTCTGACCACCGCACACAGTGAGGGATGGTTACAGGTGCCGGGCACGACCACGCCTCACTCTTTATGTCCGTGCTGGGATCTGAACTCGGCTACTCAAGCTTCTGCAGCAAGCACTCTTTTCTTGGTTTGGTTTCTGCTGAGGAGGGTCTCCCTACATGGCCCTGGCTGTCCTGGAGCTCTCCCTGAAAACCAGGCTGACCTCTAACTCAAAGAGATCCACCTGCCTCTGCTTCTGCTTCCTGAGTGCTGTAATGAAAGGCATGTGCCAACCCTGGCCCAAGCACGCACACCCCAGAGCCTGTAAGCAGTCCTGTTATATCCATTCTTTTCATCCTCCAACAACTGTCTCTGGTGGTTAGTGCAGTTATCCCATATTGGAGAAGAGAAAAAGGAGGTGCCGTCAAGACCACACAATGAGACTCACGGCTATCCATCTGGTTAACCCTTTACTGTCCTACCACGCCTTGCCATTCCATCTCTAAACTAACTAGCTGTCTAGACTCTGGCATATTAACACAGCTGACTTCTGTGAAGGGATTACCAATTTCAAAACACAAAGGCCTAAGGGAGAAAAAGCAATGACTTGACTCAGTAAAAGAACCTTTGAGTTGAATAAAGGCCTGAATATGCATGCATGGAAGGATACAGACAGGCACACATGGAGGATACAGACAGGCACACATGGAGGATACAGACAGGCACACATGGAGGATACAGACAGGCACACATGGAGGATACAGACAGGCACACATGGAGGGATACAGACAGGCACACATGGAGGATACAGACAGGCATGCATGGAGGATACAGCAATAGTCTGGTACTATCCAACTTGGCCAGGTCCAAGAATTCATCCCTTCATCGAGCAGTTCTTAGTGTGTATCATGGCCAACACTAGAAACTTGAGAATTTAGAGACAGACATCAGGCACATCTCCTACAGCATGACCTGTCAGTCATCAGGCATGACCTGTCAGTCATCAGGCGAGTGTCCTGTTATCTGTCAGTCATGCTATGGAGACTCTGGGTAAAAAGCTGAATTGTGGTTCTCAGTGGCCTCTTTACTTGAAAGCAGAGAGACAGGAAACAGATAAGAGTATGTCTCTCACCCGGGCAGTGGTGGCGCATGGCATGCCTTTAATCCCAGCACTTGGGAGGCAGAGGCAGGTGGATTTCTGAGTTCAAGGCCAGCCTGGTCTATAGAGCGAGTTCCAGGACAGCCAGGGCTACACAGAGAAACCCTGTCTCAAAAAACCAAAAACAAACAAACAAACAAACAAAAAAAACCAACAACAACAACAAAAAGAGTATGTCTCTCTGGCTGAAGCAGGACCTGAGCCTACATGTGTCTCACACCTCAGAATGCTCTCAAGACATTCTTACGAAGAACCAGGATGTGCTAAACTAATATTCAAGAAGGTTCAGAAGTTAGGCCTTCCCGCTCCAGAATTCAGTGAGAAACACAAGGCTGGTGGCTGGTGGTTCTTGAGATGAATGCAAAACAACATGAGGACAGGTAGTTTCGGCACTGTCCGAAAAACCAGTTTGGTACCTACAAAGCATGTGCCAGGCACTTCAAAAACACTATCAGAAATCCTCACAAGAACATAATGCAGTAGGTACTGCCAGCTTCACTGTGTTTAAAGAAAAGAAACACTATGGTCCTCTCCCCCAATGGTTTCAGTAGAAACAGCCTCTCTGAAAGCCAGAGGGCCTCTCCTAGACCATGATAGATCTGGAAATGACTGAGGCCAAGAGCTTGTCTACTCCAGAGGAGCTTTAGCAATGAGACAGAGACTTAATAACCACAGGAGAACGGAAAAGGGCTCTAGAAACAGGATTGAGACTTAGTAACCACAGGAAACCGAAAGGGGCTCTAGAAATGAGACAGAGACTTAATAACTAGAGGAGAACTGAAAGGGGCTCTAGAAACAAGACTGAGACTTAACCACAGGAGAATGGAAAGCAACTTTGCTACTGAAGTCACACACATTGTTTCATTGGCACAAAATGAGCCTGAGTCCAAACCACAGAGCATTACAGCAGCATTTAGCTTCAGATCAGTCTACAGGTCACCAAGCCTTTGGGGGTGGCCAGGAGGCCCAGATTCAGACCCCATAAAGGCTGCTTGCTCCTCCAATGTCCAGGATTATAATCTCCAAGTGTGTAATCTCAGGGGATCCATGAGTGGAGACTGAAGGATTCCCCTCTGCCCAGGTTCTGAAGCCAGGCCATGTTTCTAAGGTTGGACAGGGGATGCTGGCACAGGCCACCCAAGTAGTTGCTGTGGTACTCAAGGTGACTCAAGGAAAGATTAAAAACCGAGAATGAGGCCTTGACCAGGGGTCAGGGCAGCTTCCTCCTCCTCAGTTACCGTGATGAGCAGATGACAGAGCATTTGACAGGAGCCTGGCGACACACAGCAGCAAGCAACTCAATGTGACAGTCACAGTTCAAAAGCAGGGTAGGGCTGTCAGGCTGGCTCAGCAAGCTAAGGCACTTGCCACACAAGCCTGACCTCCACAAGTGCACATCATCATCACCATCACCGTCACCACCACCACCACCACCATCAATAAAATTTAAAAGTAAAACCAGGGTAGGTCTTTCCCGAATAAGATTTCGGTCCCCTCGGTATCTTAGAATTGAGCTGACAGAGTGACAAGCACTGCAAACAGCTGCTGGGGCTACAAGTTAATGCAACCTCATGTTTGCACGGCACTGTAATGTTTACAAAGCGCTTTCTTGCCCGCTATCCCGTCTCTTCCCCACTCACAAGTTTAAAGGAGCAAACACTGCTAGATCCAAACTTCACAGAAAGATGTCTGGGGTTTCAGATGTGAACTGACCTGCCTTGTGTTGAGCAGCCAGTAGAGTCACACGGATCCGTCTCTCTTCTAAGGAGAGAGAATTCCATCCCGGTTGACACTAGTTGGCAGTGACAGTCAGGAAGAGAAGAACCGAGATAATGGTGGCGACCAGGAAGGAGGAGTGCAGCTGACACTGGAAAGCACAACCCAGGGAGAGGCTGACTGTGATCACAGGAAAACTCAAGCCCGAAATCCTGTGATTGACAGGTCCTCAGAGTGGACATGGCCTGTCACCCTCACGGGCTACAGTAATCAACTGGAAACAACAATCAAACTCAGGCTTGATGGCCACATCCCCTTCTGCTCAAAGCCCCCAGACTCTCACCGCTTCATGAATGAAGTCTCATTTCAGGGCCTACTGATCCACATTCTCTGATTGGATGCTATGCTTCACAAAGATTCTCCTCCTGTGCCCTACACCCCTGCACCCTCTCATCTCTGCACACTCACCCCTGCACCCTCTCATCTCTGCACACTCACCCCTGCACTCTCTCATCTCTGCACACTCACCCCTGCACCCTCTCATCTCTGCACACTCACCCCTGCACTCTCTCATCTCTGCACACTCACCCCTGCACCCTCTCATCTCTGCACACTCACCTCTGCACTCTCTCATCTCTGCACACTCACCCCTGCACCCTCTCAACCCTGAACTCTCTCACCCCTGCACACTTTCACCCCCGCACACCCTCACCCCTGCATTGTATGCTCCTTTCCCTACAATACTGCCCATTATTGCTTGGGGTAGCTGTTCCCATTCTCCCCAGTTACAAACAAGCCCTATTGAATAGTTCACATGACTTGTAAAATGCAACTCTGTGTGCAGATCTGACCCTGAGGAGCCATGAGCTCATCTCTCTGTACACCCATGTCTTGCCTTGCACAGTACACATGCCAGTGGGCCAAGGATGACTGTTCATGATGTAAGTGAAGGAACGGTATCCAGCTAGTAAGACAATGGCCTTGTGAGGAAGAAAAATGACTCTATTCCTCTCAAATGATACATTCAACAGTCTTGACAGCTTCCACATCCATGGCAATAAAGGGCTCACACATTTCTGTCCTTCCCCTTTCCACACAACCACAGCCTAGAGTCTTCATCACGGTGGTTCTCACCCTCTGGGTCACTACCCCTTTGGGTCCATTACCCTTTCACAGGGGTCACCTAAGACCATTGGAAAGCACAGATATTTACATTATGATTCATAACAGTAGCAAATTACAAATTAATATGAAGTAGGAACAGAAATAACTTTATGGTTGAGGGTGACCACAGCATAAGGAACTGTATTAAAGGGTACCAGCATTAGGAAGGCTGAGAACCACGGCTCTATAATCAAAACCAAACTGGCCCCACCTGGGCAGAAGCTGCCGCCTTCGCTGAGACTGCCAGACAGAAGCCGGAGACAGCTGAGCTGACCCAGCAAGCTGACTTACCCCTACCAAGAAGAGGAGGGCAACGTGAGCCATTCTACATGTTTCTACATATACATGTGATGTGAGCCATTCTACATGTTTCTACGTATACATGTGATGTGAGCTATTCTACATGTTTCTACATCTACATGTGATGTGAGCTATTCTACATATTTCTACATATACATGTGATGTGAGCTATTCTACATGTTTCTACATATACATGTAATGTGAGCTATTCTACATGTTTCTACATATACATGTGATGTGAGCCATTCTACATGTTTCCAAATGTACATGTACACATCTACATGTGATGTGAGATATTCTACAAAACTGGATTGTTAGAACAGTATCCAGGGAGTTTACCTGTGAGAAAAGTTCTGAGCCCACATTAAGAAGCCGGTGCTAGGGAGATGACCTAGTTTGACCCCAGCACCCATGTAAAAGTTTAGAACAACACACACACATGCATACATACTGGCACACATGCATACACACACATAGGCACATGTGCTGGCACACGCAGTCCCACACCCACACAGACACACATGCATGCATGCACCCTCACAACCCATATGCACAAGCACACACACTTGCACACATGTACACATGCTTATATACACATACATATTTGCATGTACCCTACACACCCAGAGACTATGAATGTGGCTCTGTGGCACTGCCAAAGCTTAGCATGCAAGAAGCTCTGGGTTTAATCTCAAAAGGGGGTGGGGGAGAGAGAGGGAAGGCAGGAAGAGAGGAAGTGGGAAAGGGAGGAAGGGACAAAAGTAGGAAGGGAGAGGGAGAAAAATTGGACAAGGGAAGGAAGGGAGGAAAGGAAAAGATGGATCCCATCATTTAAAGTAAGGTTTTTAAAATAACACATAATCAGACAAAGGAAAGAGAAACAATGTAGACATCGCCTTCACCTCAGACCCGCCCTCATCCTTCACTCCCTCATTCTTGTTTCCAGCACAGCAGCGGGAGCACCTTGGTCCTTCCCGGAAGAGCTCCAAAGAGAATTACTCACACCGCGTCACTCACCCTAATCACTATTACTGTGTGAATGAGTGAAAAACCTGCTTTAACATTTCCCGTCAGATGACTCAGTTTCCAGAACGTCCCCTTCAGATGTGGCTTTTCGTTCATTCAGTTTTTCATTCATCTGAGGACCATTTCCTAGGGCCATTTGCGTGACAGACATAGGTAAGGGGAGCCGCTTCCTAGGGTATAAACATCTGCATCCTGCCCACATGGGGGGCAAACTCCGGGAGAGGCTGGTAAGTTACCAGCCAAGCACAAGGCAGACAGTGTAGTAAGGACAGCGGTTCTCAACCTGTGGGTCATAACCCCACTGTGGTCGAATATCACCTGTCCTGCATGTCAGATATGCTACAACTTGTAACAGCAAAATCAGTTACGAGCTAGCAAGGAAACAATTTTGCAGTTGAGGGTCACCACAAATGAGGAACGGTTAAAGGACGACAGCTTAGGAGGGTTGAGGACCATTGGACTAGACAGCAGGTTCTCCCCGCCCAGATTTAGGGGCGGGGTCTGGGGGTATTCTATAACAGAAGAACAGGAAGGAAGAGAAGGAAGTCTGCTCCACAAGCACTAGGTCCAGGAGGAATACACAGGTAAGCCAGCCTAAGACCACGTGTCTCTGAACTAGGAAGCAGGTAACTTCTTCCATGCTGCTGGTCTTCGAAACTGTTTGTTTTCACATTTTTTTTTCATAATCCGAAATAGTATTCTTTGTGTTTAAAAATCCTAGCAGTTCTCCCTCTAGGTCTGTCTAGTTATTTTTTAAATTAAATGTTTATTAATTATTTAAATTAATAATTATTTCATTGATTTTAAATTTGTTTAAAATAAATTTCTCACATTTATTTAAAACTAAATTTAAATAAATCAAAGGAAACTAATGCAACAGGCCTATAAAGTGCTCACCGAGTTAAAGTTTGAAGGCCATTGCTGGTGGAGGACTTATTTCTTGGGTCTGGGCTGGAGAGAAACCTCTGAGGAGCTGCGCTACTTTGGTATCTGGTGTTTTCTGACCATGTACAGAGACACTACCATGTTTCCTGGTGATAAGAACAATATGTGTTTCATTACAGAAAACTAGAAAAACTAAAGAAATCATTTGTGCGCCTAACATTTACAGAACTGTTACCTCATTTACTCGTGCTCTCTCTTTGCCACCAGCTGTAAAAACTATGACCATGGGGGCCATAACTCACTGAAGGCCGTGCCTGGCAGACTGCAAGGCCCTGAGATCTCTCCCCAGTACCACAAACACCACAGTAAAAAACTAAATTGCATTCCACACCTATTCTGAGTGTTTTTATTAGTTAATTTGTTTTATGGAACGTTCGAGGACCAACAAAGCTGACAGCGGCAGAACATCGAGAGCCTTCTCCCATGTGGCCCACCTCCACTCCTAAACAGCAGCCCCACCCTGAATCCCCCTTCTTCTCTTGCTTGTACATTATCACCATAGCAACACAAGCCAAATGCAGTAGGAGGGCTGTTCTGTGTGTCTTGACTCTTACTATGTTGTCCCAAGCTAGTGGCCCTCAGCCTCTGGAGAAGCAGGGAACACAGGTAATGCTCACGGCACTCCCTGAAGCCGTATAGATACACAGTACTGCTTGTTTGATCGTATCCTGAAGTTTGCACTTTTCTGCCCCGCCGACTGATTTAATTCTTACAACACATCTCCATCAAACCGGTGCACTCTGGCTCCATGGCAGCTCACTCGATGGTTCGACCAGTATTTTTCCACTCCCCTGGCAAACTTGTTTCCCACAGTTATGTGCTGTCACCAGTCATGTGACAACAGATATTCTCACCCAGAGTGTCCTGTGCCAGCTCCAGAAAGTTTCTCTTGTGTGAATATCCAGGAGTTCTTGGTCCTAAGTATAATTGGCATCTTTGGGGGTTTTATATACATGTCATGTGCTATTGCCTGGTTCATTTTAGGTTTGGTTTGGTTTGGTTTGGTTTGGTTTTCTCCTTATGTGGCCTGGGCTGGTCTTGAACTCCTGTCCTCTGCAAGCCTAGCATCTCTGAATTCGGGGATAGCAGGTGTGAGTCATCACAGCAGCTGTAGCAGCTGTCAATCATCTTTAACTTCTACTTTTGACTTGAAAGGGTTCCTCTTAGACCTGTGCAAGCATGCCGACAAAGATTCTTGGCTCAACCAAACTTTAGGCTTCTGAATTTACTGTAAAATTCATCTTTGCACTTCCCTAAAAACCAGTTTCAGCAAAAGAACCTGCTCAGTCAGCTCCAGGATCCCTGCCCTCATTCTGATCATCCCTTGATAGGACCAGGCTCCTTACCTCCACCACCTGCCAGGTGATGTCAGCTAGGGTCCTGTCAGGCCGCTTAGCCAGACTCTCCATCACTCCTGTGATACCTCCTTGTAATTTTCTATCCGATGGTCTCCACACTGTTCCTTCCCCATGCATCTCCATTTGCCTACACTGTATTTATAGCTGACCCCAACGTCCTCCTCCAACTACAAGGCACCACTGCGGGGTCTTCCTCTGCAGTCCTGGTAATGTCCTCCTCAGCTCAAGGGAGGAAACAGCGAGGGCTGGGGTAACTCTGTTAATAAAGGACACTGGGATAGTGTCAGGAGATGAGTGCCTGAGACCTCCCTAGAACCTCTGGACTCAAAACCAATAGCAGCAGCAGTAACAAGTCTCCAGGCACAGATGCTGGTGTGCCCTGGTGATCCTGTGCTGGGGAGGGAAGACGGGCAGATCTCAAAGTCTCACTGGCATCTAGCCTAGCCTTGTTAGTAAGCTTCAGACCAACAGGAGACCTTGTCTCAAAACAACCCAAGGTGGTGGTAAGAAACAATAGATATCTCTGAACTTCTACATACATATGCATACCATACCACATACATACATACACACACCATGCACATACACACATAATATACACACATGCCACACGTACACACAACACAAACACATGTATATACACACCACACACATACATACACCACACATACTATACACCTCACATACCACACACATATGCCCACACTACACATATACATACACACCATGCACATACACACATTATACAAACACATTATATACACACCGTGCACACACACTACATATACACACCACACAACACTATACACAGACTCACACACCATACACGTGTGCCCGGTACAGGTAGACTCACAGCAGACTAAGAAAGCTCTGAGACTCAGCCATCGCTTCTTGAGTCCCCCATCTCAGGACTCTCCCCCACAACCTGGGGTCACTGTCAGCTGTTTGCAGAGATGCCAGGCGCAATGCCTAAGACAGGTCTTTGCAGAGCACCACATACATTGACACACTGTTTCTAAAGTAAGCAGACAGGCAGGTGTTGTTATTGTTCTCACTCTACAGATAAGAAACATAAAACTCAGGGAAGTGAAACAATTTGCTCAAGGCCACCAGACAGCATGTGTAGGACGTGGACAGCACACTTGCTACAGGGAATCAGGTTTTCTATAACGAGACCTTGCCCCCCCACCCCCCAAAAGGTTTGTTCAAATTGGCCAGGAGTTTCATAGGCATGGTGCTTGAGGGTGGGGGTTATACCTATAATTATTTATTCTTCAAAACAAAAAGCACATAAACTATTCCCTATGCTTATCTGCACCTTTAAAATATTTCATAATAAAAATGAGAGAATTCTGTAAGCAAAGTTAAGAGACACCTCAGCACCGCGGTTCAAGTGTCAGGGAGTGTTGTACCATGAACTGAAGACGACACAGCCAGGTAGAAAAGACTTCACCTCTCGAGGGAATTAGGAGAGGTGGGAGGTAGGACCACATCCAGCTCTCAGTGAAGTGAGACATATGAGTCTCCCCAGCTAGAGAAGGCAGAGCATGCAAACACACAGAGCTAAGGAGGCCCCAAGAAACCAGTAACACCTGACTCTAGGTCAGGCTGGCCTCAGGAAGCTAAATTATACAATCTATAAATATACTATTGTTAATATTCCCACTATTCATTTACCCTATAAATCATTGCTCTGAAAAAGATTAAAGTGTGTATGTATGTATGTATATATGTGTGTGTGTTCATGCATGCGCTCATATGCACAAGGCATGATATACATGTGGAGGTCAGACAACAACTTGTGAGAAATGGTTCTCTCCTTCCACCGTGTGCATTCTGGAGATTGGTCATCAGGCTTGGCAGCGAGCACCGTGAGTTGCTCTGCTCCCATCCGTGCTTTTTAGAACACAGATGCACACACAGTGCGCACACGGTGCACACACACAGTGCGAACACGGTGCAGGTACTATGGGATACCGTGAGAGGGTGAAAAGAACAGAGTCTGAGGATGCTGAGTCTGTCCGTGAACGGGGTCACCCTATTTCCCCACAGCAAGTCTTTTGAGCATCGGGTGGCAATGAAGCACTGCCAACCAGAGAGCCAGGGATTTGGGAGCTCCATTCCTCAAAATCTCTCTGAGAAAACCTTTTAACACCCTCTTCTGTTCTTCTCTCTGCCCTGCTGCTTTAGGCGCCCATCCTTCCTTATTAGCATGGCGGGAGGTGGGGCTGTATCTTGCTGAAGGTGCATAGCTGGGCCAAGAATAGAACTCCAGCATCCTGTCTCTCAGCTCACTTCTGGACCATGCTACCTCAGGAAGGAACATTTGAAAATAGTAATTCTCTCCCCTCTGCCACCAAGCTGTGTGCAAGCACATGATCCATGAATGAAGCCGGCTCAGTGACTCAGCGCTGGGCTGAGTCAGGCCCCAAATCCCGAGTAGCTGCAAACACATTCGATTTAAATGAGACTTTGACACCAGGGTCCTTCCAGCAAGATTGTCCGAGACTTCAGGGGCATTTTCTGTCCTTCCAGCAAAAGCCAGGTGCCTTCTGTGTGTTTATGTTGGCCATAACTGCCAAAGACACTGCTTTCTTTGTGTTCTGTGCACTTTTTCAACTATGGGTCTGAGGGGCAGTCTGAGGTACAGACTGACAAGAGAGTCAAGTGGCTGGAACACAAGAATAAATCAGCAATTCAAGATCAGCTCTGCATCTTTCCTGAGAAAGGATTTCTCTTCTTCCTCTGAAGGGTAACAATCACATGTACAGCATGGGAAGGAGGATACACTGGTAAGCTCCCCAGCCCCAACCCTGTCAATAGCCACTGGCTGTGACCACCTGCTCCAGCAGGGAAGAAGCCAGGCTCTAAGCAGTGACCCCTGTGACAGATGGCAGGGCACAAAGAGAAAAGGACCAGCCAAAAATACGCCTTCCCGCAGAGGGAGGGAGACCGGGTATTTAAGCAGGAGTCAGGAACAAAGTAACAAAATTCACCAAGTGTATCTGAATCTCCCCCTCCGGCTATCACTAGTCTTTTGAATGACAGATGAGTCAAAATCCGGCTCTGTGGACCTCAGGAGTCTGTGTGTAGCAAGCCATCATTAGCAGATTTGAAACAATCTTACAGAGAAGTGGTGACAGTGAGCCTTAGTGAAGGGCACTACAGAGAACTAGAACAAGTCAGAGGCTTTTGTTGAGGGAATGAACTAGAATTTCCAAAGATTGTCCAGCCTTGGAAATACACAGAGAACACTGACTGGAAAAATGTCAGTCCTGGGATGGACGAAAAACAGTAGAAATTAAAAAAAAAAAAAAAAAAAATCCATTAGTCATTGCTTGGCTGAGTCTGAGACCAGCCTGTCTATAGAATGAGTTCTCTGACAGCTAAGGCTACACAGAGAAACCTTATTGGTGGAAGTGAAGGTCCTTAGTCCCGAGAAGGCGGGATGCCCCAGTGTGGGGGAATTCGAGGGCGGGGAGGGGGAGTGGGTGGATGGGTGGGGGCACATCCTCATAGAAGCAGCAGGAGGGCAGATGGGATGGGGAGTTCCTGGGGTGGGGAATGGGGAAAGGAGATAACACCTGAAATGCAAATAAGTAGAATATCCAATAAAAAAATTTTAAAAAATAATAAAAAAGAAACCTTATCTGGGGGGATGGGGGCACAGGGGGAGGAAGCAAGCTGGCTGGTCAGCAAGCTCCAGGGTTCCACCTGTGTCTGCCTCCCTAGTCAGGAGGATCACAAGAATATGCCACCACACCCAATTTTTTAAAATGGGTTCTGAGGGTGGATTCAGGTCCTTGGGCACTTTGCCAACTGAGCCATCTCTCAGCCCTGGAATCTTTTAAAAATTAAAACCAATAAAATAAGTCATGGTGAAGTTAAGAAACTTGGCCAAGTTGCACCTTGGAAACAAAGAAGACAGAATTCAGGCCATGACGAATTAACAAATTCTCCCAAGAAGCATGTCAGCTCCCTCAGCACAGCTGCACAGGCTAGAGCAGAAGGACAGAGAAGCTTTGAGGGGCAGGACCTCTGGTATGTATATATACCCATGGAGGGCATTAACACAGTCTGGCTCCTGTGCTGCTGACTGACAAGTTTCACAGGCACTCCCGCAGGAGAAGTAGCTGTTGGGACCTCACCAGGGCGTGTGCCGTGATGTCTGGACCTTCAGTCTCCCAGTGTACAAACCTCTTCTCTTCATAAGCTTCCCAGCTTTGTGGGTTTGAATGGAGTGACAGGCACAGCTGCTAGAATTCTTGGATAAGAAAAACACCAAATCACTGACCACACAAACAGGCCTTTGACTCCAATACTCAACTCCTCGTAGACGTAAGGTATCTTCTACTCCACCTACAGGGGTGTCATCACGAAATCAAGGTCATCCTTCCAGTCAGTAAGAATCCTCTTTACCTTCCTCAAGAAAAATAACCCAAATCTCAGCAGGATCCAAAAAGGCTGCCAATCTCTCCCCTGTCAGCTCAGCTGGACTGCAGAACTGCCAAAAAACCACCAATACAGAACCCTGCAACACTCCACGTGCATTATACTATTGTAAATATCAGTGGCCTAAAAAATAGTCTCACCTGGGGGAAGGAGTTTTTAAAACAGGAAACCTCAACAGCAAAGGGCCCATGTATACAGCCAGACTCACTTGAAAACTCCAGCTGTAAATGAGCCTCTAAGCCCCACCCACATGACCTTCACTTGTGCCCATCCCATCGGCCATTCATCAGCTCATACCCTGGTTTCATTCCTACCTCAAATTCTCCCACTGGCTAGTTATCCAGCTTCCCACAGGGGACTTACAGTGCCTGAGGACCCACATCAGGACCGCGCTCACGCTCACGGCTTCTATGAAGCCTCTCTAACCACATTCCACAGCTCCTCACAGTTTACACACAGACCTCTCACTCACTTAAATACGTCCTGCTTTAGAATCAGTCTTCAAAGCTTATTTGGATATGTTAAACATTCAACAAATATCAATAAATCAACAAATAGTCACTGAGTGCCTAGAATATACTACTCATCCGTGATCTTGAAGGAAACTAAAAATAATGCTTTACTTGCTGCCCTTGAAATTCCAAGACTCACTCATTAAAAACAGCAAGTATCAGAAAGCAACCAAGGGGCTCCTACATTGCAGCCATACATCAGGGAGACGTTTGTTCAGAAACAAAGACCAGGTCTCTCGGTCTCACCTCTGGGAGTCAACGTCAGAAACAAACAACAGACACACAATTATCCATCCCCTCGATATATAGCCATGTTCTATATATCAAAAGCATTTTTTATTTGTATGCACAATAAGTTGTATGATTCGTATCTTCCTTTTTAACAACAGTGGTAGACAGAACAAGTCACAACCACAAATTCAATTCCCTGAGTGAGAAAACTGAGGCCTTAGAAAAAGGGAGGCATCCAGTCAGTCCACTGACAGCAAACCTAACCATAGAGAACTGTCCTCACAGCCTCAGTGCCCAAGAGACTCTAATCTCCCCTCTTCCTGGCCACTCCCTGCCAATGCTGTGAGAAGCATCTGTGAAAAGCTCAAACAACTGAGGGAAGGCTTTCTGAGTTTTAAAAAATATTTTGTCAGAGATCCTTTAGAGAGAATCTATTCACAGATTCCTCCGCTCAGGTTCTCGTAGTATGAAAAGCCTGGGCTCCAGGTCCCCTGAATCCAAAGTGATGACTGCACATGGCAGGGTGAGGAGGGAAGATGGAAGAGAGAGGATGGTGGGGGAGGGAGGGTGGAAGAGAGAGGATGATGGGGGAGGGAGGGTAGAAGAGAGGGGATGATGGGGGAGGGAGGGTAGAAGAGAGAGGATGATGGGGGAGGGAGGGTAGAAGAGAGAGGATGATGGGGGAGGGAGGGTGGAAGAGAGGGGATGATGGGGGAGGGAGGGTAGAAGAGAGAGGATGATGGGGGAGGGAGAGTGGAAGAGAGGGGATGATGGGGGAGGGAGAGTGGAAGAGAGGGGATGATGGGGGAGGGAGGGCAGAAGAGAGGGGATGATGGGGGAGGGAGGGTAGAAGAGAGGGGATGATGGGGGAGGGAGAGTGGAAGAGAGGGGATGATGGGGGAGGGAGAGTGGAAGAGAGGGGATGATGGGGGGGGAGGGTAGAAGAGAGGGGATGATGGGGGAGGGAGAGTGGAAGAGAGGGGATGATGGGGGAGGGAGGGTAGAAGAGAGAGGATGATGGGGGAGGGAGGGTGGAAGAGAGAGGATGATGGGGGAGGGAGGGTGGAAGAGAGGGGATGATGGGGGAGGGAGGGTAGAAGAGAGAGGATGATGGGGGAGGGAGGGTGGAAGAGAGAGGATGATGGGAGAGGGAGGGTGGAAGAGAGGGGATGATGGGGGAGGGAGGGTAGAAGAGAGAGGATGATGGGGGAGGGAGGGTAGAAGAGAGGGGATGATGGGGGGAGGGTAGAAGAGAGAGGATGATGGGGGAGGGAGGGTGGAAGAGAGAGGATGAGGGGGGAGGGAGGGTGGAAGAGAGGGGATGATGGGGGAGGGAGGGTAGAAGAGAGAGGATGATGGGGGAGGGAGGGTGGAAGAGAGGGGATGATGGGGGAGGGAGGGTGGAAGAGAGAGGATGATGGGGGAGGGAGGGTGGAAGAGAGGGGATGATGGGGGAGGGAGGGTAGAAGAGAGAGGATGATGGGGAGGGAGGGTGGAAGAGAGGGGATGATGGGGGAGGGAGGGTGGAAGAGAGGGGATGATGGGGGAGGGAGGGTGGAAGAGAGGGGATGATGGGGGAGGGAGGGTGGAAGAGAGGGGATGATGGGGGAGGGAGAGTGGAAGAGAGGGGATGATGGGGGAGGGAGGGTGGAAGAGAGAGGATGATGGGGGAGGGAGGGTAGAAGAGAGGGGATGATGGGGGAGGGAGGGTGGAAGAGAGGGGATGATGGGGGAGGGAGGGTGGAAGAGAGGGGATGATGGGGGAGGGAGGGTAGAAGAGAGGGGATGATGGGGGAGGGAGGGTAGAAGAGAGGGGATCTGGAGCAAAAAGAGAAAAGGTGTTTTTTGCTTAAATATTACCTCTGTTCAGTTATGAGCATCTCATCTCTGTGACTAAAATGTACCTTCAGAGATTGTTAGCCAATGCCTAGAATATGATGGATGGTTAATAAATGTTTGCCCAATGAATGAATGAATCTGTTTTTCCTGAGTATCATGAGCCCCTCGAGGGCACAGAGCTCTCTTCTGTACATTTGAATCCTTGTTTTCTAGTAGGCAGTCAATAACCCAATGAATTACTCAGCTAGTGGATGAGGAAAGCTTCGTGGGTCGAGGTGGGAGGCGATGCTGGCATCCTCTGCTTTCTTCGATTTCTTGGCATCACTGGTCACAAGGCTAAAGCAGTGGCTAATGGTGCACCTCACTGAGATCCAGTCTGCACTGAGCAAGCCCGGCCACCCAGGATAGCCCCTGGGCCCCAGAGCCCAATAAAATTATTCAAACTAACCAATTCATGCTGTTTCCCAGGCCTTCTTCCTCCAGATCAATGTGGGGTAGGTACCCCTGTGTGGCCCTGAGAAACTGGGCAGTCTGACCATATTGTGTTGTCAGATGCCTTTATAAATTAGGCCCCAAAACAGATCAGTTTGCTCCCAAAGAACCAGAAGACAATCCAGCTTGTCCCTAAGTACTGCCTCACGACGCCCTTGGGGAAATTTGGCTCTGAGATAACAGATAACTCTGAAGATTTAACCAGGGTCTTCTTTCTCTCTGTATACACTAGTATCGAGACTCAATGCCATGCACAGAGCAATCACTTCAAAAGCCAAATTTGACATAGGCAGGAAAAAAACTGGTTGACATTTTATACTCTAATCAACTATTTAATTAGCCATTCTGACTTAAAAATTGACATTTTAATTAATTTTTCCTGTTGCTACGGCTCTGACAAAGAAACTTAAGGGAGAAAAAGCTTACTTGGGTCATAGCTCCAAGTTACAGTCCCTTGTGGCAGGAAAGTCACAAGAGCTTGAAAGAACTCCTTACATGACACTTACATGACAAGAACAAAATGCACACTAAAGCACACCTGACAGTGTTCAGCTGGCTTTTTACACAACTCAGGATCCCCGCCTAGGAAATGATGCCACCCCCCAGTGGGTGGGGTTTCCAGTAGGCGGGACTTCCAGTGGGTGGGCCTTCCCCAAGGCAGGTCGTCCCACTAATCAGGATAATCCGGTGCCTCCTTAAGACATACATTCTTTTTTTTGTTTGTTTTTGTTTTTTTGTTTTTTGTTTTTTTGTTTTTTCCGAGACAGGATTTCTCTGTATAGCCTTGGCTGACCTGGAACTCACTCTGTAGACCAGGCTGGCCTCGAACTCAGAAATCTGCCTGCCTCTGCCTCCCAAGTGCTGGGATTAAAGGCGTGCGCCACCACCGCCCAGCATACATTCTTAAAAAAAAAAAAAAAAAAAAAAAAAAAAAAAAGACATACATTCTTTCCAGGTGACTCTAGATTGGGTCAGTTTGTCAAGACCGTCAAAGGCAATTAAACACTCCTGCATCCCAGCTTGGCAGTTTCCAATCAAATTAAAACTTGTAACAACTCAACAGTCACACACTACACTGTGTATTTAACCCCACCGAGCTGAAAACTATGTCCACATAGAAATCTGTACACATATGCTTATAACAGATTTAATTTGTAAGCATCAAAAACTGAAAACACAATGTCTTTCAATGGGTCAATGAATAAACGAATTCTGGTCTATCCCTAGAAAGGAATATTACTTAACAACTAAAAGGAATAAGCTATTGATTCATGCAAAAAAATATGAATCAATGTGTGCCTGTGGGAGTGCACCTACATCTGCGCATGCAGGAACACGCATCCACATGTGTGTAAGTGTAAATGTGTGTGTGGAGCCGAGAAGTCAATTTGCATGTCTTCCTCCAGCGAGCACCGTGTGTTTTGAAAACAGGGTCTTTCACTGAACCCAGTGTTCACTGATTGGACTAAAGATGGCTAGCTCCACCTCCCAGCTGTGACTACAGCTACAAGCTGCTGTGAACGTCTTATCTTCTTACATAGATAAATACTAATTATACTCTGCTACCTGGAAAAATACACACTGTGTGTGATTCCACTCATGTTACATTCTGGAAAAGATATAAATGGGTAAAAAGCAGGTAAGAGGTTACCAGGGTTCTCAGTAGGAAGTGGTTGTCTACAAAGGGATACACAGAAAATCTTTGGGGTGATAGAATATGTTACCAGAGAGATATGTCAAAACCCATAAAGTTGTACTTCACAAAGAGTGAACCTTACATATATAAGGTTTGTAAAAGTTCACCTGGATGTCAGGGGATGAAGAGAGAATGCAGACTGTGACAAGAGTCTAATATATGCCAGTGCCGGAAACAAGTTACTTACTACTCTGGGAGTTCCTGGCCAGCAAGGACTCATAGACACCCCCACCACCCCACCCACACCCCCAAAAAAAACCATTCTAGGCTATTGGCAATGCTCCTTGTTGCTCTCCAGAATGTTGACAGTGAGACCCTGTTGCTGAAGACACCATATACCTGAGTTACAGAACAAGAGGAACCAAGAAGTAGTGACTGAAAGCATCACCCCTGCCTGTTGGCTTTCCTAGTGTTGGAAGGTGCTAGGTGAGAAACCAGGGGAGGAAAGTCATGGTCAATCTTACCCAACTGTGTGCCTCGTGAACTATGAAAGTGATTTACTCTGGCAAGACACGCCCACTGGTGCAACTGTGGCACCAATGTTCTAGAGTAACCAACCACTTTCTGATGGGATTCAAGACCCACTCCATGAGATGAAACCCATACCTGATTCTCTTATTGGGACCAAGAACCCATGGCTACACAGGCCACAGGGGAGCATCTATCAGTTCCTCTGTCAAATGGACATAATATTAAGCCAACCTCTAATGACTCATTTTACCCATAGATTATTACTTTTCTCAGCCGTCATCAGGGAAGCTTCATTTCGCAGTAGACGGTGATTAACACCAAGACCCACAGCTGGTCCGGGAGTAGAGAATGAGAGACTGGGGACCACTTAGCTCTAAATCGGACATCCATTCACAGCACCTCCTCTCGAGGCTCAGAGATCATTGAGAAAGAAGAGGGGGAAAGATTTTAATTGCCAGGAGTGATAGATGACCATGAAGAAATAACAGTGTTTTCCCGATACATCAGGGCAGTTGCACATAAACACTCACAGTGTTTGTGAGAGCATTTGTAAAACTGGCATTATGAGGAGAGGTGGGCATGAAATCCTACCTCCAGGTAGGTTCTGGGAGAGGGACAGTCAATTTTCTTTATGGATGTGACTCCTCATAGGTGGATTAGGTTCCAGAGAGTGGCAAAACACCCAGGTGTATATGAGCAGAACAAATTGGACTTGATGTGTTTAAAAAAAAGAAGAAGAAGAAGAAGGGAAGGAAGGAGGAGAAGGAGGAAAAGGAGGGAGGAGGAGGTAGGGAAAGAGGAAGAAGAAGGAGAAGAAGAAGACGACGACAATGGCATAGGTAGAGAAGGTGGTGGGGTTGGGAACAGTGGTTGGCATTGTAAATATAATAAAAATGTATTAAATTCTCAAAGAACTAATAAAATGTAAAAAATAAAAATACTCTAGCATATTATCCAGACACAATGGGCATACCTGCAGCCCAAGACCAAGCTGGGTAATGTAGTGAGACACTGTCTGAAAAAGAAAAACAATGTAGCATTATAAATGTATAACATAAACTTAGTAACAGGGATAGATGCCTAAGCAACCTCGGAAGATGCTGCTGTGCCTAGTAACTAGATAGCCTGAGGCTTTATACAGGCTGCACTGTGGTTGGTAAGTTTGTTGCACAGATGAGTCTAATAGCAATAACCAGCTTTATATATATGTATTTGAATATATAAGTAAAACTCTATCTTCCATAGTGGATGGTAAGGGTAGGTTTCTCATGGTCAAACAGGCAAAGAGGGAAGGACGATGTAATGGTTACAATGTAGAGAAGATTCATAGCACAAACCTATACATAGCTTAATAGAGAGACAGCAAAAGATACAGAAATGATTCTAAGTAAGAAACGTATACCAGGATTAACAGACATAAGCTGAGTGTCTCTGATCTGAAAATCTAAAATCTCCAAAATATGAACTTTACAAGTGTCAATATGATACTATATGTGGGAAATCCAACACAAGGCCCGGCATAGCCACGACACAAGTGCACAGTCCATTAGCATCAAAGGAGGAGCATGGCAGTGTCTAGGCAGGCATGATGCAGGAGGAGCTGAGAGTTCTACATCTTCCTCTGAAGGCCAATAGAAGATTGGCTTCCAGGCAGCTAGGAGGAGGGTCTCATTGCCCACCCCCACAGTGACACACTTCCTCTAACAAGGCCACACCAATTAACAGTGCCATTCCCTGGCCAAGCATATTTAAACCCTAGATCTTGACCTTCTGGAACTATAAACCACAATAGACTCTTTCTTCTCTAAGTTGCCTTGGTCATGCTGTCTCTACACAGCAAAAGAAAAGTAACTAAGACATATGTCATTAATTATATGCAAATATTCCAAAGCCCCAAAGTGCAAACTCTACAAAACCTCTGGCCCTGGGCATTTCTGATGAGGGACAGTAATGAGGCTGTGTCTTCCTAGCTATACCCACTGAGAGGCTCACCGGCAATGTTCAATCCAATATTCAGATCTTGTCTTGTTCAAAAAAAAAAAAAAAAAGAACCAAGCTTTTAGGAAAGGCTGATCTAGAGCAAGGCAAGGAAAACACAGGATTCTGGAAAGTTCTCTAGCTCCGGAGAGTAGGGAGGTGTTCAATCAGCAAAAGAATAGGACAGGTCAACTGGATATGGAGAGTCTTGACAGGGCCCCAGCAGGGCAGTGTAGGCAACATAGTAACAGTGCAGAGGTATCCAAAGTGTGATAGACATACATACTCTGCCCCCATCGAAGCCAGCGATTGGATTGGAGACAAGTTTCCCTTTACAGAACAATTCTACACAATATAAGTGGATACCACCTCCCCCCAACCCCTGGAGGTGGAGACCAATCCCAGGTGTACAGTGATTTAGTAACTCATTTCCACAGAACACAACCTGAGAAGGATAGCAGCAATGTTCCAGTAGAGAAACTGGAAACCAGCCATGACAAGGTTTAGCAGCATGAACCATGACAGGGGTTAGCACCATGATCTATGATAGAGGTGACAGAGGTTAGCATCATGAGCCATGATGGAGGTGATAGACTATGGTGGAGGTGATGGAGGTTAGTACCATGAGCCATGACAAGCTTTAACACCATGAACCATCATGGAGGCTAGCACCATGAGTCTTGATGGAGGTGACAGGGGTTACCATCATGAGCCACGATGGGGGTTAACACCATGAGCCATGACCTGAAGGTTAGCACCATTGGCTAAATACTAGTTACTACTGTCGTGCAGCATGAGTCATAACAAGGATAGCAGCAATGTTACAGTAGAGAAACTGGAAACCAGTCATGACACAGGTTAGCACCATGAGCTATGGTGGAAGTGATGGAGGTTAGTACCATGAGTCATGACGGGGTTTAGCACCATGAACCATGATAGAGGCTAGCACCATGAGCCTTGATGGAGGTGATAGGGGTTACCATCGTGAGCTACGATGGGGGTTAACACCATGAGCCATGACTGAGGTTAGCACCACTGGCTAAGCACTGTTACCATGGCATTGCACCCTGGACTGTACATCACTCTGCGGCATTCTTCTCCAAGCCCCTAACCAAAGTCTGAACATGAGAAAAAACAAACCATACCACACTAATGAACAACCCACAGCCTGCTGAGAAACCACCATGGACAGAGAAGACTAAAACAATGGAGGAGCACATGAGGTGTGGTATGCTAGGTTAAATCCTGGGGAGAGACAGGATATCAGAGTGAAACCATTAAAAACCCAACACTGAATTGGATGTATGAATGTTGTTCTCTTAAAAAGCTTTATGATCGAGCCTGGCGATGGTGGCTCAGGCCTTTAATCCCAACACTTGGGAGGCAGAGGTAGGTGAGAGCCAGGGCTCCACACAAAACCTTGTCTCAAAAACAAAAAACAAACTTTATTATCTTTGTAACTTGTCTGTAAATCTACAATTGCTCCAAATTAAAAAGCTGGCTTAATTAAAAATTAAGGTTGACATTAAGGGTCCAGTGGTGTGGACCCCATGACAGTGCTCTTGAGGAGCAGACACAAAGCCCAGGGTTTAACCCTCAACACTGGAGAAGCTGCCTCTAATCAAGAGGAAAGTCGGCAAGAAGAAGCAACTCAATTAAATTTTATTTTCAACATTCCTTTGGGACAAAATTTAGAACCCTGTTATCAGACACAAACAGCACATAAGGGACACCTGGCTTCCCGTCAGGTGACATGAATCTACAAAAGGGTGCTTCTATGGAGTACATAGGAAACACCTGACTTCCTGTCATGTGACCTGAATCTACAAACGTGTAGGCTTCTTGTCTGTTATCTAGATCTACTGTAATGATGCTTCTACCAAAGAAGAAATCTGATTTCCAGAGCATACTCAAGGCCAGCTGCTTCTCTTTCAGGTGTACGCATAGCCCCCAACAGGATATTCTTTCATTCCTCCCACATCTCCAGATGAGGCCTCCAGGGTCCTCTGGCCATTCTACCTGCATAAGAGAGTTTCTCGTCTCTCTTAGACCTCTTGCCTTTCTCCTGCATCCAGACGAAATGTTTCTTGGAATCATCACTGTACATATACAAAGAATAAAGCAGCAACATTCCAATCTATAGTCAAACAACTGCCTGTATGAGACATAAGCCAATGGGTAGCATTGGGCACCAAACCCTATCATTAAGCTTTAAAGAGAGGGGAGTGTAGGAGAGGGGAGGGGAGAGGAGACGAGAAGAGGGAAATTGTCTGAGCACATGCCATAGAGGGCATCAGATGCCCTGGAACTGAAGTTATAGGAGACTGTGAGCTGCCATGTAGGTGTTGGGAACTAAATCTGGGTCCTCTGCAAGAGCAGCCAGTGCTCTTAACCTCTGAGCCATCCCTCCACCCCCTACTATTAAACTATTTGATAGTGGCATTATTTAAAAGAGGTTACCACTACAGTGCACACGGGAAATCGAGGCTGGTGGGATCAAATAAGCAGAGACCATGGGGTCCAGAGACTGAAGCAGCAATCACAGAGCCTGCCTGCAGCCTGGAGATGCTCTGGGTCCTCTGCAGATGTCTTGTGGTTGTGGCTTGGTGTCTCGGGGTAACTGCGGACAGTGGGAGTGGGGGTGTCTCCGACTCTTTTGCCTGCCTGCTCTTGAGACCCTTTCCCTCTTGCTGGGTTGCCTCACCCAGCCTTCATGGAGGGTTTGTGCCTTGTCGTACTGTATCTTGTTGTGCTGTATTTATTTAACTGGGGTTCCTGGGAGGCCTGCTCTTTTCTAGAGGGAGACGGAAATGAAGGAGGAAGTACATCTGGGAGGGAGGAATGGGGAGGGGAAGTGAGAGGATTGGAGGAAGGATTGATGCAGTGGGGATTATTATATGAGAAAAAGACTAAATAAAAATAAAATATAAAATAAAAAGAGGAGCCTGACCCTCCATCTCCTGGCTCCTTACAACGCCAAGCTCTCTCTTCCATGTGTGCTTGCCATGTGCTCACCATGAGGCCTTCACCAGACCAAGCAGAAACCAGTACCATGCTCCACTGCGAGCAAAGTAACCCCTTTTTCTTTACAAATTACCCCCTGCATGTAGATCATTAAAGATAGAGAAACGAACAAGGGCTCATATAGTATCCAGCAGTAAAAACATTAAATTAAGTGTTTGCTCTACAGAGTTACTCTACACAGCCATTGTCCCGGGGAAGACTCCTCCAGTAAGCCTGCACCAAAGGTTTATGAACTGTCAGGTTGTCCCCTCTCCGTCTGCCCTGTGGTAGCACCTGATCCTACAGACTGATGTGGGACAGGCTCCATGAGCAGATGTAAGCAAAGAAGCCCAAGTATATTTTTTTCAGTCATGGTGTGCACAGGCCTTTGAGGTAGCTGATTTTCTCTCTTTTGTACTTTTACTACATACAAATTTTTTTTTTTTGAAAAAATAAATGGTCATCCCAATTTTTCAAATAGGATAAGGTTACATACATACAAAATACTGAAACAAGATGAAAACTTTAAGAGGTGATGAAACCAGTTTTATTATTTAAAAGTAAACCCAAGTATTGACCCTTGAAAGAACATAGCACTCACTTTGAACATGGAAAGTTCATTATAAGTGCTTACTGTTGGCTTGGCGGGGGTGGGGGTATCACATGTATACTGTCAAAAGACTCTATCAGGAAATTGCTTTATTGCACAGAGAAATCTGTATTTCAGATTTCCCAAGAAAGACTAGGTTCTAATCGTACCATAAGCTCCAGTGTACTAGACAGCAAACACTTCTTCAAGGCAGCTTCTTGCACAAAACTGTTAGATCAGATAAGTCAGGGATCGGGAAATGTGATCTTTGGTTTTTTCAGGGCTACTTCTGTGATCCAGATAATAAACAGTAGCTTTATCTGCTTCTCTACTTACACAGACATGGCTGTAGAGATGAGAGTCTATGACAGTGGTTCTCAGATGGATGAATGTGAACCACTGTTTGAGGAATAGGAATTAACTGTCCAAACAACTGGACACAGACAACTGGACACCTGACCCTCCTCTCCACAGCCCTCCTTTCTGGCTGATGTCTGGCTTTAATTGTGCTGTGTCCTTCACAGATGCTGGCATGCCTCTTACTACAAGGGAGGGGGAAGTTAATTAACCTGTGTTTCATTTTCAAATACTCTGGTAAAAGACTTGCCACAACCAGAGTTGGAAGACAGAGTGTTATAAAGAAGTTTCTAGTACCTTTTCTAAAAGTCCTTACCCTATCAAGACTTAAAAATGATAGATTGTTTGGAATCACATGAAATATATTAGCATGAGCAAATTTAAAAGGACACACATCTTTGATTCAGCAATTTTATGCCCACATGTTTATTCTAAAAACAGAGCATCGTATATGCAGCATGTATGTACAAGGATATTCTACACAATGTCCCATTATAATGCAAGGCGAGGTTTTGAATAAATGCTTATTTACTAAGTAAATGCATGTTTACCGATGGAATGCATGCACCACAGCAAAAGCTGCTACAACAGTGAGAGCAAGCGTCTATACACAGTGATTCACAAGACTCCCAGGGCTTGTGAATGGAGAGCAACCACAGACTCAGAGCCTTCACTTTGCTGTCTCCACACTTGCCCCACGCCCTCCTCAGGTGATGTGCAGACTCTCTACAGGGCCTTTAAGAACTGGAAAGCAGCTGCCTGCCGGAAGGGAGCAGGGGCTTGACTCCCTTTTTATTCTTCTAGCTCAGCATTAAGTGTAAGTTAGTCTGGTCCAAGAACTTTAAATCTACACCAAGAAGTTAAAAGGGCAGGCATGGTGCCACATGCCCTTACAGCCAACACTCAGGAGGAAGAGGCAGGCAGATTTCTGAAAGTTAGAGGCCAGCCTGGTCTACAGAGCTAGATCCAGGAAAGCCAGAACTTTATAGAGAGACACTGTCTCAAAAACAAGCCACACAGACACACACATGTGCAGAGAGAGAGAGAGAGAGAGAGAGAGAGAGAGAGAGAGAGAGAGAGAAGGCAGAGAGACACACAGAGAGAGAGAACATGAGGTTATCGGGATGTCCTCCACCAGACTACAGGGCCAGCTGTCCAGCCCTTTGGTCCCTCAGGACTGACATGCTGCTGCAAAGCACCACCCGGCAGCCTGGTCCCTCTGTGAGGACACACTTAATAAAGAGTCACTGTGGTTCCAGAGGCCACTGAGAATCAAACTAACCCAGGACAGAGAAGGACTGGAGACTGGGAAGCACCTTGACAGCAAGTGATTTGGAAAGAGAGTGCAGAACTCAAAACACTTTGAAGAAGGTGAGTGCTTGTCTGTTACTTAGGTTTCTTGTGTGTTTCTCATTCCTAGTATATCCCAGGCTGGAGTCAAAAGTCAACCCAAACATAGAACTACAAACCAGATACAGACAGAAAAAAATCCATGCACAGACCTTCATTTCTGGTTCAGGCTCAGAAGGCAGCAGAAGAAGGAAGTCCCACTATGCACCTTGCCCCAGGGCAGCAGTGGCAACCACAAACACAGCCAGGTAAGAGAAGGGTCTGACAGGTTCTCTGCATCCCAACACCAGAGGCTCCTGTACTTCCTTCTCATCCTCTCGTCCTGAGGCTCCCCACTGGCCTCGGGAAAGGGAAAGCAGAACTGGAAGACAAGAATCCGGGATTTCCAGGCTAAGGAGGTACAGGGAACCCTGGACCCTGAACACTGAGACAACAAAGCTATAAACTCTGGTACTCGGACTCAAGCCACATATGATGCACCTACCCCTAAGGTGTCTGTCAGAGGTTCACACAGGCTGACCTCGGAGTGCGCTGCGACCAGATCTGGCACTGACAGACAGAGACAATAATAACGTAAAGGTTTCAGAAACTGGGCAGTGTTGATTCTAGCCCATGGAAACAAAGAGTGCTGAAGCCTAACTGGATGGGCTGCCCAGAGAAACAAAGAGGAAGAACCATTCTGTATTCGGTGTGTGATGTGAAACACCCCATCCAGTTCCACATGGTCACTGTAGTCATGGACACAGAGCAGCTGTGGATCCCTGAGGATGATCCACAGGGGTGGGGTGGGGGAGGATGACTTTCCTCAGCTGTGGAGACACTGGTAACCTTCCTTTGCTTCAGGAAGTAACCCCCCCACCACGCCCATACAAACAACCCTAGTTAAACTCAGGGGCCACGTAAGACAAAACAACACGGGACTTCAAACAGGACAGAGACTTGAGGAGAAGGGATTCATGCAGGAGTGGGAGGGGTGAGAAAGGCGGGGGCGTTGGGGGAAGAGGTGCTGACCAAGATATAAGATATACACGTGAGAGATTGTCAAGGAATAAAAGATGACTTTTCAAAACATCTTTAAAAGGCTAAGGGGTGGTGAGAAGGCTTCATGGGTACAGGTGCTTGCCACCCATCCTGCTGACCTGAGACGTCCTCGTAGCATGCATGGTGGAAGGAAGGACCAACTCCTCCTGCGAGATCAACACGTAAACCACAGCCCTCGCACCAGCACACGCGTGCATATGAAAAGTTAAAACTACACACACTCGCACACACGTAAAGCAGAGATAACACAAGAGCAAGTGAGCTTGAAGACAGACAACAGAAATCATCCTAACCGGGGAAAGGGTTTTAATGAATATAGCCAAGCGTAGTGGTGCATGTCTGTAATCCTAGTACTTGGGAGACAGAGGCAGGAGAATCACCACAAGCTAGAGGCCAGCAAGGACTATATAAAGAGATTCAAAAACAAACAAACAAACAAACAAACAAACAAACAAACAAGCCAAGAAAAAGAAAGAACTATGGGCCAGGGAATGGCTGGGCAGAGCAGTGTATACCTGGCAAGCACAAAGCCTCAGGTTCAACCCCTGATGTAAGCACACATACCCTGTGCCATAAACACACATAGCCTGTGCCGTGACATCACAATACCAAGAGGTCTCACACCGAGGGCCTGAGTTGGGGTTTCTATTGCTGTGATAAAACACCAGGACCAAAAGCAACTTGTTCATTTCAGTTTGCATGTTGAAGTTCATTATCCAGGGCAGTCAGGACAGAAACTCAAGGTAGAAGCCTGGAGGTGGGAACTCCTCCCATACAGAGGCCATGGAGGAGCCGTTAAAGGGCTGGCTCCTCATGGCTGACTCAGCTTGCTTGATTCCTTATCAACTCCAGGACCTAGGGATGGCACCACACACAGGGGCTGGGCCTCCCACATCAATCACTAATTAAGAAAATGTCCCACTGGCTTGCCTACAGGTCAGTATGGTGGGGACATTTTCTCAGTTGAGGTTTTTCCTGAATGACTCCAGCCTGTGTCAACAGTGGCTGGAGAAATGGCCCAGTGGTTAAGAACACTAGCTGTTCTTCCAGGAGACTCGAGTTTGAGTCTACCATCAACAGGTGGCTCACAACTTTCTGTAACTCCAACTCCACAGGCTCTGACACCTTCTTCTGGCCTCTGCCAGCACTGCATGAACACAATACACAGACATACATGTAAACAAAACACACTCATACACATAAAATAAAAATGAAATCTAAAAAAAAACAAAAACAAAAACAACAACAACAACCAAAAAACCTAGCCAGTGCAATGGACCTTTTGTAACTTGACACAGGCTGCTGCTAAACCCTTCCTTTCTTATTCATCCCTAAGCTCATTCAATATTAATATCACAGAATGTTCCAACTTTTTAAGATCCTGCAATCCTCAAAGTTCACACACTTTATAAGTTCAGTTTTTAAGCTGGGATGTGGTGGTGCACTTGAGAGGGAGAAAAAGGCAGGCCAGCCTGGTCTACATAGTGAGTTCTAGGACAGCCAAGGTTACACAGAGAAGCCCTGTCTCAAAACAAAGAATAAATGATTTCTTCATGCCTTCAAACTCCACATGGGAGATGTATACACATTGCCAACTATGGCTGCCAGCAAGTATGGCTGCCAGACAAAGGACAGGCTTGGGTGGCCCCTCTGGATTGCAGCTTCTGTGTGCTGACTCTGAGGGAGACTTTGCCTCAGTGGTGCTGGTCCCTTCTTAGTCACAGCCGATTCTTCAGCCCCGGCTGACCAGTATCAAGTATTCCAGGAAGGCAAAGGTTTCATTTCAGAGTCTTTAATTCAAAGTATCACATAGATGGTCCTGATGGTGTCTGCTTCCCTCTGTCCCCACTGTCTATACTGCTCCCAGGACTTTTAAATTCCATCCCGGACAGGACACTCTGTTGAGCTCTGAGCACGCACTGGCTTTTCCACAATCCTCCCCGAAACACATGGTCAGGTCTGTCCCAGCAAAGCCCCAGGACCTGCTACTGACTTCTGTGTGAGCAAGAGTTTCTGCTGCTCTGATGAAACGCCATGATCAGAAGGTAGCTAAGGGAAGACAACGTCTATCTCGTCTCACAGCATGGAGTCATTAAAAGTAAGTGCAAAAACTCAAGGCAGGAACCCGAGACAGGAGCTGATGCACAGGCCGTGGAGGGGTGCTGATAATTGGCTTACACTCATAAACTCACGGCACCAGAAGTATCTATATAAAACCTGCATATACTGCCACATGACTAAGAGCTTTAATCAGTAGTTTCAAATCATGTGGTTTTGTTTGTCCTAACTGATATCCTTTTGCTTAAAAAAAGAAGAAAAGAAAAGAAAAGAAAAAAGAGAAAATTTTCTTCACATGGAAAAGTGAAATTACACAGAAACACAGAGCTTCAGTTTAAGGACACTAGGAATGGAAAGCTATCTGGGCAGTAGAGGAGCCGGCTATACTTCTCTTAAGTTCTTAAAAATGTGCATGAGGCCGAAATTGCAAAGCCCAACACTGGGGGCTTCCTAACAGAAGTATGTAAGCCATGAGAGGGAAGGCAAAGTCATCTCTGTGGAACTAATACTTTGACATTACCTTTAAAACAATAACTATTGATTTCAGGCAGGCTGAACATTTAAGTGTGTGTATGATAATTCCTAGTGCAACCCTAAGGGAACTATAAACACGGTACAGTAAAAAGTGAGGAGGCAGAGGCAGACGGGTGTGTGAGTTCAAAGCCAGCATGGTCTATGGAGTGAGTTCAAGGCCAGCCTGATCTACAGAGCAAGTTCCAGGATGTTAAAGGCTACACAGAAAAACCCTGTCTCAAAAAACTAAAGAACAAGCAGACAAAAAAGGGTGAAATCTAAAACATGACGTATAAATTAATGTGTGTAAATGCATGTTGTGTATGCATGTGTGTGCATGTGTGTGTATATCCCAAAAGAAAAAGGAAACAGACACAAAACAAACAAACAAACAAACAAACAAACAAAACAGGCTGGTATACCAAAATTAAATGTTCATAGTTACTTTAATTGTAAATGGTCAAAACATGCTGACTAGAACAGAGATTGCCATGTGGGTTTATTAGTCATGGAGTGCACATTTTTCAGTTAAGTGAGATGAATAAATTCTAGAGCTATGCTGGGTAACATAAAGCCAACAGCCACATCACACACTTGTACTTTATGACAGGAAGCGCTCTCACCATCGTGAAAAGAGAGACACAGAAATAGACAGACAGGCTGGATTACAGAAAGAAAAAAGACATACAGTATGCTGCCCACAAGAAAACCTACATAAACACAGTGACATACAGGCTAAAACTAACAAGGGATTATTATATGATTGGACCCTGAAACAGAAAAGGTCATTAGTCTACAACTTAGTAATAGCATTCCATCCATGTGAACACCTTGGTGTTCATAAACGTATCATGGTTCTATAAATGACGGTATGAAGGAACCCTCTGCACTATTTTTGAAATGTTCTTGTGAGTCTGAAGTTACTTCAAAGTAAAAAGATTAAAAAAAAAAGATAAAAAGACTATACAATAAATATCATGAAACTGTGAATCATCAGAAATCTGGAATGCCTATATTAATAGAATCAGATAGTATAAACTTCAAAGCAAGGAAAATTACTAGGAATACAATGAGACATTAAATAATAACAAAGGATCAACTCATAAAAAGACAAAGAAATCTAAAATGTATTTATGTGTATATGTATGTGTATGTCTATATGAATATGTATGTATGCATATATCAAGAGACTTAAAATACATGAACTCAAAACTGATAAAACTGAGGGAAGGAGTACATGGATTCCATGATTACAGTTAAAGACTTTGATTTTCCTTTCTCGGCAATCATTAAAATAAACAGAAAAATAACCAAGGATACAAAGAAACTGAAAAACACCATCAACCAATTGGATATACCTATTATCCACAGATGATTCCCCCTAACACCAGAACACATATTCTCTTCAATACATATGGGACATTCCACAAAACAGACTTTATTTTAGGTCAAAAGACAGAACTTATTTTAAAGCATGAAACTCATATAAAATGAATGATGGAATAAAATGAGAGAACAAAGAAGACTGAGGGAAAATCCCAAATTCCAAACAACACACCCAAACTCAAGGTCATGGAGGAAGGCTCAAGGGAAAGAAAAATTCAATGTATCAAAAGTTGTCAAATTCAGCCACAGTTGTACTTGGAGAAAAAGTTTTATTATTAAAAACTTATACTACTGAGGTGGGAAGACTGTGAATGCAAGATCAGCCTGGGATGCATAGCAAGACTCCACCTCAAAAAAAACAAAAGGAAGAAAAGAAGGATAGGCAGGAGGACAAGGAAGAAAAAGAAGAAAGAAAGGAAGAGGAGGAGGAAGAGAGGAAGGAGGAAGGAGGAGAGGACACACATATGCAAATCAACATTAGAAGTTTCCAATTGAGAAAAAAAAAGAATAAATGTACTCAAAATTACACATTAGAATCAGGAAAAAATCACTACAGATCTAACTATCAACAGCAAACTAATGTACACATGTAAACTGGACAACTCAGATTAAGGGAACCAATTCTTTGAAAGCAACAAAATATCCACTCCAAAGATTTAAGCATTCTAATTTGTTACTTAAATCTAATTTGTGGTTTAAAATCTTTGTAAGAGAAAACCTGGAGGGAGTTCAAATAGTAGGGTGGTTTGACTGAAGGTGGTCCCCAAGGGGCTCATATATTTGACTGCTTAGTCACCAAGAGTGGCTCTATTTGAAAGGATTAGAAGGATTATGAGGTGTGGCCTTGATGGAGGAAGTGTGTCACTGGAGGTGGGTTTTGAGGCTTCAAAGGCCAGTGCAGAACCAGTCTTCGCTGCCCCCCACCCCCCACCTACCGATCAGGATGTAGCTCTCAGCTACTGCTTCAGCACCAGTGTGCATGCTGCCATGCTCCAAAACATGATAATAACAGACTATAAACCTCTGAAACTGTAAGCAAGCCCCAACTAGATGCTTTCTTTCCTAAGAGTTGCTATGGTCATAGTGTCTCTTCATAGCAATAGAACAGTCACTAAATCAGATGGTTTCACCAGAAAAGTCTACCGACAGTGTTTCTTTTCTGATTTATTTGTATGTGTGAGGTGGGGGGCATAAGACACATCTGTGTGCATGTGTGTGCAGGTACACACACCTGGGGTGCGACAGCAATCAACAACACTGACTGCTTTCCTCTATAACAATCTGCCAAGGTTTTGTATTTTTAATTTTTCTTCATTTCATGTATGTGAATATGTGTGTGCACAGACACATGTAACTGAAAACTGAAGAAAACTGAAGTCCCGCCCTATCACTTGCTGCCCTGTTCCCTTAAGGTGGGGTGTCTTGCTGAATCTGGAGCTAGGCTATTGTCCAGCAAGCTCAAGCAGTCCACCTGGCCCCACCCTCCATAGGGCTGGAGTTACAGCTGAGCACAGATAGCCCAGACTGTACATGGGCACTGGAGAGTTGAACTCAGTGCTCACAGAGCAAGCATTGGTGCCTACTGAGCCACCTCTGCAGCCCTTCCACTTTATTTCTCGAGACAAAGTCCCTGGCTGGAACTAGAACTTGCCATTTCAGCTAAGATGGCCAGCTGAGAAGGCCACCTCTCTCTGCCACAGCCCCAGTATTGGAGCTACAGATGCACAGCACCTCACCTGGCTTCTACATGAGTGCTGGGGACCCCATGCTTATTCGGCAATGCACTGTACCTACTGACCCATCATCCTAGCCATCTACCCAACAGTTAATGAAGGAATTGGATGAACTGGCTCCCATGGCTACTAGCATCAACACCAAAACCTGACAAATATAACCCAAGGGAAACAAATAAAAATAAAAACTACAGACTGATTTTCTCAAATAGATACAAAACTCAACAACAACAACTTTTTGTTGTTGTTCTTTAAGACAGAGTCTCCAGGCTGTCCTGGAATTCATTATGTAGACCAGGCTGCTCTTGAACTCACAGATTGGCCTGCCTCTGCCTCCTGAGTGCTGGGATTAAAGGCGTGGGAGATCACATACTGCTTTACAAAGTATTAATAAATCAAAACAACACACTGCAACCAAGTATCACTCACTCCAGGGACACAAAGGCTTCAATATTTGAAAAGCAATTCAAATCATGTATTAGCAAAGTAAAGAAATATATGGCCATATCAATTCACAGAGGAGAAAAAAGAAAAACACTGGACAGAGTTGAATATCCATTTGCAACAAACTATCAAGAGATGGAATTTCAATTGCTAAGGGCACCTGCAGGAGCTAGCTTAATGGTAAAAGACTGGGCACCTTTTCCTACGGTCAAGAAGAAGGCCTCCATCCAATATCTTACAAGAAGTTTGCAATGAAGAAGAAGAAAAGAATATAAACCCAAATGGAAGAAATTAAACTGTCACTTTTCATAGACTATTCGATTATCTACCGAAAGTCCCAAGAACAACTTGTAGAATCAACAAGCGAGCTTGTAAGTTGTAAGGCACAAGTTCTCATTTTAAAAAATCCATTATGCTGCTACACTCAAGAAACAAATTAAAAACTGAAACCTGAAATAAGAGCACTTATATTAGTTTTTAAAAATCTAAAAAAAAAAAAAAAAAAATTTGCAGAATCTATATGCTTAAACTATAAAATGGGGCCAGTGAGATGGCTCAACAAACAAAGGCACTTGCAGCCAACCAGGAAGACCTGAGTTCAATCCCTGAGCTCCACATTATACAGGGAGAGAACTGAATTCCACAAATGGTCTGACTTTCACAAGTATACCAGGGTGCATGTGTGTGCATACACATACATACATACATACATACATACATACATACATACATAAATAGACAAAATACAAGTTTAAACCTACAAAATGCTAATGAAATATATCAAATAGTACGCAAATAAATGAAGAAAATAAACCACACACTGATGAGAAGCCTGGATACAGTTACTAAATTCCTAAACTGATCTACAGATTTAAGACAGTTCTGATCAAAATTCCAGTAGTAATTATGGATATATACAAGCTAATTCTGCCTGATTTCCAGAACAAAGTAGGAAAATTTGTTTGACTGACATAAGTTCTTGTTGTAAAGCTACGGCCGTCAAGGGTGGCACACGTGAAGGGACACTCAAAACATTGGAAGAGGACAGAGTCCAGAGAAACCCACAGGCAGAGCCAGCTGCCCTGGAAAAGGTGCAGAGCCAGCTCCATAGAGAAAGGCGATCTCTCCCACAGTGCTGAGGAGCTGTGAAACAATACATCGAACAAAGCCAACACGCTGCAAAAGGAACTCATTTGAGTCGCAGGTCTAGGTGTAACACCATAAAACTTTTATTAAAGATGTTGTCCAAGTCCTTCCTGGGTTAGACAGAACGGGCTTACACATGTCATTAAAAACACAATCCATAGAAAGAGGGGAAAGGGAGATATCATACTTAATCAAATATTTTAAATTTGTATTATAAGTGAGAAGGAAAAGAAATGCTGGCACTGTGAGAAAGCCTGTCCAAGCGATTGATCTGAGGAAAGACATATCCAGAGTATATACTTAAACACACACACAAGCAAAACTCACAATAGGAAATCCAGTATATTCTAATGGGCAGAATATCGGAACAGACACTTCAGCACAAGTGTACAGACAGCAAACAAGCCTGTAAAAGACACTCTGTTATTAGCCACCAGAGGACCACAAACCGAAACCACAATGGGATCCACTGACTCCTCGCTTACTCAGATAGGGGAATAAACCAGCCAACCCTGACAAGGACACAGAGTGTTCCCTCTCCCTTGGACCCTGGAAACAATGCACAATGACGTAGCCACACTGGAAATCAGTTTACTAGTTTACCCCTAATGTCTCATGGCTTAAGGTACTTGCTGTGCAAGCACGGGTTGAGACCTGAGTGTGTATCCACATAAAAGAGGGCCCAGCAGCAGGCACCTGCAATCCCAGTCCTCACAGGAAAGACAGGAAGGCTCGCTGACCTGAGTCCAGTCAGTAAGTGAGCTCCAGGGTCAGTGAGAACCTTGTCTCAGAAACACAAGGTGGGGAGTGATGGTGGACACTCGGTTACCTCTGGTCTTTACACATGTGTAAGCTGTTGTGTGCACACACATGCACACACTACACAGCCCAAAGGATGCACACACACTTATACTTGCCAAAGTGCCACTCTTTTTGTTTGGTTGGTTTTTGTTTCTTTTTTTCGAGACAAGATTTCTCTGTGTAGCTCTGGCTATCTGGAAACTCACTTTGTAGACAAGGCTGGCCTCAAACTCCTATCTATCTAGGTGCCTCTGCCCCCTCCCTCCCCCTCCTGGGATTAAAGGTGTGCACCACTACCCAGCTCAGCAGTCTCACTCTTAGTAACAGCCTCTGGGGAATATGAATTTAGGCTTACACAAAGGCCTGAACAGTAGCCACTATTCATAATAGCCAGAAGCATCCCACATTCCGAATGTCCTTCCACAGATGAATAAACAAACTGTTAAACACAGTGTTAGACACAATGTGACAATTCAATTCTATACAGTAAGATACCACTCACCAATAACAAAGAACCAGTCGGTACAACATAAATTACTAACTTATCACACTGAACAAAAGAGTGCAGACTCAAGAAACTAGATGCCATGGTATGATTCTATTTATTTATATGCCACTTGGGGAAGGTAGACTCATTGGATCGGGGAGCCAGTCAGGGCTGGCCAAGCAAGAGTCACTACAAAAGGACCAGAGTGACTGATGAAGGGCAGTAGAAGTCTTCATTGTCCTGACAGCAGTAATACTTATATGAATTTATATCTTTATTAACTCAGAAAAAATTTTTCTTCAGTTTTGCTGTTTACAAATTTAAATATAATAAAAAGAAAGCCAGAGCTGTTTAAAATGTTAAAGTGAAAAATATATTCACTATCTCTAAGCTAGAAGTTTTCCAAATACTAGTCATACTGACTCTTATTCCTGGGGACAGAATCCTAACAGGAAAGGTCACAAACTGACAGGAATGAGTTCCATGTTGTCTCGAGCATATTGTTGCCTTGTACACAGAATTAGAGTGTCGTGTTCTAATCTCTAAATTTTGGTCATAAAAACATATCTTTTATGTGGTTGCCCAAAATTTGGACTACCATCCATGTCTTGGATTCCACAGATCAACCACTGGTTTTTCATAATCATATATCCCAAGGTCTACCGCTACAAATAAGAGTAGAAGCGTGGAAGATGTAGAACTCTCAGTTCCTCCTGCACCATGCCTGCCTGGATGCTGCCATGCTCCCACCTTGATGATAATGGACTGAACCTCTGAACCTGTAAGCCAGCCCCAACTATAAATGTTGCCCTTATAAGAGTTGCCTTGGTCATGGTGTCTGCTCACAGCAGTAAAACCCTAACTAAGACAGACAGGAAAGGAGAAGCCTTACAAACAGAAGATTAAAAAGACACCTACAGATCTCTATTCCTTCCTTGCCCTAGAACATACAGATCAACACAGTGGTTTGTCCTCCTTCCTGCGGGAGCCAAGTGGACCCACCTCACCCAGGCAAGCTCCAGAGCATTTCACCATGCACTGCTGTTTAAATGCCTTAGCCTGTGCATCCTACATAGGAGGACGGTGTAAACACACAGAGCACAGAGATGCTCCCTGTGGAACTGCTGTGAGGATGCTCTGCATCCCTACAGGGCGTGCTAAATCCTTTACATCATGTTCATGATCTCAGCTTGTTCTCCTGGCTCCATGGTAGGCCACAGTGGCCACAGTCTGAGCACAAACAGGTAGGTGTAAAGAAATTTACAAGGGCTCAAGTTATTCAAGCAACTCTGGTGGCTAAAAAAGAAAGAAATTTTAACAAATGAAATTATTTTTTATTGAAGGGAATTCCTGATGTGCTTTTTTCTAAATATATTTTGGTATATCAATTCTGATATTCCAAAAGCTCCTCTTCCTCTCCTCTTCCTCCTCCTCCTCCTTTGAAGATCTTTGCTAACAAGAAGAAGAATGAACAAGACCAAGGTTCCCAGGTGTACCTGTGCTGCAAATTACACTCAAGTCCTTTGCTGGGCCAGTGACCACAATCATGTGTTTCAGATCCACAGAGGGCTCACTCAAGCCAGCTCTGACTCCTGATGTCTACAGCTCAGGACTTAGTACTTGAACTGAAAGTAACAGCATGAATAAGATCTCCCTCTCTCCCTCCCTCCCTCCCTCCCTCCCTCCCTCCCTCCCTCCCTCTGTTCTTACCTGCCTTTTAGTGGCTACCCTTAGAGCCTCAGTTCACAGAAACAATGCAAAGAAAAAGAAAAGAGATACATTGTTTCAGCAAAGGGAATGCCTTCTATCAGTCACAGCCTAAGAAAAGGTGTGCGCCTCTTACTCCTTAACCTCCTTAAGGATGATTAGTTGAGAATATCCAGAAGGGAAAAGGCTAAAATTATTGGAACAGGGAGGGGGCAGAAAAATGATTTATACCAGAGCACAAGGGTATCTGCTGCAAGAGTGTGCCTTGTGTATAAGACTGGGAAACCAAAATCTCAACAATACAGTTGTCTAGACAGGCTTGAACAGTGACACCAGTTGACATGCCAGCGTGGATGGGGGAATCTCACAAAGCCCACCCAGATGAAGAGCCACAGGCAGTTCATTACTGCTGGGAGAATTACCGTCAATGACAAGCCCAACTGGTTATCCACTACCAAACAGTCAGCTCCCAAACACAGGTATGGGCAATACTAATGGACTCAACATGTAACAACAGTAACTGAAGAAGAGGGGAGGGTGTGTAAACAAAGAGCCACTGAGCTAGCTCAGTGAGAAAGGCACTTGCCACTAAGTCTGATGACTAGACCCCACATGGTGGAAGGAGAGAACCCTCTCTCTCAAGATGCCCTTGGACCACCACAAGTGCACCGTGGTATATGTACCCCTGTGCATGGATGCATGCATGCATACATACATACATACATACATCCTCATTGAATAAAGTGTAACTTAAAATTTTTTTAATTAAAGCAATGATTTACAAATGGAGCAAGACTCCAACATAAAGGCAGAGTCCTTTATGAGGGAGAAAGTAATAATTAAAGAAGTTCAAAAGACAGGTTTTCCCAAAAGGAAAACACACACACACACACACACACACACACACACACACACTAGCAACAAAACCCTTCGGAAGCTCATGGGGAGAAACCCCTGCAGAAAAATAATTTTAAAATGAGAAGAAAAAAAGTTCCCCTAACATAAGCATCCATGTGGCACACATATTCAGAGCTCTTTTTTCCTGTCCATCCTGACCACGAGTCAAAGCTTGCACCCATACACGATGAGGCCAAATCAAACTGTCAGTTACTTAGCTGACCACGCCCTGCTCCGTGCCACGCCCTGCTCCGTGCCATCCCGTTAAACACAGCTACGTGATTTTCCTAAACCACGATGATCGTGCGTCTCGGTTAGTACTCCTCTCAACCTGCGCTTTCCATGGACATGAGCACAGCTGAAAAGCCTTTAACGTTGCCTAACCCACTGCTATTTTTGCAGGTTTATCTGCGACTGGGGAACTGTACACAGCCCACCTCGACTGCACACTACTCCCCCAGAACACTCTACATTCTTATCGTCTCATAACATAAAGCCAAGCTCGGAGCAGACATCTTCCAACAACCTGCTTCAGATCAAACTAGTCTGAAGATTTTCTGAAAAATTAGCGTTCTAGCCAGGCATGGTGGCCCACGTGAGGCTGAGGCAGTACAGCCGTGAGTCTGAGGTGAGCTTGGAAGACATGTGTAGGCCAGTGTGCTTCAGAGTGAGACTGTATCTCAGGGGAAATCAACTTATTAACTAGTTGCCAACTATACCACTCAGCTGGCAATCAAACCCTTTTTAACCACTGAACCATTATGAACCATTATGAACCATTATGAACCATTATGAACCATTATGAACCATTATGAACCCTATTTTGTAGGATTTTATATTTGGTACTTATTTGACCAGGTAAGTTTCTAGAATACAGAGAGATCTTTACACAGTTCTCAGCACATGCCATAGTCCTTTCCCTTAGGTGTACTTAATAAGTATTTGTGGACTGCTGTGGTCAGGAGGGACAGTGCAGTTCCCCATAGAAAGCAAGGGACCACTTAGACCGTGGGTCCTATACACGGAAACCCTCAAAAGCAATTCAGGTGGTAGGAAAAGATGTTCCAACCAAACTAACTTTTTATATTAAACAACCCAAAACATTGGTGTAAAAATTTCATCAATAAAAGGAAAACACAGAGGAATTATGCATGTGATAAAGTAGAGGAAGGATCACAATGAGAGATCAAATCGCCAAATGATTTAGTCTTTCTGGGTGAGCTGGGGAGACAGCTCAGCCAGTGAAAGCACTGGCTGCTCTTCCAGAAGACCCAGGTTCATTCCCAGAATCCTCATGGCTCCTCACAATGACCTGTAATTCCAGGAACAGGAATCCAATGCCTCCTGTCCTGTGCAAGCACCAGACAAGCACGTGATGCAGACAAAACTCCCATATGTATAAAATAAATATTTTAAAGACAAAGTCTTTCTAAAGGATGATGGGAAGAGTTGAGGCAGGCAAGGAGGGGCTACCATGCGTGTGTGCCCAAGACCTAGTACTCACAGCTGGGCTTATAGAATGCACACTGGGAGGCTGGGAGACAGTAAGAGGCAATTCAGTCAACCATGTTGGTTTTGAGCCCTCTGTCTCTAGCAACTAGTTAAGCAAGTAAGTTGAAAAGGTGTTTTTAAGGCAGAATGGAAGAGAAAGCACAAGACTGTGTGTGTGGAGAGGCTCTTACAGCACAACTAACAGTGAGCTTAAGCATGTCAGCCCTTTCCCATAAAGCAGGAAAACACCCTCCAGTTTTCCCAGCACAGCAAGCAGGTGAAGAAAACAATATAGAAAAGAGAGAACAAATGTTCGGTAAAGTCCTAACAAAGATAGAACAAGACTGAAAGCGAACAAGTGAGACTCCGCCTTCCCAGGCTTCAGTGTTCTGTCAGAGAGATCAGAACCACTGTTGTCCAGAAGTGAGCCCAGACATGGACCCCCAGGAGTCTTCAGGAGACTGCACACCTGTCCTAAGGTATGAGCGCTTCTCACAGACACACCCTAACTCCCATGTCCGTTATACCCCACACCCTTTGATAATCCCTCACACTCTCAATGCTCCCTTACCCTGGCCACTCGACGCCAGTGTTTAAAGCATATCTGTTATACTCAAGACATTTTCCCTAGCAACAAGGGGTCTCATCTCTTTACACCAAATCCTAGACAACCCAACTGAGAATCCTGTAGCTAACAACGTTTCTGGGTATTCCGACCTCTGAGAAAGTTCTGCCAGGCTCATTTACAGCCTGCTTAATATTTCTCTGTAGTTTAATAATAATGCACTAATTTGTTTTCCGTTGAAATCATTTTATTCAGCTTATTACTAAGACAGAAAGGCAGTAGTGGATACGGCACCAAAGCTCACGGAGTTATCCTTAATTAAAGAGCTGAAATACGGAGCTCACCGTACACAAACAACCTCACTCACTCACAGACACTGCTTGGCAAAACAAGAAAGCTGCTGCTTCGTGATGGTTTGCAACAGAACCTGAGCTTCTGGGGGTTTGCTAAGTGACTGTCTTTAGAATAAAGACAGGAAGGAATGACACATGAAAACGGACTGCGTTTTCACTGAGGAAGTAGTTTTGATCCCTTTGATTATTAAAAGTTATCTAAATGTTAAAACTAACCTGACTCCCTAAGTTCACGCTGGTGGGAGTGCTATTAAGAAAGTAGTGTAATTCACAACTTTTCCATATGCCTGTACTGCCTGGAGCTGAAAAGCCTTTAACAGCATACAAGCCATACTAATCAAGAGAACAGGGAAGAAGTCAGTTAACAGAGCTTTTGAGGGATTCAGTGGTCTCCATTTCCAGACCTCTGGACAAGTCCCAGTGACACTGAAAGCCTCTCCCTACCATCATTAGGCCATAGAAATACACACAAACACACATGCACACGCATGCACACATGTGTGCACAAACACATGCTCACACACATGCATGCACACACATACACATATGCATGCACACATACAAACATGTACACACATGTGTGAGCGTATGCAAGCATACACACATACGCATGAGCACACACACATGCATGTGCATACACACATTCATGCACAGGTATACACAAACACGCATGCACACATGTGTGCACAAACACACACATGCACATGCCTGTACACATGTACACAAACATGCACACACGTACAAACATGTACAGACATGGGTGCACACATGTGAGCAAACACACATACACATGAGCACACACACACACACACCACTCCAAACCCTCAGGCTCCCAGTTTCGTGCCAGTTTCCTTCACTGTGGCACATCTCCACGCCTGAGGAAAATCTTGACCACTTCCCCTCTTACCTGCACTCTCTTCACCTACATCCTTCTAAGATCAACCCTGGAGCTCTCGATCTCACTGAGCAGCACCCGATCCCAGCATGCTCTGGCCTCCAAGTCCTCCAGCTTCAAGCATGAACAAAGCTGCTCCAGGTGTCAACACTCAAACTTTCCTATGGTCCCCATTAACATAGGGTGGCAGTAAAACAGCATTCACAGGTGGTAACATAAGGGTAATTATGTGCAAGACACAGGGGGGAAGACATGCAAACACAGAGGTGTGGTGGGCCTTTGGAGCATAGCTTTGTTCTGATTTTCCACTGGGGCAGAGGGTTAGAACACACACAGGAGGAAATACATGCAAGTTCAAAGCCTTGACAGATCCCAGGTCATCTCCCTTCACTCCTCCCTCCCAAACACTTCTTGAGCGGTGCTTCAGCCTATCTCAGAATCTTTCACCATGCCCACTCACGAAGATATGTTTAGCTACCTAGGATAATGATAATTTCTTAAAATAAACCAAAACTGTTCATTTTACTTGGTTATATGAACATCAAAATGTAACACAATTTCATGGGGAAAAAAATCTTTAAGTGTGAATCAACCAAGCTCCGTGACAGCCTGGGTTCCACCTCTCGAGTCGTCCTCACCCCTGGACAACTCCGCCCTTTGGGTACACTGTCTCCTCAGCTGTAACATGGAACAACACTTGCCGTATCTAGCTCTAAAAACCACCATCTAGAATATTTTTGAGCTTTTGTAAACAGTGAAAACGACCCATGGCAGGTGGTTACCTGTGAGTTCTAATATGAGGCCCATTCAGATATAGCCCATTCAAAGTTCACACAAGAAGAAAATTAAAACGAGGACAGAAGCCACTCCAAATTCTACTGCGCTGACAAACCCAGCTCATGTGAGAATGATGGTAGGCCTCCACCTTCAGGCCTACTCCATCTTTAGAGCTGTAGATAAAACAGTCCGGTTGCCTTCCAGCCTGTGAGTGTTAAAGCATTCCTTTGTGGGAAGGAACAACATTACAGTGTACTTCAGGGCGGATGAGAGAAGAGTTGCCTTGGCAAATGCAATCGTGCAGCTGTGTGGTGTAAGGTTTCTTTATTTGAGTCTAGCAATGTCCATTTAGGTTATGGAACCTGCAAACTCCACCTCCTATGCAGACTGACATTCAAGAATTATTTGCTTTCAGACTACTGAGACTTAATACAGTACATATATACTATATCATATACACATGTAAATACCCACTAAGCTGCTAAATCTCTAGAGAAAGAAAGCAGATTTTTACTTAATCCCCATAAACATGGCAATGTAGGTATTATTTATTCCTGTGCTTACAGATGAGAGCAACTAAAACCCAGAGAAACTAGATAGCTTGCCCAAGGTTAAAAAGCAAGTAGCCAAGTCAGGATTTGAACCTGGCTTTGTCTGACTCCAAGGTCTGTAGTTGCCTCAAACGATGGCAATTGGTTGGGTCACTTTTCCTTAATCCATGGCATGGTATTTGACTATGTGTCCTAGCTGTGTATCCTAACTTCACAAAGGGACAGAAACAACTTCAGAAGCCTTCTCCTTTTTCTTTCCCTATGTTTATTTTCCACTCCTTTTGCAAACTATTTTTAGGTAAAAATCACTGAGCTCAACCTGACAGTCATACAACATTACCCCAATCAATACACCCACAGGGCCAAAGTTGTGTTTCTACCTCTGGCTCTCTTACAGCCAGGGCTTGGAGCAGGACATTGTTTCGAAGTTGGTGCTATTTAGCAAATGTGTCCATGTCTGATGTAGTGCCTTACATCTGGGAAGCACCTGATGACACTTTACTGTTTACAAGATACACTGTTACAAGTTACTGATCAGGCTCTTTACCCCTCAAGTTAATGTGCTACATTTTAGCCAAGAGACTTAAAGGGGGTGGGGTGGTGATTACTCTGCGTGTAAATTCTTTCACATTAAAGTTAGTTTTCTGAAAATCATTTAAAGGGTTAAGGGGAAAGGCAAATGGAAATATAACAACTCAGTGTCTGAGTCCCGGAGTCTATTAGACCCTGAGTCTAAGAACATGAAAGATACAGCTTGAAAGTATCATTCAAGTAACTTCTGCAAGTGTGGCTTGAAACGGAAAAGGTCCACTCATACATGACCAGCGCTTCTGCTGAGCACCTAAAAGTCAGGAGGACTCTCCTCCATACTGTTTCTGCAGCCAGTGTGTGTTATTGTTATAACTGTGGCAACTGGCCACACTCTGGATAAGCTATGTTTAATATTGTTTCTACAGTGTGGGCTTAAAGGCCCTTCTCAGTATAATTCACGGGGGTTAAACACTCATTAAGTAAATCAAGTGCTTTCCAGAACTTGTTACATAACCCCAGAACATGAAAGACAGTTTTCTTTCCATTCATAGAACCCTCTCTTACTTTAGGTAGCCATGTTGCTTTGCATTCTTTTCAAATAGGTGGAGTGTCCTTCAGTTCTCTACAAAATGCTAAGTACATTGGCTTTCACAATAGCAAGCATGTGAAAGACATTTGCCCCTTCTGTAGTTCCAAAGTATGTCCTTCAGTGTTATACATGTTACCTTCTAAGAGAGATTAAAGTATTTCAACCACCGTGGGTGAGCTACTTCCTGTGGCATTGAGTTCCCTACCAACGAAGTATTCAAAGCAGAGGTGTCTTATAAGAAGGATCCCCAAGGGAGGCAGGAGGCTGAGCAACTTGAATTTTATGTTCCACCTTCTTAATCTATGATTTTAAAACAGTTTTAGACGGGCCTACCACAATGACATAATGGTTCACAGGCTGGCCTGCCGAGTCCCATTCCCAGCTCACCGTTTAGGTCAACCCAGCAAAAATGCCCTTCAGATTCAGTCTAACTTGGTAAGCTATCTAATTACTTTTGGCAAAGACCAAATTACCGTAATGTTGACAGTTTCCTGCTATTTGAAATGACAAAAAAAGGTCCCGAAACTACAGAGTCAGCAAAATGTATGTCTTACATACGGATCTGTTGAAGCCGAAACAGCACTGCCTCCGTGAGGGACAGTCAAAATGAGGAGTTACGTGGGAGTAAGAAAAATGTGATAACCAGACCTTTAACCTCAAGTACGACCCAGCTGCGCATGCACATGCAGATCCACATCACAGGGAAAGCCTGCTGGCAAAGCAAACCCAGTCCCTTCCGTCTGTGACTTCAGCCACACGAGCCAGGGAGCTGTCCTTCAGCACCGCAGCAGGTACCGCTCTAGCAAGCATAAAGCCAAGGAAAGGCAAGGCAGAGAGGAGCGAGCGCATCAGGGTGAACTGCTTGGAGTCCTCCTTCAAGCAACTGTATGGCTATTTGTTTTTAAATATACTATATCCCTAGTCACTATCCATAGTTAATTTAAAAGAAAATATTCCGAATATTTATACGAAAGTCAAACGAAAACTGAAGGCATATAAAGTCAGCCTCCTAAACGGACCCCAAGAAATCAGTAACTAGCTATCCAGAACCATCACGAATTGCTATACAATATCCACCACATCCCAGTAAGAGATACATTACATCTACACACATCAAATGTTCTGAGGACACAGAACATGCTTGCAGCCCTCTCCGGAGAGCTGCAATTTCTAGGACAGACCGAATGCTCACAGAACACCAAACCATCACTACCCCCACACACAGCAATCAAATCTTCTTTCAGGGAGAACTGAAGGCCTTACGGGTCATGAGTTCCAGAGGAAAACGCTGCAGTATTTCAAGAGCCAGGTTACAGACAATATGCTAAAAGCTTTCAGCGTTTTGAGCTTAAACCTCTTGATTCCTGACATCCTGCTACTGGGTATTAACGCTGTCCATCCATTTGCATTACACATCAAAAACATATTTTTTGAGGAAAGAATAAGGCTCCCTCCCCCATATCTTCTAATGCACATGGAGAAAAGGGAAGAGAGCCTTCGAGACGTTAAAAAACCTACCACACCCGAAATCTCCTTGGAAAGCTAAGACATCCCCCAATCCTAACACATATACACCGCTCTAAAGGATCTCCAGGTTTAAACTCGAGAAAACAGTTATAAAAAGCATTCCCCCCTTTGCCCTAGAGGCCCTTACCCACACTTCCTGCTTCCAATCCCTGCCCTCCCGGATGCCCACTGTGCATTAAGAGCAGTTCCCCCTGTGCAGCAGACCTTGCAGCCTGCTATTTCTCCCTGCCCGAGTTTGGCCAGATGCAATGCAAAGTTTCTTCTATGCTTCCCCCCAACCCCCCACCCCAACAGATGACATTGATTATGAACACTGATGCGAATCTTGGAACCTCCAGTTATAAAATGTATTCCCCCGTGCTTCAAAAACTGCAGTGTAAGTGAGGGAGCGGGCACAGGGTGGAGTAGTTGGAAGGAGTGCACGGTTTGGAGAATTCCGATTTATTAGGCTGAAAAATTATTTCCACTCCATCCTAACTCGAACCTAGAGACACCGAAGGGGTCTGACAGCCCCCACTACCGCCCGGAAAGTTAACTGCCAAGTCTCCACCGGTGGTTGCTGCGGGCAATAGAGGAAGGAGCGGAGCTCCCAGGAGAAATGCAGAGGTTTTGCGGTCCCCAAGGTACCAAGGGTGAAGCAGAGAGAAAGGGTCCAAGCTGTGGATCTGGGCAAACAGTTCTGTATCCCAACGCTAACAGGAAGCCCAGGGTGCTGCTGCCCGTGGTAAGGTGGGGGAGGGAAGGGAGAGAGGAGAGGAACCAGCTCTGCATAGGGTGGCGTAGGGGTGGGGGTGGGGGAAGGGGGATATTCTGAAAGTGATGTACTCTGATGCAGGAATCCTAACCTGCCAAGGAAGGTCGCGAGGGGCTCCCACACAACCCCCGAGCACCCTGGCGAGAGGGGTGACTGATACATCCAAGTAAAGGAGTAAAGGACAGGAGGTGTCCTGACTGCCCCACGAACCCAGGAGTCCCCCGGCTTCTGCAGTTGGTAGCAATGTGGAGCCTGATGAGGGAGGAACCAGTAAGGACTGGGGGAGGGGGCAGAGAAGAGGGGCTGCAGAGCAGCCCGAGAGCCCCAACCGGGCTGGCACTGGGGGCTGGGTGCCGGCTGCAGCGCCGAGGGGACGCCGGGGCAAGCCCTGGTCCCCGGGCGGCGAGGCAACCTGGAGGGCAGGGTGTCCGTCCAGCCAGGGGTGGGAGCTGGTGGTCCCCCGTCCTCCTCGGGAACCCCGGCAAACACCGTGGAAGGAAGCAAGACTTCCAAACACCCGTGCAAAGCACGAAGGGCAGAAACCCCGCTCCACGGCGGCCACGCGAGCCCCGTGAGCCCCGCGGCCCGAGAGCCGCGCCGCGCGCTCTGCGGCAAAGCCCCGGGGCTGAGAGGGGCGAGCCCGCTCCAGGGTCCCGGGGCGAGAGGGGATCCCAGGCGGAGGAGCGGCGCCGGGACGGGGGGCTCCGGGGCGACTTACGGCGGCGGCGGCGGCGGGCGAGGCGGCGGCGGCCCTAGCGCGGGGCCCGGGAGGCGCGGCCGGACTGCAGAGGCGCCGAGGCTGCGGCGGGCGGGACTGCGGTGGGCGCCATCTTGGAGCGCTCCCCGCGCCCGCCCCCCGCGCTGCGCGAGCCCTTGCATAATTGATGACTCGCGCCGCGCGCGCCGCCGCGCGCCCCCGCCGCCGGGCCCCCGCGCGACCCTCCGCGCGCGCCCCCCGCCCGCTCCCCGTGCCCCGCGCCCGGCCACCCTCCCGCCCGCCCGCCCGCCCGCGCCCCGCGCCCCGCGCCCGCCCCACCCACCGCACCTACCCTGCCGGGCGCGCCGGCCCGCCCGTTCGCCTGCCCTCTCGCTCCTTGCTCGCGGGCCTGCGTCCCCGCGCTCCGGACTGGATACGCGCCGGAGCCCGACCGGCAGGGGGCGCCGCGCCCGAGCGCCTGCGAGCGTCCCCGGGCCCGCCTCCGCGACGCCCCCGCCGGCCCCACCAGCACCGGCGTGGACACCCGATAGATGCTCTGCGGCCCTGGTCAATGACAAGAGTCTCCTTGCTCCCGGGCACGCCCGGTCACCCTGCGACCGCAGTCGGAGTTTCTGACTTGATCCTTAGTCAACTGATCCAACGCACAGCAAATGAAAGCCAGTGTTGCGACAGGGGCCTGCTGTGAGTGGCAGAGACAGCCCTCGGGTTTGGAAGCTTAGAGGTCACCTTACCTTCTCCAAACTCCGTGGGTAGATCTGTGAAGCTGACACGAGCCTTTGCACTGCTTCCACACGCCTAAGGAGCTTGAGCGAGGAGGACTCCTGGCGCTGTCTCTCTAACGCAAATTCAGTTGACACGGAATAGCACCCGCTTTAACTAAGCAGTGGAGGGTGACAACCTGTCCAAACCTCAGTGTTCTGTCACTAGGAGGGAGCAATCAATCATGGCACCAAACTGATAGCTTTATTGTAGAGACTAAAGGGAAAGTGCATTTACAGTTTTCTAACACAGCCCAGCACAGACTGTGGCAGAATGTGCCCACCACATGCATTTTACAGTAGCTTGCTTGAGATATATTTGGCTCACAGTAAGCTCCATGTTTAGAATATATTTTGACATGTATGTGCATGCAGGAGCTCCTTACCACTAAGGTGATGGGCTTGCCCGAAGTTTCCTGGTGCCTCTTTGCAATCCAGCTCTGCATTGCCCCCACACACAAAGCCTCCTCCAGGCAACCACTAATCTTCTATTACTGTACATTGGTTTGCATTTTTCAGAGTTAATGATATCATACAGTATGAACTTTTTTTTTTTTTTTTTTTTTTTTTTTTTTTTTTTTTTTTTTTTTGGTGTAGGACACTTCTCTCAGCAAGATTATTTTGAGGTTATTTTTTTTTCCTGATGCTGCCTGAGAGGTGTTCATTTCTTCTTACCACCAGGTAATAATCAGTATGGAAGGACATGCCAAATTTAAACCGATTATTGACGACATTTAAGCTACTGCTAGGTTTTGCTCATTACAAATTAAGCTCTATGAACACTGTGTGCATCTTTGTATGGGGGCATTCTCTTATTTCCCTGGGTATAAATATCTAGGAAGGAAATGACTGGCTTCTCTTTAGGTCACTTAACGTGTTAAGAAAACTCAGGGGCTGCAGGTGTGCTCAATTGGTAGCCTGCGTGCCCTCGTGCTCAAAGCCCTGGGTGGAATCCCCGACACCAGCCGCATAATCCAGTGAAGGTCGTTCTCATGAACACAAGTTTCAGGCTGTACAAGGCCCCCACGTTTCAAAACTAAAACAACAAAGAAAAGAAGAAGTTTTGAGCTGCAAAGCACTTCTGCCATTTCAATTTTATCCCACAACACAGTAGGGCATCAATGCCCCACATCCTCGTCAGCATCTGGCACGACCAGGCTTTTTAATTTTAGCCGTTCTAATAGTGTGGTGGATTATTCCACTGCGGTTTTAGCTTCTGTTTCACTAATGACTAAATGTGTTAAATGCCTTGGCTCAGTAAACCCTGCTGGTTGAAGTTGTCTATTTGGGTCTTTCATACTTTAGAGGCTGCTTGCTTATTGAAACTTGAGAGCTATTTGTATCTTACAGATACACATCTCCTAACAGTCACATGATTGGCAAACGTTGCTTCCTAGTGTGGGTTTATTTTTTTCTTTTTTTTTTTTTTTGTCTCTTGACAAAGTCATTCCAAAGGTAAACACCCTTAAGTTTTGCAAAGTCCAATTTACTTTTTCTTCTTCTGTAGACCACATGTTTAAACAGATGTATAAGGCTCTTATTCTGGACTCTTGTTTCTTTTACATATTTACCTAACCCTGCTTACTCTTGCTTTAAAATAAACCTTGGAATAGAGCAGTTGAAGCCCTTTTACACGCTGAAGACCTAGTGCTGTGTCGTAGCACGTGTGTGTGGTGTGCAGTGTGGAAGCACACATGTAGCTTGATGAGACCCTGGATTTCCTAAGCACAAAAGGTACCATGGGCTTTGTGGCACAGACCTTCTCTTCCAGCTCTGGGAAGGCTGAGACAGGGTCAGGATGACAGGGGGGCTAGCCTCTCACCTCTCACCTTTGCTCTGCTTCTCCAGTGCTAACGTTCCAGTCTAGGTCTTCCACATTTGCCTACAAACTTTGGAATCTGTTTGTCAAGTTCTACCAAACAATGGCAACAAGAAATCACTGGAATTTTGATCAAAACTGCATAAATTTAAAGCACTTAGCACTGAGGAAACTTCGGCGGCCACAGAACCAACGATTCTGTTTCAGCATCATCTGGTCTCTGTTTCAGCATTACGTGGTCTCCCGAGAGCTCCAGTGGCTGCGGTTTTTCAGGAGACAAGTCTTACTCTGCTTCCAGAATGTGTTCCTAAATGTTTTGTTTGTGTGTGTGTGATGGATGTCTTAACAATTTGTACATTCTAGTTTCCCGTTATTCACAGGATTTATATAGAAGTGCAGTTAATTTTTCTGTATTTTACAACTTTGCTACCTTGATTAATAGATTACCCACAGGACTGAACCCATTATCATTCCTCTATAAAAGGTGTGGGATGGGGGGACTCATGTGGTACAATAGTCTCTCTCCTCTCTGAGAATATATAAATGGTAAGCAATTGCTGGAGTGGGGTAGGTTGTTGGGGTGGAGTGGATTCCTGGGGTGGGGTGGGTTCCTGGGGTGGGGTGGATTCCTGGGGTGGGGTGGGTTCCTGGGGTGGGGTGGGTTCCTGGGGTGGGGTAGGTTGATGCACAATTTTCCTCCAGTAGTTTAGCTGCCTGCAGGTTGTCCATGTTCCCATAAGTAAACCCAGTTAAACTCACCAAATTGGAATCAGTTCTTTAAACCATTGTCACCCTGTCTAGGAAGAATAAAAATAGACTCCCCAGGAAAAAAAAATCAAAGTATATGTCATTTACAAATGAACACTTTTTAAAAATGTTTTTACATTTTAACCTGCATGAGTGTTTGTTGGTGGTTTGAATGAGAATGGGCTCCGTTGTCTGAATGCTTGGTTCCCAGCTGTTTGGCAAGGATTGGGAGGTGTGGCCTCTTGTGAGGAGGTGTGTCAGTGGGCGTGGGCTTTGGGGGAGGTGTGTCAGTGGGCATGGGCTATGGGGTTTTAAAAGCCATGTTCTTCCCATTAGCTCTCCTGGCGGAGAAGAACGGCAACTGTCAGCTACTGCTTCAGCACGGTGCATGCCTGCCTGCCTGCCTGCAGCCATGCTCCCAATCATGATGGCCATGGACTCAACCTCTGGAACTGTGAACCCCAATAAAGTCTTTTATGAGCTGCCTTGGTCACACCTTCTGATGTCCACAGAATAAGGCGTGGGAGTTCCCGAAGCTGGAGTTGTTTTCGATGTTGGTGAACCATCATGTGGATCTTAGGAAATGAACCTGTGTCCTCTGAAGAGCAGCCAGTGACCTTACTGCTCAGCCATCTCTCCTGCTCTGGTTTCCTCTTTTCCAAACCGGATGTGTCCTGTTTCCTTTTCTTTGGTTTATTGCAGTAGCTAGCTACCCGCTTTCCTGCAGTGTTAAGTAGAAACAGTGTGAGCAGATGTTGCTCATTCCCCGTCTTAAGATGGAAGACCATCTGAGCCTTCACCACGCAGCACGGTGCTAGCCGTAGGCTTTTCCTAAACACTCTCTATTATATCGAGGGCAGCGTCTTCTATTTTCTGTTTTGCTAAGGATTTTCATAAAAAAATGAATGTTGATTCATGTAAGTGGGCTTTTTTAAATTTATTAACACAATGAATTATACTGACTTTCAAATGTAAACTAATTAATTCCTAACATTGTGTTTTGCTCATCACTGATTGTCTTTGTTGGTGTTGATTTGTTAATGTTTTGTTAATAACCGTGTTTGTGAAGTATCTTAGTCTTGTAATATTCTCTACTTCTGGTGTCACACTAGTAGACTGGAGTGGGAAGCATGCCTCATCTTTTTTTTCTGGGAAACTTTTTATAAAATTTATAATATTTCTTCCCTAAATGTCTGGTAGAATTGAATTACTCAGTAAAATTATCTGGAGTTTTCACTGACAGAAAAAAATATTAGGAATTCAATTTAATCAATAAATATAGAGATGTTTGAGATTTAATTTAATTAATTTAATATTTTAAATTAAAAAAAATTTTTTTGAGTAAAGTTAGGTAGTTATTTCTTCCAAGGTGTGGTGGTTTGAGTGAGAACGGCCCCCATAGGCTCATATGTTTGAATGCTTCGTCCCTGGTTGATGGAACTGTTTGGGAAGGAATAGGGGGCGTGGCCAAGTTGGAGGAAGCATGCCACTTAGACTTAGGGTAGACTTGGGTGCTTTAAGAGGCCTTCTTACCCCCTTTCTCCCAGCATCTCCAGTGTTTACTCAACACAGCAGCTCTTGGCTATTTTTTCAGCACCCACTCCTGTCTGTTTCCTGTCTGATGTGGCTGCTGTGATGGCCATAAACTAAACTAACCCCTGAAATGGTAAGTCCCAGGAAACTCTTTTCTTCTGTAAGTTGCCTTGGTTATGGTGACTCTTCACGGCAATAGAAAAGTAGCTCCGACATGGGCATTTGCCTGTTTCATCTACGTTGTTAGATTTATGAGCATAAAATTGTGCACCACACCTTGTAGTGTTCCTTTACTGTCTGTAGAACTTGCAGTGGTGTCATTTCTCAGTCCTGATATTTATTGGTCATTCTCATTCTCTCTCTCTCTCTCTCTCTCTCTCTCTCTCTCTCTCTCTCTCTGGTTAAACACTCCTGTTTTGTTTACTTTTCTTCAGGGACTTTTAAAGTCTGCCATTGATCTGCCCTGGGCTTGATTTCCTTTCTTCTGCTTATATAGGATTTTGTTTGTTCAGCCTACACACACACCCCCCCCCCGGTTTCTCAGTTCTGTCCCCTCTTTCTTTCCTAATTTGGGCTTTTACTGCTATAGATTTCTCTCTGTGTTAAATTTTCATTCAAGTTCCATTAATGACTTTATCATTCCATTATACTCTTGCGCTATCTTAAGTGTGTCATCTAGTTTTCAGATTGGGATTCCCCAGATAGCTGTCCATTGTCAGTTCCTAACTTCATCATTCTCTGTGATTGTGGCGCCTGTGATTCCAAAGCCTTTATGTTTTTCAAGACTTACACCATGGCTCAGAAGATAACCCATCTACGAAAATGTCCCGCAAGTATTTGACAAGGATCTGTCCTCTGCTCAACAAACCTGAGTTAGGTCAAAGCAATGGGTAGTCCACTCTAATATCTGTGTCCTTACTGGGACTTGTTTCTGGCTCTATTTTTTACTGAGAAATGAAATATCTGAATGGTTTGTGGTGTGGTTTTTCTATATTACCCTTTTAACTTAACCCTTTGAAGCCTTTATATTTAAAATGGACTTTGTACTAATCAACAGAATAAAGAAAAATCAGAGTGGAAGATCCACCTGCCTCTGCCTCCCTCTGGAGTTCTAGGATCAAAGGCACATGCCACCATGCCCAGCCTTCCATGAACATTTTAGCAAAAGAATATAGATAAAGGCCACAAGAGATGAAGAAAAATATTTACCACCACTGATCAGGGAAATACAAACTAAACCACAATGACCTGTCATCTCACACCTGTGAGAATGATTATTATTAAAAAACAGTTTTTAAAAATAGGCTTTGACAAGCATGCAGGAAAAAGCAGACCTTGATGTACTGTTGGTAGAAATGTAGATTTTTACAGCAGTGGTGAAGCTGCTCAAAAGAGCAAAATCTAAACAGAACTCCTATAAGATCCAACAAGAGCAGCAGGGAGTACATGGTCAGTGAGACGCCTGAGTCGGGAAAGCGCTTGCTGCCAAGCCTGGTGATCAGTGTTCAATCTCTAGGATCCACACGTGAAAGAAGAGAGCTCCTATAAACCAGCCTCTAATCTCTGTGCTCTTGCGTGCTGCCCTCCTGAGATAGATAGATAGATAGATAGATAGATAGATAGATAGATAGATAAATGGATGAATAAAATGTAACCAATGGAAACAAAACAGGTATTTTACAGAGACACCTGCAATCCTACATTCCAAGGATCATTATTCATAGCTGCCAAGATAAGTAAGCAGTCCAGGTGCCCCTCAGCTGATGACAGGATAAAGTAAGTGTCACATAAGTGTCACGTAGCCACACGGTGGGATGCTGCTGCAAAGGAGATCCTTTCAGTTATGGTTCTGGGATGAACCTGAAAACATAAAGAGGGAGAAACCAAGCCCAGAAAGACAAACATTGCTGGATCTCATGTGCATCTGATAAATCCGAGCTCAGGCAGCAGAGAGCAAACTGGTGCACATCAGAGACAGGAGGGAGGCGAGACCCAGCTGCTAGTCCTAGGACACAAAGTATCAGTTAGAAAGAACTGCTTTAAGAGATTCAATACGTCAGGGCAGCCAGAGATGTCAGGGCAACTGCAGTTAATAACAACATATTACACACTCAGAGACTGTTATGATCAATATTCCTGCCACAAAAATCAAGAATGAATGTTAATTACCTAGATCTAACTATTTCACTTTATATGCATATTTCAGAGTATAAAATTATTTATCATAAACAAACAGAATATGTACAATATAACACACACCCCCAAAGTTAAGTTTCTTGTAGGCACCATTTGCCCTATGTAGTCCACAATCTAGCAATTTCTAGGTTCTAAGTGGATTGATAAGCAAGTTGCATCTCACTACTAACATTTTCAAGTGGCTGGGGAAGCAAGTTATATTTCATTATTAACATGATTGGGGTAAAATCTAAAGTTGAGCTATTTTCTATTTGTTTCCACCTGTTCTCTATTTTTCTTCTCTCTATCTGCATTATTTCATTAGAATACACATCATTATTCTCTTCACCTATGTTGGCTTATTAGCTATAAACTTAATGGTTTATAGTAACTTTGTCACTAAATTAAAGTGAATTTGGATTTGATGTGTTTCATGTGCAGTTGGCATCTAGTGTCTAATCGGCTGGCTGGCTGGATGGATGGACAGACCGAATGGACAGATGGATGGATGGACAGTTGATTTCTTCTCTTGCATGAGCAAATACTGGATAGCTGCTTAAGGCACTCCAACAGAGTAACTCAGTCACAGTGACAGGACAGGAGAGGAGAAAGGGTTAAAGCATTGCATAAACTTTTATGTGGTGTAACTTATAAGATGTCCATGTATTTAAAAAAAAAAAAAAGTTAGAAATAAATTGCAATCAGTTTCAAGGTTTAAATACCATGAGAAACTCTTTATAAATAATCCCATTTCAGAGCAGTTGTGAGCCCATCAAGTAAACAGCATGAACAAAGCTCACAATCCAAACTGGAAAGTAATAGTCTGCGTGGCAAGTTGTCATTAAAAGTTAATGGTGGCAGACATGTCACAGATGTGGCGGTGGGAAGAGAACAGTGATGTGAGAAAGGATGAGCTGAGTTCAAATGATGGCGTTGCACAGAGACACCCAACCCTGTCCCCTCAAAGGGCTTATCCTACCATGACTTAGAAATTGAGCCATGTATGCTTTTGCATTTAACTTTTGGCTAAATAAGCAGTATAATGATTGAGACATGCATGTGCTCCTTATTAAATAATTAAAACATGCATGTGTTCCTTATTAAGTCTGTGCTCTAAAATAACAAGCTCTTGGGAGTGATTGACAGGCATCTCTCCAGCAGTGAATGAGGATAACACTCTAAATCCTTTCTCCGATATTTTAAAAAGTACAGAAATCCACTCTATGGGATTACAAGGGTTCTGGTACACAGAAGTGTTACCTCTAGGTAACAGGGTACTAAGTATACAGACTTTCCAAAATACAAGAATATTTGCAGACTCGGTGGGTAATCTTCAAAACATTAGCACTGTCAAGAATCTTCTTCACAGCTAAGTTCTTCTGAGTAGAACTGAATGAGGAGTGAGCTTCCTTTTAGAAAGATGAAGCCGGGGTTAAACTTAGCCAGCACTGTTCCAGAGGATGTGAGCAGGGGCTAAGGTGGGATCCCTCAGAGCCAGCTCCCACACAGGAAGATACCTGGAATGTTTGCCCAAGAAAAAGCTGTAGGAACAGCTTGTCTGAAGGTTTTAGACTCAAAGATCCCTTTGAAAAATCTAATGAAAAGCATAGACTTCCCTTTCCGGAGGGGGAAAAAAATGACCTATTTATTGCATGTATAGCTGTCTGTGTGAGCATGGGCAGACATACAAACACAATTTTGCATGGATTGTGGGCCACATCCTGTACTCCAGGTTGGCCACTCCTGGTGCTCCCAGATGCCTCATGTGTGAAGTGGGCCATCTTCCATCTCAGATCATCCCCGAGTCTCCAAATCGCTCCCTGTCCTCGCAGCCTCCTTTGGAGGTCACCCAAGGTCACCTAACTACCCAGCAGTAGGACTCTTCCCTTCTTGGGCTCTCCTCTCTCACATTCCCATTCTACTCAGTAATAATTTAGTTAACTTTCTATCCTCTTCCCAGACATTATTGCTTCCTGTAAATTTACTTTTCTCTTCCACAGAGACGGGGTTTAATACCCCAGCTCTCTGTGATGCCAGCAGATGCTCCAGTCTGAAGATTTTATCTCTGAGATTACTCCTAATCTCCTCCAGCAAAGGCAGACTCAGCAGAAGGTGGGCAGTGGGGAAAACATCGCTCACTCTCCATTGCCACTCCCGTGAATTCCCATGATGCCGTGTCTCCTGAGGTAGCTGGAAGGCTTTTCTAGGTTTAGCCTACTTTGGGGTGTTGCTTTGCAGAAAACCTTTCCCAGGCTGCCAGGATGGGTCAGCAGATACCTGCTACCAAGCCTGACCGCCTGAGTTGATCCCCTAGACTCACATGGTGGAAGGAATTAATTACTCCCACAAATTATCCTGTGACCTCCAGCTGCCCATTGTGTATGTGCTACACACACGCATGCACGCACACACATACACGTGTGCACACACACATGCAAACACGCATGCACACATGCACACACAAACATACAGGCATGAACACACACATACACTCATACACACACATGCATACATGTATGCACACACAACCACAGAGGCATGCACACATGCATTACAAACACAATAAAAAATAAAAATTTTTAAATTCTTTAAGTTTCCAACTAATTTGCATCTATAAGAATATGCCTCATGCCTGAAGCTCACCATTGAAACCCCACTGATGGTTCTGTGGAGCATTTTCTATAGGCTCTGATCTTCAATAGGCATGGTTGAGAGACAGTGTTCAATGTGATCACATATGTGGGCTATAGAGACAGTCATGATGGATTAAATCCACACCTTGCCCCAGCCTTTTAATCGGGCTCAGTTACATAACCAAGCTCTGGTTTCCTGGTCTCTGAAATGAAAAACACGTTAGTTCTCATCTCATGGTTGTTTGACAGAGCCACATTGGTCTGTGTACGTAAGCACTTAGTGTGCTGCTTATCCCTACTAAGCACCTAACAGGTGTTAGTATATTATCACCACAGCCAGGGAGAGCTCATGTATAAAAGACCTGCAAGAGCCTTAATATCAAAGATCCTTAAGTCCTAAACTCCCCACTTTCCACTGCCGGTGCCCTAATTAGCTCTTGCCACTACTACAGTGACAAGAGAATTTCTAACAGAGTACTGTTAATTCTTCCTTCGATTGCAGGCTCCCAGAGAGGGCAGGTTGTATTTATCTGCCACGCTGCCTTTGGATTTAGCCCTGTGACTTTGTTCAGTGAGCTGTAGCGGGGCTGATAATAGCTTTACATGTGCCTGCACACACTGGGCTTAGTCGCTGGCACAGAGGTCAACACTGAGAACATCATGCCCTGGTTAGTCCCTGACAGAACTCTGTGGAGATCATGGAAGCACCCCAGAGCTGCCCCACAACCAGGCTGGACCCAGGCTTCTCAGCCAACTTGCAGCCAACATGAAGGCTCACCATTGAGGAAACATCTGGAGTGAAAGCTCCATTGTTACACAGCTGTAGCTGACTGATGTAGCCTCCTTTTCTGGTGGTCTGTCCACCACCTGTTGCTCCCTGTTCCCGCCCATCCCCACTTTACTATATTTGTCTGTCTGGAGTTAATCAAATCAGTCACCCATAGAAGTCTTTGACAGTTTCCTATAGCTGACATAATGAAGATGAAATTCCACAGTATAGCATCCACATCTATTCATGTTAGGCCCTGGTTACTTCCCCCCCCCACTCTTTTGCATGTGTATGTGGCATGCGTGTGTGTGTGTGTGTGTGTGTGTGTGTGTGTGTGTGTGTGTTGAGGTTAGCATCAAGTGTCTTTCTAGACGACTCTCCACCTTATGTATTGAGTCAGGGTCTCTTGAAGAACCCAGAGTATACAATTCTGGCTTGATTGACTACCCAGCCTGCTACAGGGGTTCCCTGTCATCTCTGTCTCACATGCTGGAATTACAAGCGGGCTCCCACACCCCAGTTGGGTTCTAGGGATCCAAACTCTGGTCTCCAGGATTGCTCAGCAAGTGCTTTATCCACTGGTGGTTTGAATGAAGCGTCCCCTGTGGGCTCATGTATTTGAATATTCAGTTCATGTATTTGAATTCAAATAGTTGAATACTCGGTCCCCAGTCACCACTGTTTGGAGAGGTTATGAGCTCTTATGAGATGGAGCCTTGCTGGAGGAAGTGTCACCGAAGGAAGGCTTGGAGGGTTTACAACCTCACTCCACTCTCAGAGGTTTTTCTCCCTCTCTTTCTCTGCTCTGTATTTGTGATTGCTGATAGGAGATCTGATGTCCCAGCAGCCTGCTCTGGCTACCTGCTGCCATGCCTCCCCCACCATCATGGACTCTCCCTCTGGAACCGTAAGCTGAAATAAACATTCCTTCTTAAATGGCCTTGATTGTGGTTCATTTTCACTGCAACAGGAAAGTAACACATCCACTGAGCCATCCCAGCCAGAGACTACCTCCCCCCTTGCCTCCACAATCTCCCCCCTCACCTCCACAACCTTCCCCCACCTCCACAATCTCCCCCCTCACCTCCACAACCTCCCCCCACCTCCACAACCTCCCCCCCACCTCTACAATCTTCTCCCACCTCCACAACCTCCCCCCTCACCTCTACAACCTTCCCCCCACCTCCACAACCTCCCCCCCACCTCTACAACCTTCCCTCACCTCTACAACCTCCCCCTCCCCTCCACAACCTTCCCCCTCACCTCCACAACCTTCCCCCCTCACTACCACAACCTCCCCCCTTCACCTCCACAACCTTTCCCCTCACCTCCACAACCTTCCCCCACCTCCACAGCCTTCTCCCTCACTTCCACAACCTTCCCCCCACCTCCACAACCTTCCCTCCTTCCCTCCTCAACCTTTCCCCCTCACCTCCTGTGTCTTCAATCCATGGGCCCTGTGTCATTCCAGATGTGCTGTCACATCTGCACAGTTGCTTACACAATTCACCCTTCCTTTCTTTGATCTTGTTTTTATTTTTTGTAGCCTAGACTGGCCTCAAACTTGCAATCCTTCTGCCTCAGCCTCTTGACTGCTGGGGTTATACACATGCAGCATCATGTCTGGCCTTGTTGATTGTCCATTGGGCCTCAGAGTCTAACCTCTACTCCACAATTTATAAAGCTAATCCTTCTCTGACTTCCTCCCAAGTCAAAAATCAGTAATACCTTCTTCTTTTTTTTTTTTTTTAACATTCTATTTATCTGTTTTGTGTGTGTGTGTGTGTGTGTGTGTGTGTGTGTGTGTGTGTGTGTGGCAGTTAGAGGAAAACTAGCAGAAAACAGTTCTCTCCTTCCACCACGAAGGCCCCTGGTGATCTGGCCATCACAATGTGTGCAGCTATCCATGTATGCGCGTGAATACACGCGTCTGTTTGTCTGTCGTCATCTATCTCTTCTTGGGTATCACGTGCATTCCCAGAAACAAAGACTGTGCTCCTGGTGTTCGGTCTACCTCGATAAACTGTGACTGACCAATCACGCACAGGTCCCTCCCCGCGGCCAGATAGTTGAACTTTTCTTCCACTCGACATTGTACTGTGTAATCTCCCAGCCCCAGGACGCCTTTAGTTCTTCGAAATTTCCAAAGCCTTTGGGCCCCTAACTGTGCATCAAGGCATCCTGGGTCATGAACCTCCCAGGGGCTTTGAAAGACATTTTGGCTGTTCGAGGGAAATGCCAACACTCAGTGTCTGTTGTATATCGTGCAATCTTTACTTTGAAGTTGTTCACGTGACAAACTTTCTCTGAAATGACATCGACTCTTTATAACGCTGGATTTTCGAAATTGTTTACAAAGAAAAGCCTATGCGGCAATCAGTTTGGAGAAGGAAAGTGGCCGTGTGGGATCAGATCTGGAGCTCCTCCTGGATGGGGGCCCTATGTGATGATTAACACAGTCCACCTGTTCCGAGTAAACTCGCGCTGTGATTTATGGGTAAGTTGGCTGCTTGGTGTCCAGTTAAGGGAACAACTTAGCTCTCCGGCTGGAAGCAGCTACTTATAAAGATGTTGTTGCCTACTTAGCCCCAGAGAAGTCACCAAGACATTAAGGGTTCAGGAAACCGAGAAGGTTCGGGAACATCTGCCACATGGCGCGTCACCCTTCCAGATCTTTCCCCACGAGAAGTTGACACCTGGGATGCCCCTACCACGTGGCGAGTCACTCTTCCATATCTTTCTCCACAGAAAGTCCACATCTGGAATGCCAAGGACTGTCTGGTAAACTCAGGTTTGTGCTTCACAGGGATGAGCTGAGATTCAGGCTCCCTCAAGACATCTGGCATTCACAGGTTAGTACTGTGGAATGGATGCGAGCATCCTGGCCCAACATCTGCATCCCAGGGATGCCGGTGACTCTGTCAGCAGTCTAGGTCTCATCAAATAATAAAAGCTCTGCCCATTTGTGGAAAATGTCTAAAACAAAAACAAAAAACTAAAATAAACAAAAAACAACAACCCTGGGGCCAGGTTGACTGATGTGTTTCTGTCAGACCCGTCAATGGATCTGTCGGCAAACCCAAACTTAAATTCCCTCCAGCTCCCCTCCCTATAAGTGGCCAGCATTTTTTCACTTGATTTGTTTTGAAGACTTCTTGGTTGATGTCTTCACCTGGACCCTTTTTCCATTTTTTCTTTCTACTCCACATGCACAGGGATCCTGTAGAATATAGACCAAGCCGTTCTACTTTAAAAACAAAGCAGCGAAAACAAAAACACAAAAGGGCAAAGGTTGTGCAGAGAGAGGTCGACGTATATATTGGTCGCGTGCCTTTTCTCACTGCGCATGCCCACTGGTGATCCTCACACTGCGCATGCCCATTGGCGATCCTCACACAGCAAATACAGTCCAGCCTCCAGCCTTTTGCACCTAGAATGCTTCTTCCCAGAGCATCTTCCACAGGATGCTCCCACACCTTCGTCAGGTTTTACCACTACCGCCTCTCTTCAGTGATGCCTTCCCTGACCAAGCTGCATTGTCTGTTTTGTGCCCTGGCTGTACGTACCATGATAAAACAAAACTTTAAAGAGGAGAGCTAGCAGACACTGACGCTACTGAGAGAAACAAAACAATCTAAGGAAATACAGTTCCTACAATAAAATGGAAGTCTGGGATCATTTAGAAAGAGAGATGTCCCAGCTGCTTGCTGCAGAGCTCCGTGTAGGCTGAGCCTACCGGCTAGGTACAAATGTGAGAGAGGAATTTGTAAAACTGTTTTGGCAAGAATTCTAGCCATTTTAAAAAAACACACTTATCGAGTGAGATAAATTATTAAAGTCTAAAAGAGTCACCTAAAATTTTACACTAAAAGGAAAAGCATATGCTAGAATGGTGTATGATGAAGATAATACTAAGTAAAATATGAAACACTGTGACCCTGTGACTGAGCACAGGAGATTCTCAGCCCTCACATGTGCTCCTTGACGTAAGCTAGACTCATCTGTGAAGGGGAAGCCTCAACTACCATACGGCCTGTAGGCAAGTCTGTGGGGCAGCATTATTATTATTATTATTATTATTATTATTATTATTATTATTATTATTGAGTGAGTGAGTGATGTGGAAGACCCCGGCTTGGTCCTAGGGTGTATTAAAAGCAAACCGATCAAGCCGTGGGGAGCAAGCCAGTCCCTCTATGCCTCTGCTTTGGTTCCTGTCTTGAATTTCTGCTCTGGTTTCCCCTCATGAAGATTAGGATGTGTGGGTCAAATAAATCCTTTCCTCTCCAAGTTGCTTTGGGTCAGCGTTTTACCACAGAAAGAAAAATCTAACCAAGACACCATTTTAAAGCCATGGTGCCTGGAGGGAGAGTGTGAAGTAACTTTGCTCCACACAGCCACTCGGGCATGCTGGACACTGATTGACACATAGGCAGCAGTTGGGAGGAAACAGTCTCAGGGGTCCTCAGAGTGGTTTAATGCAAAGGAGCGTATCACTGATGCCTGCATCCCATTGGACAGAGCTGTAAAGACAGTTGGGAACTCCTTCCTCTGAGGAGAACACAGGGCCCCTCACCAGCTGCCTTTTCCTTGTCTGCCACAATGATTCCATACACGTGATTTTCGAAGCCAAGGTTCCACTGCACATTGATTACAGCACTGGGGGGAATGTGTGTGTGTGTGTGTGTATGTGTGTGTGTGTGTATTCTTCTGTTTGTTTATATGGGTGTATGTATATGTGCATGCATGTATGTATGTCTGTGTATGTGTGTATATTTACATGAATGTACATGTATATATGTGTGTATGTATGGGTGTATGGATGTATTCTTCTGTTTATATGTGTGTATGAATATGTGCATGCATGTATTATGTGCATCCTTATATGTATGTATATCTGTGTATTGTGTATATCTATGTGTATGTACATGTATATATGTGTATATGTTTGGGTATATATATGTTTATGTGTATATGTATAAGAATATGCATGTATGTATGTGCATGCCTATATGTATGTTGTGTATGTGTGTTTATGAGTGTGTATACATGTATATATGTATGTTTGTGTATATGTGTGTATTCTTCTGTTTGTGTATATGTATGTATATGAGCATGCATGTATGTGCATGCTTATATGTATATATGTGTATATGTGTGTATGTATATGTATGTATATATACATGTGTATATGTGTATATGTATGTGTATTACATGTGGATGTATGTGTATACATATATGTGTGTGTATATATGTGCGTGTGTGTGTGTGTGTGTGTGTCGCTGAGGACTAAACCCAAGGTCTGACACATGCTGAACAAGCACTTCCTATCCCCAGCCTTAGCACTTATTATTGTTCAATGCTCATATCAAAAACTTTATAATGATAAGAACTAGGTCTTTTAAGCAAATAAAAACACATGCAAATTATTTTAACTATCTCTCATGTTTTATACAACAGGTTTCTACAAAGGCTGTTGTGTTTTCACATTTAACAATGTGTCTGAGAAATCTTTTCATGCTCACACACAGCATGCTTCCTCGTTCTTCATTTTAGCTCTATGATATTCCACGGTGTAGGTGTTTTCTAATGTAGTTTACCAGGTAAACTGTCCACCTGCACCTCTGAGCCTCTGCCTTCAAATATGGAGCTATTGTTTTTCTTGTCTCTGGGACAAAACATTTTCCAGGAGTCACTTGAGGAAGAAGGAATTGCTTGGGTCACAAATCCAAAGACATCACCCTCCTGACAGGGAGGCCTGCTGTCTGGGGAGTAAAGTCAGCGGACTTGGAGATGTGGACTCTGTTGGCTTTTGGTTTTGAGGCAGGATCTTACTGTGGGTCCCAGGCTGGCCACAAATTCAGAATCTTGCTGCTTTGCCCTCTGCAGGGCCAGATGCAGATTTTGATAACAAACTCTTAATGCCACTTTAGGACCCCAGGGATAGCTCGGCAGTGTGTCTGTCAGGAGGGGTGGGATGGCAGTGTGTCTGTCCAGGGAGATGGCATAGCAGTGTGTCTGTCCTGGGAGATACTTTTAACAAGGACAGTTTAAAATGGATCTGGACGAGAGAAAAAGCATAGGGAAACATTTCTCTATTCTGACTTTTTATATTGACTTGGACACTTTGTAAGCTTGGTTTGGTCTTTACTCTTTACGGTGTGGGTGTTATGCACCCTTCTGCAGAAATAACAGGCTTGAAGAGGTTAAGTATATTGTCCATGGCTAGAGGGCAAGGGACTGGAAAAGTTAAACATAAACCTAAGCTGGACATAGTGGCAAATGCTTTTAATCCCAGCACTCAGGAGGCAGAAGCAGGTGGTTCTCTGTGAGTTTGAGGCCAGCCTGGTCTACACAGAAAGCTCCAGGGCAGCCAAAGTTACATAGTGAGACTGTCTAAAATATATATTACATAGTGTGTGTGTGTGTGTGTGTGTGTGTGTGTGTGTGAAGTTATCTCACTGCAAACAGACACAGACTTATAAACCTGATAAGACGGATAACTAAGGTTTTAGAAATTTTGTGAGCATTTTGTTTTACATAATCTTATTAAATAAATGATGCAAACATGATTTTAGCAAATGCTATGGGCGGTCAGAAACTACCAAATTGTCTCTTCCTGGTCATTCTTTCTGTCTTCACTATTGAAAATGATTTATGAGCGAACCGCCGGTGGCTCAGCCCTTAAGGCTCCCGCCCACAGAGGGCGCCCCGTCTCTTGGTGCGCCCGTTCGAGTCCCGCTGCCTGTCAGTCAGTCAGTCTGTCTATCCCGATTGTGTCTGTCTCCCGCGTCATCTCGTGGGAAAAAAAAAAAAAAAAAAAAAAAAGAAAATGATTTATGGTGTTTACCTCCCATGTATGTGTGTGTGCATGTGTGTGTATGTGTACACACACATGTGTGCGCATGCATGTGCGTGTGTGTGTGTGCACATATGTGAGTATATGTTTGTATGCGTGCACACATATGCATGTGTCTGTGTGTGTGAGGAATGCTGTACAATGAATGGCATTACTGTTCATCTTCCCACCTCCACCTTCAGTAAGATCATACTGAGAGATTGAGATTGACCACGCCCCCAAGGCTTGCTACAAAACAGGCTCAGCCTATCGTTTTGTCCGCTGTCTCACAGTACAAAATGAAGGCAATGAGAAATATTAATAATGCAGGTACATGTCTGTGTCTCGTCTCTATGGCTGTTACATTTGCATACCACAGAAGCATCATGGAAATATCCCCCTCTATCTCTGGTTCCACTCTCCTCTTCCTCATGAAAGCAGATAAAATACCAGCCAGTTCATGTCAGAGGTGTGCTAACATGTCATTTGCAACTGCGAATTGGTAAAGGGTGTAAAGCTCAGGATAGAATCTTTTAAAATGTTGTTAAGAATCAACCAACAACTCATTTAAGATTATTATACAGTTTGTGTAAATCATCTGTTGCACATGTGTTCTGTGTACATCATCTGTTGCACATGTGTTCTGTGGTCCTTCATATGCATGAATATCTGCTCACCCCAGACAGGAGACTGATGGCAGACCAAAGTGTGGGTACCACCAAAGTCCAGCCAGACAATCAATGAATTTTATTGGAGTTCCAGGAGTGTGTGTGAGGAGCTACTTACAGGAGTAGAAATGACTCAAAGACAGCTGCACCACCCCATGCACATATTTTTAATTTTTTATTACACTTATGGATTGTGTGTATGTGTGCGTGTGTGCCTGCCATTACATGTGTGTGGAAGTCTGATGACAGCGTGTGGGAGTTGCTTCTCTCCTTCCACTCTGTGGACTCTGGAAATGGAATTCAGGTCCTTAAGTCTGACAGCAAGTGCCCTAGACTGAGCCATCTTTCTGGTCCTCACATGCTTTATATAAGTATAATAAGTAAAATAACTACTTATGCTTTTTGCATGTGTGCACTCATGTGTGTGCATGTGTGTGTACATGTGTGCATGTATGTGTGCATGTGTGCACATGTGTTGCACATATGTTCTGCATACATCTTCTGTTGCACATGTGTTCTGTGGCCCTTTATATGCATGAATATCTGCTCACCCCAGACAGGGGGCTGATGGCAGACAATAACATACTAATAATATTATTGGTATAATTTATATAGTATATATTGTATAATTATACTTAATATATTGAGTATAATTATATTATTTTATTATATTATATATACTATATACTAAGATATACTAATTAAATATTATACTTATAAAAATAAGTATAATAATCCTGCATTAAAGTGGTTCTCAGGAAAAGGATTATGATAAAAATCACTGCCAGGATCTTTGGGGAAGGCAGCATAGTACACCACAGCAGGAGCTAGTGACAAGGCTCCCAGAATTCCCACCAAGGCCACGCTCACCTTGACTGCCCCCCCCCCACTAAGCCCCACTGGCAATACCCATAGCCTTCCATGCCTACTGCCTCCTCCACCACTCTGTTCCACTCCTTCCATCTTTGTGCCTTTGTCCCCTAGAGACAGAAACCTCTGATATGTTTCCCACTTTTTGTTTTTGTTTTGCTTTGTTTTGTTTTGAGAATCCACATAGGCCAGCCTAGCTTTGAACTCACAGAGATTCCCCTGCCTCCTGAGTGCCGAGATTACAGACATACACGACCATCCTTGCTAATTTTTCCTTTTCAAAAACTGTTAACAGCAGAGAAAGATTCAAGGATTTATTCTCCTCTTCTTATGGGGATTATAAACATGGCTAACCAACCAGCTAATGAGAAGGTTTTTTTATGGAACTATTGGAGTTAGTGAAGAAGAGATTAGACTTAAAACAATAGCATCATCTCCTAAGGAACTAGAAATACAGTGGATAGAATCATCGACTTCAACAAAGGAGACACAACCATGTGTTATGTCAGTCTAAAAGAATCCGTTCTTCAACCAAGCCAAGTTCTAACAACATATGATAGGAATGTACTAATACAGGCATGCAGCCAGCCAGGTCCTCAGAGAAGAAACGGTTTGTCCCAGGGTGGTTATAGGGAAAAGAAAAGGAAAGAGAAATTGACTGAAAGGAACTTGCTGGTCTGCTCAGCAGGTGAGTGTTTCCTGCTGCTGCAGGATCCCAGTACAAGTCCCAGCAACCACAGGGCAGCTCACAACTACCTGTAACCTCTGTTCCAGGGATCCAGTGCCATCTTCTGGCCTCTACATGCACTACACATACATGCAGACCAGACTGTCCTCAAACTCACAGAGATCCACTTACCTCTGTCTCTAGAGTGCTCAGATTAAAGGTGTGTGCTACTACACCTGGCCAGAGAGTGGTTTCTTTAGTGAATCAAGGCCCCTGGAGAAATTACTAAAGCCACAGAGTGAAGAAGTGCTTAAAAATATGACAAGGGATGTTCTCAAGACCCAGAAACTAGGCCTTCCCCTAAATTTAATTAATTAATTAATTAATCTGGGTCATGGAAAGCTTAAATATCTAAATTAATTATTGATTAAGGTTTAATTAATGACTAAAGAGAATTGTGTAGCCCATTGATTAAACCAAGAATCCAAAGTCCATGATAATAAATGCAAGTAGATAAACAATTAGATAATTACTGGCTAAATAAATACAGAAGAAATTAATATTTTTCTAGAAATGAGTATTTTAAAGCAATTGTCTTGCAACCATAAAGTCAGTCATGTGTTGCTATTAAATTTCCTCCATTTTAATCCCAGATTAAAGGCAGATCCAGGAAGGCCAGGCTACCCTCAGCTATGTAGCAAGTCTGAGGTCAGCCTTGGACACACACACACACACACACACACACACTGAATTTGATTACTATAAGGTGGAGAAGGAAGCATATTTCCCCACTTAAGAAATTTACATTGGTGCATTCAGTAATCAAAGGCACATGCAGTCTACTCTCAGAATGCTTAGAAAAATCCCACTTGATTCTCTACCCAGTAAATATAGGAACATCTACATACAAAAGAGGTCAGAGAGAACAACAGGGAAACACAGAAAAATTGTTCAAGCTTGGTAAGCTCATGTCATGTGCACGCCGAATTCTCTCAACTATTTTGCAATTTCTCTGTGAATTTGAAACTATTTCAAAGTTTTCCAAAACTTTGAAAGGTGGCCACTGAGACAGCTCAGAGGTTCAGGGCACTTGTCCCCACACCTGATGACTCCTGGATGACATGTGGACCCATGGGGCAGAAAGAGAGAGTCAACCTCTGCAGCAGGCCCTTTGATCTCTAAACACACTTACTTTTTTTAAAAAGTGTGAAAAATATTCAAAAGATAAAGAATCATTGTCAGCCGGGGGCACTGCCAATCAGAGTCAAGCATGAACAGAAGCTGAAAGCCAGGGCTGGACATGGTAGACATTATGATCTGGATAAGCGCCCAGTACCCAAAGCTGCTGTGTCAGGAAGGAGGCTGAGCCCCTGGTCCCCCTCAGTCACACTGCAGTACCATGTTGGAAAGCATCTGTCTGGAATAGCTGCTGTCTTTTGTGTCTTCTATTGTTGAACTACACATGAAGGTCTGAACCAACCATCTGTGACTAGAACTGAGGGAAACGATAAACCTCAACATGAAAAAAATTCTGATTAATGATGGAAAGTCGGCATTATGTTTAATTATGAACGCAGCCAAAACACTCTGTAGAATTAGCGGTCCTGAATCTCCCCCACAAAATCCCACCGACCCCCACTCCTTCCCCCTCCACCACCCCACCCTCGCCATATCATGCCACAGTTGTGGCAGCAGATACTGTAACAGGTTGATATTGTTGCCTCCTGTGATCTGGGAGTCAAGACAGACCTTGGGCTGTAGGTATCAGTTGCCAGCACAGGCTGCATTCTTGGCGGGGGCTCAGGACTCGCTGCTGGAAGAGATTGAGACTAACTTTGTCCACATTCACTATCTGGGAACTCAAAGACCCAAAGAGATACTGGGGGGGGGAAGGAATGGGGGAGGACCATAAACCTTGGAAATGGGGGAGGGGCGCCCTGCTCTTCTCCCTATACCTCAGCCGCTATTTGGCCTTTCCCATCTGCCATTGTGCTCCCTTGGCAAGAGCTCACTTCCTCCCTCCCAGTGTCAGGCGAGAGACGCCAGCCACCGAAGAACACACTATTCTTTGGTGTGTTTCAGACATCCTGTTTCTCTGTGACAACTGTCACTAAAGCAGGGGTCTAGTCTCCCAGCTGGAGCAGCTTATTCCCAAAGCTCTATGAATTCCCGACCGGGGGCACAGAGCTGCTGCGTGTCAAGACACAAGCTGGGCTTTCTTTTCTCAGGCAGGGTCCGAAGCTGGGGGCCAGAAGGTCAGGGGTAGCAAGAGTGAAAACTCCCCTCTGGGGGAGTGGAGTCAAAGCCTGTGGTGAGCTGACGTCAGCTCACAGCTGTTGCTCAGCCCCGCGCCTCTGGCTAGGTCTGCTCAGCCTAGACCCATGACTGGCTGCCTACCCACTGTGCACGGTCAGAATGCCAACTGTCTTCTCTCTAAGGGTCTTGTTTGTTCATTCTGCTGCCCGCGGGATACTACGGAGACCTATCTCCGGGAGCAGAACAGCTATCAGCAGCCTCTATTCAACAGGGTCTTCAGTCTCTGCTACTGCAGCTGATAGAAAAATGGCTGCTACGGCTCCCATACCAGTCAGCAGTCAGGGAGAAGGCCCGCTCGCCCACTCCTCTATGGACGAGAACCTGGAGTGGGTCACAACATTTCTTCTTGTAGTCTTCCGCCAAGATGGAAATGTGTGCGTATCTGCATGTGTAGAGGCTGTGGGGAATCTGTAATGCCAGCACTTGGGAAGCAGAAGTAGAAGGGTCATGAGTTCAAAGTCAGCCTAGGGTCTATGTAGCATGTCCCCAAAGTCCAAAGTAGATGACAACATAAGCCCAAAGCATCCTCAGGAACTTAGTCAGCAGGCAACCCTTGCTGCTGATTGGCTGGGAGAGGAGGGTTACCTGGGACCTCACCCACAGCTATATGCTGTATTTCCGGAGGATGGAAAATAGGAAGTAAATACTCAAAAAGCCTGGCAGAGCTGGAAGGTGACTCAGTAAAGTGCTTGCCACACAAGTGTGAGCACCTCAGTTATAGCTCCAAACCCCATAGACATGCTGGCTATGGTTGCCACTCATGGTGGTTTGAATGAGAATGGCCCCATAGGCTGATAGCCTTGAACACTTAGTCATAGGTTGGTAAACTGGGAAAGATCAGAGCTGTGGCCTTGTTGGAGGAATTGTAACACTGGGAGTGGACTTGGAGATTTCATGGGACCACACCAGGTCCAGCCTCTGTCTCTGTTTCTCTGTCTCTGTTTAGCTCTCTCTGTCTCTTTCCCTGTGTCTCTGTCTCTCTCCCAGTCTATGTCTCTCTTTCTCTCTCTCTCTCTCTCTCTCTCTCTCTCTCTCTCTCTCTCTCTCTCTCCTGCACCTGCTGCTGCTCCTGCTGACAATCAGGATGTAGCTCTTAGCTACTTCTCTAGCACCATGCCTGCCTGCATCCCACCATGATAATGGACTAACCGTCTGAAACTATGAACAAACATCCAATTAAATGCCTTCTTTTATAAAAGTTGTCTTGGTCATGGTGTCTCTTCATAGCAATAGAACAGTGACTAAGACATCACCCCAGCGCTGGGGAGGTAAATACAGGCTCCCAGGGACTCTCTGGCCAGACAGCATAGTCTATGTTGTGAACCTCAGGCCAATGAGACACCCTGATGCAAAAAAACAAACTACACACACATACACACATCCACACACACAAATACACACACACACTATACCCACAAATAAATAAATAAATAAATAAATAAATAAATAAAGTCATTGATCTGCAGTGGCAGTGAGTAAGGACGGGCTCCAAGACACAAAGGTGGGGTGGGAACGTGACTCAGTAATAGAACAATTAATTGTCCAGCTTGTGTGAAGTCTTGGGTTCAGTCCTTATTACTAAAAGAAAAATAAATGCCATGGCTTAGGTGTTGTTTGTCCCATGAGGATTTGTGTGTTAGTGTTTAGGGTCTCTACACGGAGGCAGAAATATTGGACCTTGCGTTGGCTGATGGTGCGGCCCTTGGAAAGGATCAAAGCATTACCAGTGTGGCTGGTGATGCCTACAAGAGGGTCATTGTTATGAAAGACTGAGCCTGGTCTGCACAGGTCCCTGACTTCCTGATGACATGGTCCCAGTTATGTCCTATCACCATCAGCTGTCAATCGGTGACAGCCAATGGGGAAACCTCTTTGGAGTCCAGGGCATGCTGGGATTTCCAGCCTCTGTGGTGGATAATGTTACTTGCCAACTTAACTGGATCTGGGACCAACTCAAAGGCAAGCAGGTTGGCTACCCATGGGGATTTTCCTGACCTGGTTACTTAAAATGAGAGGAGCCACTCCAACCTTCTGCTGACAGCCAGTCACAACGAGGCCCGACATGGGCAGCTTGGCTGCTGCTGCTGCTGCTGCTACCTCAATACCACTGCTATTGCTGGAGTCCATACCTGCTGTCACAACCTTTGCTTCTTTCAGCTGCCAGTGTAGGCGAAGACCAGCAGCTCTCCAGGAATCCTGTAAGCCAGGTTGGAGCTGCTGAGGTGCCCAGCCTCAGGAACTGACCAGACCACACTCTGCTACCTTATTTAATAATTCCCTTTTAATATATATCAACTCATGAGTTCTGTTACTCCAGGGAACCCAATGGTTATTGTCAACCTGACCTAGAATCCCCCAGAGCAAGGCCTCTGGGCCTATCTGTGGGAGAGTGTCTTGATTGCTTTAATGAGGTGGTAAGATATGTCTCCTGAAGATGGCACCATGCCCTGGTTGGCATCTCAGACTCTGTAATGGAGAGGTGGGACTGAGCTCTGCTTTTACGCGTGGGCCTCAGCGCCGTGACTGTGATTGGCTCCGACTGCTGAGGCTTCCCCACCATAATGGACCATAACGCCTTTGAATTGTGAGCCAAAATAAGCCCTTCCTTCCCAAATTGCTTCTGTCAAGACATCTGATCACAGCAAAAGGAAAACAGACTCGTCAGCCTCCACCTCTGCATGCTTACAAACCTCTTTTCTTTATAAGGTTACCCTGCCTTGAGGATTTCATTATATCAACAGAAAGTAGACTGATGATATCAAAGAGACAAGGAAAGCCACTTGAAAAAACTTCCGGCCTTTAATCCCAGCACTTGGGAGGCAGAGGCAGGTGGATTTCTGAGTTCAAGGCCAGCCTGGTCTACAGAATGAGTTCCAGGACAGCCAGGGCTACACGGAGAAACCCTGTCTCGAAAAACAAACAAACAAACAAACAAACAAAAAAAAAAAAAAAAAGAAAGAAAAGAAAAAGAAAAACAAAAAGAAAAAGCTTCCGGTGACTGAAGCTAAAATAATTTAGGCAATACATGGTGGGGTGATTGTTAAGAGCCCAAAATATAGTCTAAAAATGAATCCATAATGGTAAAAAAAAAAAAATGAATGATTTAACAAATAGATTCGAGCAAGAAACAAACTTTTCTTAAATCTAAATCTTAAACGATATACAATGGGGATGGAATGTGTGTCCCTCCATTAAGAGTGGGACTGACTCACATCCAAACACATCGTGGAGGGAGTAGGTAATGTCTGTGCCAGGGACACTTGGCAAATCCTGCATGGGCCAGAAGTTAGTGTCACCGGTGATGCTGTGTGGTATCCTCTCCCTGAAAGGATACAATGAACGGGGCACTTAACCTCTGTGCCACACTTCCTTGAACCCGCAGCCTTCGCCTAAGACTGAGAAAAACATCAGGTAGACATAAACGGAGGGACATTCTACAAAATCCTGCACCTGAACTGCTTTCACGGGGAAAGAAGTCAGAGATGGGGCCTTTGGTGCCACCTGTGCTAACCACTGCTCCTGGGGTTCCCCAGGCCGCATTGCATACACAGCCCCCTCTTAAGCCAACTGTCTTAGTTAGGGTTTTACCGCTGTGAACAGACACCATGACCAAGGCAACTCTTATAAAGGACAACATTTAATTGGGACTGGCTTACAGGTTCAGAGGGTCAGTCCATTATCATCAACATGGGAGCATGGCAGCATCCAGGCAGGCATGGTGCAGGAGGAGCTGAGAGTTCCACATCTTCATCTGAAGGCTGCTAGCTGAATACTGACTTCCAAGCAGCTAGGATGAGGGTTTTAAAGCCCATGCCCACAGTGACACACCTACTTCAACAGGGCCACACCCCCAAATAGTGCCACTTCCTGGGCCAAACATATACAACCATCACACCAACCAAGGGCACAGGGGGCACTAGAAGGCTGAGAAACTGTCACCAGCCAGGTGGCCACAGAAATGGATAATAAATGCTAATTTAAATTAGATATTAAAAACTGCTGGAACCCAAATAAATTCCAGCAGTGCTCGTTAGCACCACCCATGCTTTCCTGGTTTCAACAGAACTGTTATGCAAAACACCAGGGGAGATTAGAGGGTTCTATCGTCCTTATAACCTTCCTGTAAACGCAAAATTATCCCCCCAAAAATTTATTACTATATATATATATATATATATATATATGTTTGGCATGAATGGCATTTGGAAACATACAAAACTATGGTAGCATTGAGGGTGAAACTATAAAATCATGAAGAAAATTGGCCTTTGATATCGAGGGTCATTTGTCGGACTTGGTAAATTCCAGAGACTCCCAGCTTCTTTACATTAGTCATACTAAAATGCTCTCACATCCTACCTTAAGTCCAATTTACCCTGGGAATTTGAACGAGGGGGATTATAATTTTGGTTTGGAAATAGTGTGGCGATGAGTAATGTTTTGTTACAATTGGCTACGATTTCCCAGGAGTCCCCATCTCTATCCGAGAATTCTTATGAAGTGGGAAAATCTAACCCACAAACTCTTTAAAATTGAATGAGTATTCAGCATTCAATAAAGTTGGCATAATGTTATGTTTTACTGACATTTAATTAAGCACTATCGATTGCATTTTACCAGATTGTTTTTGCGTTTGGACCCAGTTAATTTATTTTGAAGTCTCTAGAGATGACGGTCTTCAGGGTGGGTGTGAGGTGCCCCTCAGCACCCCTCCGGTCCTTAGGTCTCCCCAGCAGCCCTAAGTGGCGTCACTGGCTTCAGGAGTTCCTACTGATCCACCCTCCCGCCCTCTATTATTCTTTTTGCTCCTTTTTTTTTTTTTTTTTTTTTTTTTAATCTTTCTTTGTTACTTAACAGCATTTCCCACAATGCCATGGTTCTGAGCTTTGGGCTCAGCTGATGCACCAACACCCGGAGTGGTTAATGACTCAGTGTCCAGGCAACTTGTTTACATCTTTTAATTGATGTGTTTTAAGTGGGCCTCTTCAGAGATGTGACATTTGAATTCGAAGGACTCCCTTCAACGATGTGAATTTTCTGCTTAGTTATATCAGGCGTTTCTAGGCAGGTGCAAATTCCCTTGGGAGTAAATTTTTAAAAATATCCTTTTCCCCCTGGGAACTCATAAATTAGTAGAGGAGAGGACGTAGGCAGTGCCTCCCTGAAGCCAGGGTAGGCACCATTACCACAAGAAAGCAAAAGAAAGGCTTGGCCATGGCACAAGCAGCTGCAGAGGTGGAGCAGGCTTCCTGGAGCTGGTGGCTTTTCATTTAAAGGGGGTCCTAAAGGTCAGGAGGGCCTTCGAGCCCTCCTGGCTCCTTCCCTCCTGGCCAGATGATGTTCATGAACTGCTCCAGCAGAGGGCGGCCGCACAAAGACCGGCTTCTTCAGCCAAGTCTCCTGTGGGTCTCTGCACGGCTCCATGTGGACCGCACGCCAGGCTTACTATGAAGGACAAGAAGTCGTTCTGTGATATTTAAAGTTGCTTGCTCCCAATTTGGACTCCAGGGCTCCACCTTGTGTTTGCTTGGCACTGGAAATGAATTTGCATTTTCCATCAGTTCAGCGTACTTTCAGGGCAGTCTGGTACCATCTGTCCAGATTCTACCCCCACCCCCGCCCCCAGCATTAACATACCCTTCAGAGAGAAGCCAATCCTGCAAGTCTGGGCTGTCTGGGCTGGAGAAGGGAGTAGAAGGCCTCTGTGGGTTGTTATGGGAACACGTTCAGCCCTCCTTAGGGAATTATGAGCCAGAGTCTAGTCTGTTTGGTGTTTGAATTATTTCCTGGTGGGTCAGGTGTGGAGGCACCAGTCTGTTCTCCCAGCACTAGGGAGGTGGAGGAAGGGCACCTGGAGATCAAGGTCGGGGCTAGAGAGGAGGCTCGGTGGCTAAGAGTGCCCATTTGGTTCTTGCTGAGGACCCAAATTTAGTATCCATGTCAGATGATGTCTCACAAACGCCTGTAACTGCAGATCTAGGGGGATCTGATGCCCTTTACTGGACTTTCCAGACGACTCACACACAGGGACATAGTTACAATTTTTAAGTAAACCTTAAAGCAAACCAACTAAACCAGAGTTCAAGGTTATCCTTGCTACATTATATAGACACACACTAGAGGAGAAATGAGGCAGTGACTAACGCAGGAAATGAAAAACCCTAAAGAGAGGCTAAACCAGAGCATGAAGTGGGTAGAGGCTTTGGCAGGGCAGGGGTAGCACATGCTTTTAATCCCAGCACTCAGGTGAAGTGGAAACTTAAGGGTTCTTCGGAAAGTCAGTTGTGTTGGATGGTGTTTTGCTGGGGCAAACACGTGAAGGAGTGTTTTCCTGACGTGGACACAGGTGTGGAAGACTAAGGCGGACTTGTGAAGGAACGTTCTGCTGAAGCAGACACAGGAGAGAGGATGTTCTGCTAAAGCAAGCACACAAAGGACACATGACGAATGTTAATGACACGCATGTACTGGTCCACCTTGTATTGCACAGTTGAGCTGCATTTGTTGGGGCTCCACAGAGAGAAACACATCAAAAAGCTTCTGGTGGTGTGCTGCAGTTTCTTGCCACTTCTGCACTCTGGATGATTGGCAGAGTGATGTCAGCTGAGACAGACTCACATACTGAGGCAAGACTCGTGGAGGACACGGGATGTTTGGAGGGTATAAATAAGGCTGAACAGACAGTAACGGAGGCTGAGCTTGGCTTGCTTATAGAGTTAGCTGTGCAATGCTTGCCGGGCTTGTGTCTTTGCTGAGAGAAGCACAGCCTAGAACTTCTCCTGGCATTCTTCCGGGTCTCTCCTGCTGACTTGTGCTGAGGCTGAGACCTGGCTGTTTCTGTCCTACCACTGCTGCTGATTCGTGTTTGCTGTCCAGACTCTACTGAACTGGACCACTGGTGAATCCGGGAAGTGTTTGCCAGTGGATCGAGCCACTGCTGCTGACCTGTGAGCTGAACTGCAGATTTCCAGACAACACAGACCTTTATAAACCTTTATAAACCTTTATAAACAGGTGCACTTCCCCAACTCCATCTCCTCCCCTCTCTATCTCCTCCCTCCCCCTCCATCTCCTTCCTCCCCTTCCCTCCCCCTCCATCTCCTCCCCGTCCCCATATCCTTTCTTTCCCACTACCTCTGATGGGTGATAGGCTAAAAGGGAGGTTAAAACGTTTAAGAACCATCGTTAAAAATAGGTTTTGAGAAAATTCAAGTTACACAGCAGGCAGAGGCAGGAGGAGGCACAAGCAGAAAAGGCAGTTCTGAGCATGCTCAGTCTGTGTCCTTGCTGGCAGTTTGCACAAGGAGGGAGGGTGTTGCTCTCAGATAAATTGATGCTGTGTGGGGGAGGGTTCTCCCCAGAATACAGACACAACTTCCTTGAAGTTCTTGGTTTTCTTGAAGTATACTTCACCGACAGCTACACGGGCAGCATGTGTACCCCAGAGACAAGAGAACCCTCACATTTTCTCTAATGTTAGAATGCCTAGAGTAGGTCCTAGCCCAGCCTGCTTTCCCTGACCTGGGAAATGTGTGTATCAGAAAAGAAGCTGTTCACCTTTGGTGGATGTTGGGAATCTGGGCCTCCTCCTACCGGTGTGGGGTTGAAAGCTCAGTCTGGTGGGGATCTGGAGGCCCTGCTCAGAGTTGCTTGACCATCTTCACCCAACCAGAACCTACAAGGCTCCAAGCACAGTGTGCATGCTCAGTCCTGGGTGGGAGTTCAGTTGATACTTCAGCAAGTCAGTCCTACCAAGAGCTTTACAAGTTGACATATCCTTTAAGCCAGTACTTTTCATTACAGACTCTATTCTAAGGCAATAACATAACTTATAGAAAAAAACCTTAATGCTAAAAAGTGTTTGTCACAATGTTGACAAAAGGCAGAAATTACAGAAATATCACAGTGGCCGACCAGGGTGAATTAGTGGCAACATAGCCAGTGATAAGATGTTGTGTATGCTCCGTGGTGTGGGCATGGCGAAGGATTTTTATTATGGGTAAGAGAGAGAAAATATCCAGTGGCTTCTGCAAGAGTACAGGATGAAGGGGGGCAAGAGAGAGAGAGAGAGAGAGAGAGAGAGAGAGAGAGAGAGAGAAGACTAGACAAGGCCAGGGCTGTCTTCAAGAGAAGGGAGAAGAGCAGAAGAGCAAGAGGAGAGACAGAGACAGAGATTCAGAGACAGAGATTCAGAGACAGAGATTCAGAGACAGAGAGACAGAGGTTCAGAGACAGAGGTTCAGAGACAGAGGTTCAGAGACAGAGATTCAGAGACAGAGATTCAGAGACAGAGATACAGAGACAGAGATTCAAAGACAGAGACAGAAAGACAAACAGAGACAGAGACAGACAAACACAGAAACAGAGAGACTGAGACACAGAGGGAGACACAGAGACAGAGAGAGACAGAGAATAGTAAGCATAGTGGGGACAGGCAGAGGGTACAAAGAGAGCAGGGACCTGCTGGCTTTTATCCGACCACCAGAAGTCCTCCTACAGTCTAGCTGAGTTCATTCTTAGACATATAGTTGCCTGAGACCTAACCGCATCATCACTAATTAGGATGTTTGTGAGAATTTTTGTTTTCAGTGCTGAGGGTCAACCCCAGGGCTCACACGTGCTGGGCACAGTGTCTGCCACAGATCTACACTCACAGCCCTGTAATGACTTTCAGTGTCTTAACAACTAAAAAGTATCCCTGTTGCTATCACATTTTTAAAATTTTATTTTATGTGTATGGTTGTCTCACATGCATGTTTATGTCTGTGTGCCACATGCCTGGTGCTCTCAAAGGCCAGAAATGGGCATAGATTCCCCGAACCTGTGGTAACAGACAGTTGTGGGCTGGGAATCAAACCCAGGTCCTCTCAAAGAACACTTGGTGTAGTCCTTTTAACCACTCAGCCAAGTCTCCAGCAACCTCCTAACTATGAGATAATAATTATGCAAGGTGTCATATATGATAGCCTGATACGATTGCTATCTTGCAATGCATATACATATGAAGACATTAAGTTGGACCAGGCATGGTGGCACTCACCTTTAATCCCAGAACTCAGAAGGCAGAAGCAGGTGGATCTCTATGAGTTCAAGGCCAGCTGGGTCTGAATAGTGAGTTCCCTGGACAGCCGGAGCTGCACAGTGAGACATTGTCTCTAAATAAACAACAAAGACAAAAACACAGTCAGTTGTATATCTTTTTTTTTTTGTCAGTTGTATATCTTACATGTTTGACTTTTGTCAATTACAAACCATATGGCTTAAAAAGAAAATGCAGGTGCAAACAGCACATACTGAGTGATTTTAATAACGTGGGGGTTGTGGGGGTGGGAAATGGTCTGGAAACGACCGAGAGGAAACACATCAGTAGGGCCATGTGTAGAACCTTCTCACACACTGGCATGTTACTGTGGCACACAGTCTTCTCAGGTGACTCCTGTGACTCTGTCCTCGGAGGATCTTACTTTGTACACACAGAAACGGATGTGGCAGTTGCAAGGTTCAGGGTGTTGGTAATTCCTCTAGGCTCCACCCAACAGCTACCTAGCAACAGCTCTGGTAGCTGCCTGCCAGGTGTGAGCCAACCTGGTGGTATAACAAAGCCTACCTGGCCTGCCTCTCTCAATCTCTCTTTCCCCCTCTCCTCCCCTCTCCCCCTCTCCCCCTCTCCCCCTCTCCCCCCCTCTCCCCCTCTCCCCCCCTCTCCCCCCCTCCCCCCTCTCCCCCCTCCCCCTCTCCCCCTCTCCCCCTCTCCCCCCTCTCCCCCTCCCCCTCTCCCCTCTCCCCCTCTCCCCCTCTCCCCCTCTCCCCCTCTCCCCTCCCCTTTCCCTCCATCCCTTTCCCTCTCCATCTTCTCTCTCTCTCTTCCCCACATGTTCCTGGCTGGTCTCTTTCTCTCTTTCCTCTCTTTCCTCTCCCTGTCCTCTTCTTTCTCTGCCTCTACCCCTTTCAGGACCCTGCTCCATTCCATGACTCCCTTCCCCCAAAAAACTTCCTATGTACTAGGCCTGTCACGTGATGGTAATTCCTCAGGGGAATGCCTTGACCAGCCCATTGAGGTGCTCCTTCTCTCTGCATTAGAGCAAGTTTCACAAAATACAACACAGGGAAAGGCTTTTTGTTGTTTTGTGTGTGTGTGTGTGTGTGTGGTTTTGTTTGTTTGGTTTTTTTTTTTTTTTTTTTTTCTTTTTTTTTTGACACAGGATTTCTCTGTATAGCCTTGAATACCCTGGAACTCACTATGCAGACCAGGCTGGCCTTGAACTTACAGAGGTCCGCCTGCCTCTGCCTCCCAAGATTGAAGGCGTGTGCCACCACACCTGTCGTGGAAGGATTTTATTGTAGATATGAGAGAACTGCCAGACATCAGGAGGAGTCTAGAGCAGAAAGAGAAAGTAGACTAGACCTGGCCAGGGAGAAGCAGAGCAGTAAAGAGAGAGGGAGAGATGGAGAGGGGAGAGAGGAGAGAGGGAGAGAGAGGGAGGAGGATAGAGACAGATAGGAGAGAGAAGGAGGGAAGGGGAAGGAGAGAGTAAAAGACAGGAAGAGAGGGAGGGATGAATGGAGGAAAGAAGAGAGCGGGGGAGAGAGAGAGAGAGAGAGAGAGAGAGAGAGAGAGAGAATGAAATAGCAAGGTTGTAAGAAGGATGCATTAGCTGAGGGGCTGGAAAACCATGAGCCACAGGGAGTTTAGGAAGAGAAGGTAGGGAAGTCTGCCTGGTCTCTGAAATGTGTACTGGGTGTGGGTGGGTGTGGGGGTGTGTGTATGTGTGTGTGGGTGGGTGTGGGTGCATGTGGGTGCATGTGGGTGCATGTGGGGGTGTGAGTGTAGGTGTGGGTATGTGTGGGTGTGGGTATGTGTGGGTGTAGGTGTGAGTGTGTGTGTGGGTATGTGTGTGTGTGTGTGGGTGTGTGTGTGGGTATGTGTGTGGGTATGTGTGTGTGGGTGTGTGTGTGGGTGGGTGTGGGTGTGGGTATGTGTGGGTGGGTGTGGGTGTAGGTGTGGGTGTGGGTATGAGTGGGTGTAGGCGTGAGTGTGGGTGCGTGTGTGGGGGGGTGTAGGTGTGGGTATGTGTGGGTGTGGGTATGTGTGGGTGGATGTGGGTGTGGGTATGGGTATGTGTGGGTGGGTGTGGGTGGGTGTAGGTGTGGGTGTGGGTATGTGTGTGTGTATGTGTGGGTGTGTGTGGGTGCGTGTGTGTGGGTGTGGGTGGGTGTGGGTGTAGGTGTGGGTGTAGGTGTGGGTGTATGTGTGGGTGTGGGTGTGGGTGGGTGTGGGTGGGTGTAGGTGTGGGTGGGTGTGGGTGGGTGTAGGTGTGTGTGTGTGTGGGTGTGTGTGGGTGCGTGTGTGGGTGGGTATGTGTAGGTGTGGGTGTGGGTGTAGGTGTGGGTGTGGGTGCGTGTATGGGGGGTATAGATGTGGATATGTGTGGGTGTGTGTGGGTGTGTGTGGGTGTGTGTGGGTGTGTGTGGGTGTGTGTGGGTGTGGGTATGTGTGGGTGTGTGGGGGTGGGTGTGAGTGTAGGTGTGAGTGTGTGTGGGGGGGTATGTGTGGGTATGTGTGGGTGTGTGTGGGTGTGGGTATGTGTGTGTGTGTGTGTGTGTGGGTGTAGGTGTGTGTGGGTGCGTGTGTGTGTGTGTGGGGGGTGCGTGTGTGTGTGTGTGTGTGTGTGGGTTCGTGTGTGTATGCATGACACGGAGCTTGGAGGCCAATATGTGCCTTGAAATGCTAATAGGTACCACAGGTAACCTTTGTCCCTTCCTGCAGTGGGAAGGGGAAATAGCTCCTTTTGTAGAGGGGACCTGGCTTGAGAAGCTCCTGGCGGATGCGGGCTTGGATCTAACTGACAATAATTTTCCTATAGCCCAGGATTACCTTTTGGAACTTGTGGAACTGGAGTTTCCCTTAGCGCTAACCATCAGGCTGTGCGATGCTGGGATTCAATGTAAGGCCCCGTACAAGCCAGGCAGTCGCTCTGCCAAATAAACTACATCCCCAGCCTCTCTTCCTTTTTGAAGAGTCTTACTTTGTATCTTAGGCTAGCCTGAAATCATGTAGCCCAGGTTACCCTCAGACCTTAATCCTCCTTTACGAATTGCTAAGCCCAGTGTGAATCTTTAAGCTAAAATAGCCACATTACTACTAGTGGATAGCAGATTGAGCCCTACAGTCATGCAGTTTAAATGTCTGTGTTCTGAGAACTCTCAAACTGACAAGAAGCGCCGAGGGACAGGAGGAGCAGCACTGACTAGCCCTCTGGCCCTGAGTGTTCTTATCTTTAAGAAGGAAACAGAGCTCTCAGTTTCAAGAGCCTTCTGCATGGAGAGGAGCTGCTGACAAGGGAACCAGGCCCATGGCTGCCTCCAGAACAAGCCAAATGGGATGCTGTCTTTCCAGAATGAACAGAGATCTTCTCCCTGGGGACTGCGGGTGCTCTCTAATGCAGAGAGCAGGCAAGGCAGGGAAACCACAGGGCCTGCATCCCCTCCTGGGGCTGAGCAGGTTCTGATTCCAGCCTGAGGCTCTGAGGCAGCTCCCACCCTCTGGAGCTGAGCCGTGGTGGAGGTGGTGAGAAACTCTTCTGGGAATGCCTGGCAGACTCCTTGGCAGGGGCAGGGAGGGAGCAGGACGCAGAGTGAGGAAAAGTATATTTAATACTATGAAATAATTATATATTTGGATAATGAAAAAATAGCTGTTTTCCTAGTCTTGCAGGGATTAAAGCAAGAAGAAATCCCGTGACTGGGGAGACAGGGTTAGAAACAAGGAAAACGCCTTCTGGAGGCTCTGAGAGGTCAAAGGAGCTTCAGGGTTTTCTTTTATGCTTATGTGTGTCTGTGCACTGTGTGTAAGCCTGGTATCTGTGAAAGACAGAAGGCAGTGGCGGACCCCCTGGAACTGGACTTACAGTTACAAACCATATGGGTGCTGGGAACCCAATCCTAGGTCCTCTGCAAGAGCCGCAAGTGCTCCTAACTGTTGAACCACTTCTCCGGTTCAGGATGGAAGGGCCTTGAAGACAGATCAGCCCACTCTGTAGATGTGCAACTTCAGGGAAATTACTTAGCATCTGGACCTTCAATGCTTCCATCCATAAAACAGGAATAATTATGCCTCCTACACAGAACTCCACGAATGGTTTTATTTGAAGCTATGTCTAGCCAAAAGCATTCCCGTGCCTTGCCAGTCCTGGGAGGGAGTATGGAGAGGAGGTGGAGCCGGAGGCCCTGCTGGAGGAGGCAGGGACTATAGAGCCGGCATGAGCAGCAGCCAGGGCAGACCTGGAGCTGGGGTCGGAGCGAACGAGATCACACTCTTCTCACATACGACACATCTGGAGGATTTGTCCTGCGTAAGGGGAGATGTGGGTGAGGGACGAGGGGGCTGCCTTAAAAGGTCAGCTGAAGTGTGTGCAGGACTGGAGGCAGGTGGATGCCACCTTACCTTTCTCAGAGCGGCTTGTGAGACAGTCACTATGCACACAGTCAGAAGTGTCAGGAGTCAGGATGGCTGTTAAGACAGCCATGGTGCACACAGTGTGTCAGGAGTCAGGGTGGTTGCTGAGACAGCCACAGTGCACACAGTGGGTCAGGAGTCAGGATGGCTGCTGAGACAGGCACAGTGCACACAGTGGGTCAGGAGTCAGGATGGCTGCTGAGACAGGCACAGTGCACACAGTGGGTCAGGAGTCAGGGCAGCTGCTGAGACAGGCACAGTGAGCACAGTGTGTCAGGAGTCAGGGTGGCTGTTGAGACAGCCACGGGGCACACAGTGGGTCAGGAGTCAGGATGGCTGCTGAGACAGGCACAGTGCACACAGTGTGTCAGGAGTCAGGGTGGTTGCTGAGACAGCCACGGTGCACACAGTGGGTCAGGAGTCAGGATGGCTGCTGAGACAGGCACAGTGCACACAGTGGGTCAGGAGTCAGGATGGCTGCTGAGACAGGCACAGTGCACACAGTGGGTCAGGAGTCAGGATGGCTGCTGAGACAGGCACGGTGCACACAGTGGGTCAGGAGTCAGGATGGCTGCTGAGACAGGCACAGTGCACACAGTGTGTCAGGAGTCACGAGGGAGGCTGATTTCTAGTTCCTTTGTGGTGTTCATTCTCACCCTTCTTGGCCAGGGTTCTGCTGGTGGGATAGACTCTCATTCTAGGGATGCATTTCATCTGCAGGGTCAATGTGATGGCTGTGGGTTGGGTGGGTCTCTTTCCATAGTACCATAATGCAGGTTCCCTCTGGTTAGAGTTTTTGACTAGCTCATTAAAGCCTGAGTCTACAGTCCTGTGATAATATGAAGCTGTATTCTCCAGACAAGAGGTTGAAGGTCACACTCCCTTTGTTTTGCTCTTATCAACACCAATATGTCAGTGCTAGGAGGCACACAGGGTCATAGGCACTGAATGGCCCCCTTTAGAGGTTCTGAGGGTCTCAGGACCTGAAGAACGCCCCCCCCACCGCACACCCCCCACCCCCCCACCCCCGGTACCATTACCACATATGCTCTCAGCTGCTGGACTCCAGACTCTAGTCTTCCCAGACCCTTCTGGTTGTCTCTGGTCCTCTAACCCAACTTCCTGGTGCCCTGTCTACTCTGGAAGTCTTGTCAAACTTTTGTGGTTTCTGGCCCCCAGGACTGAGCCTGCAGAATAATTTTTTTCCCCCATCTAGATTCAGGAAATGTTGGAACTGTAAAAGAGCTTAGAGGCCATATAAACACAACCCCTCCACTCTACTGAACAGAAAACTGGATCCCTGGGAAGGAAATAAAGGCTTCTAACGGGCATCATCAGGACCAGAGCCATTGAATCTACTGACTTCTCCCTGGCCAAGAGCGTGGGACAAACATGATCCAGGGATCCCTCTGCAAGGTTCTCTCAGCTGGCCCCCACCAGTGATCAGCTTCCTGAGGCTGGAGAGATGGCTCAGCAGTTAAGACCACTGGCAGTTCGTCTTGAAGATGGGGTTTGTTTCCCAGTGCCCACGGTTTTGCAGTAATCATGTAAAACTCCAGTTCCAGGGAATCTGATGCCCTCTCTTGGCCTTTTCCAATACTGATTGCAAGTGGTGCACAGACATACATACGGACAAAACACCCGTATACATATAAATCATAAGAAAAGACAGCATCCTCAGTTCGTATCCGTGTGTGTCACACCTTCCCGGTTGTCCTAAGCATAAGGGACAGTGTGTGGCACAGCGGAAATGCCGTCAGCAGTGAAGCCCGTGCAGATGTGACCAATGCGAAGAGTTCAGCTCTCTCAAAGGTCTTTGGGGCCTAGAAAACCCGCTGAAAGTCCCCAGCTTGCATCCTAGCTCTGTCACCTGCGGTCCATGAGCAGCCAAATTGCTTAACTTTTGACCTGTTTCCCCATCAAAGAACTGGGTGCGTGGCTCAGTGAGCTTCTGGGGCAGGTGATACCATGCCCTTCGAGTTGCTGGCCAGGCGTCTCATGCCACGCGCTGCTGCTCCTGCCCTTGCCAATTCCTAGGAGCAACCCCACTCTGCACGTGACCTGGCCCCGGGCCAGAGTGGGGAGGCAGTCTAAGATCATGTTGTAGGGGCCATGCTACTCAGTCACCTTTCCTGGGACCTGGGCCTTAGAGGAAGCTGCTGCCTGTGCTGAGCCCCCTTTTGGTTCGCTACCCCTAACAGAAAGCGTGCATGGGCAGAAGGTGCCAGAACCCTGGCAGAAAAGTATCCGTGCTTGAATCAGGGCATCCCTGTGCTGAGGGCTCGAGCCTAAGACAATGCCACCACAAACAGGGGTGTCGGCCGGTGTGGGATTGGTTGGCACAGTACATCTGTGGTGGGTGGGAGAGGCGAGGGCAGTAGCAGGGGCTTGCTCAGTGGTGAGCATGACAGAGAGGCATCTGGAGCCTGGACAGACGGCATGATTCAGCCCAGCTCTCTTGTAAAGGGGGCTGGGAACTACAGCGGCAGGCAGGTGCAGGGGCCGCCAGGACCACACCCTCCTCTGGTTTTAGGATTTAACCTGGGTCTCCTGTTATCCGCAGCGCCTTGCCGAGGCCCCCACCCACCTGCTCTGCCTCAGAAGCAGACAGCCCCATCCCACTCTCTCTTCCCAACACCCATTTGCTCCCTCCTCTCAGCTCAGACATCTGTTCTCCACCCACTCTTCGCCCGCCCTCCCCTCTCCCAGCCTGCTCCCAGGAAATGCTGTCTGCAGCACCCTCCTTATCCCTGTCAGAGGCTGGTGTCCTCTCCTGTCCACCCTTCCACACCTGCAGCACCCTGGCACCCCCTCCTCTAGTGCCAGCGGGCTTGGTACCAAGGCACTGATTGCAGTCTCACATTATGTAACTATAAAACTGGCTATAAGGTGCTTGTATTGGGTCAGTGGGTGTGGCCAGGGTGTGTGGGATTTGCTCATATGGAAATACCATGGTGAACTCTATTAATTTGTACAAGTAATAGTTCTAAATAGGTGGCTGGGTAGGTGTAGTGCTTGTGTAAAAATGATGAGTTTGGACTTCCAGCATTCACGTAAAAAGCTGGGTGTGCAGGTGTCCATCAGTAATTAATCCCAGTGTTGGGAGGCAGAGACAGGGGGATCCAAGGGGCTGCTGGCCAGCCAATCTAGCCAGTAAGTTAACTCCAAGCTCAGTGAGAGACCCTGTCTTGATAGGTAACATGGAAAGTGAGAGATGGGGGATAGCCCATGTTGACCTCTGTGAGAGATGGGAGATACCCCATGTTGACCTCTGGCCTCTTTCTATGTACATGTATGCACATGCACACAAGAATAACACACACCACACTTTTACATAAGTTTAATAATTTCTTGGAGATATGAGAGACTAAACCCAGACTTTCATGCATGCCAAGCAGGAACCCTATTGAATTATACCTCCAGACCAGTGGTTATTAATCTTGAAAGAAAACAAAGTTTTAAAAAGTTTATTTTTGTGCCTGTGTTTTCTCTGCACATACATACCTGTACTGCATGCATACGTGGTGCCTGCAGAGGCCAGAGGAGGGCATCAGGTACAATGAAACCAGAGTTACAGATGGTTGTGAGCTGCCACGTGGGTGGGTGCTGGGAACCGGACTAGAGTCCTTTGCAAGAACAGCAAGTGCTCTTAACTGCTGAGCCATCACTCCTGCCTCTGAGAGAACAATTCTTTAAAGACAAAGATGTCTAGAGGTTGGGGAAGATGGTTCAGTGGGTAATAACACTTGCTGTAAAAGTTCAAATTCCCAGCTCCCTTGTAAGAGGCCAGAAATGTGCACATGTGCCTGTAATCCCAGCACTGAGGTGGGGGCAGAGACAGGATTCTCTGTGCTCACAGACCGGATCGCCGGCCAGCCCAGTGGATGTGATTAGCTCCAGTGAGAGATCCTGCCTTGAAAAAGATGGTGCAGAGCGACAGAGGAAAGCTTTCCCATCGCCCTCAGGACTCTGCACGCTCACGTGGGCACAGTCAGCTTCCCATGAGGTAATCTGGCCCTGTGTGTCTTTGGAGCATTTTCCTCAGGTGGAACAAGAGGAAACATTGGAGCAGGTTTCACTCTACCTCCCCCTCCCCCCAGGTCCAGTCGCTCCTCGGATCTAGCCTGCAGTTTCCCATCCTGAGTTTCGTCATCACCATCACGATGCTCTGAGCGTCCATCACTCCCAGTGGGGTCCTGGCTGGCATTTAAGGTCTTCCTTTGGCTCCTAATGTTTATGTTCAATCGCTTCTGACCCAGAATCCTTAACTGCAAGCACGCCTGTCGGCACCCTGTCATGGACACCACCACCGCACCCCACCCCCTCGTCAGTGCTCCTGCCTCTGAGCTCCAGGCTCCTTTCTTTGGCTTCCCTGGCACTGACAGGACCCTTGCTGCCACAGGACTCGCTGGCTTTGCAGGCGTGATGGGAGTCCAACTACAGGTCCCCGGGGAACTCTGATATTCCCCGTTTACAGGTAGGCGCTTCAAACCTGAGTTTTGTGGAGGAGCATAACAACAGCCCAGCTGTTAGGACTCTGAGTCTCTCCCCACTCCCTCTCAGCAGCTCCTTTTAAAATGTGCTTTGGGCTTCTCAATTTATCCAGAGGCCTCTAAACAGACCACCATCAGGGCCAGTGAGACGGGGGTGGGGGGACGCACACGGGGTGGGGTGTTGGGGAGGTGGCTGAGGCAGGTGGTGGCTTATGTCATAGCTTGGCCGCCAGGACACCTGATCAGTGTTTTTTGTTTCTTGGCCCTTTTCCTGGGAAAGGCTTTCCAGGCCGTTCAGGACCGGCCACCAAGCCTTTGCTCGGGAGGAGAGAAAGTTGCACACCCAGCAGTTATAACAAATACTTTCAGAACATATATTTTATTATTTGAATTTGTTGGGCTATTCCGAACAAATAAGGATAAGAATTTGAGTTCTGGTTTGATTTTTTGACTTCTGTTACAGGCAGTATAGTTGGGGTGTTTTGTTTTCCGGGGTGTGACCTTTTCTGGTTCCTTATGGATCCGGCTGTTTTAGATGCAGACCAGGGTTAGGAGCTGCTCCCCCCCTTTTCCTCTTGCTGTGATGAAGGAGCTTGAGGAGGAGAGAGATGTGGCTGCACATCACACTGAAACCTATCACTGGAGGAAGTCGGGGCCGGAACCTGAAGGCCGTGGAGGAATGCTGCTTCCTGGCTTGCTCAGCCTGTGTTCCTAAATACCTCAGAGCCATCTGCTCAAGGGTGACACCACCCTTCTACATTAATCGTCAATCAAGAAAATATACTACCGGTATTTTTTTTATAAACTTTTTATTTTATTTTTATTTGCCTTTTTGTTTTATTTTTTGATTTCTGGCTCTGTGGGGTTCTTTGTGCTTTCATTGGGAATTTCTTGCGTTTTGTTTTTTTCTTTTCTTGGAGAAAGAAAGAGTACATAAAGTAAGGTGCATAGGGAGTGGGAAGGATCTGGGAGATTGGGGAAAAGGAAAACATAATCAAAATATATTTTATGAAAAGATTTAAAAAATAAAAATGGATTCAAAAAGAAAAAATACCCTTCAGGCAATCTGATGGAGGCATTTTCTCAACTTAAATCCCTCTTTTCAGATAATTCTAGCTTGTGTCAAACTGAAGCAAGCAAGCAAACAAACAAACAAACAAAACCCAACCCACAAAACCCAGGACATGAATCTTCTGGAGTCAGTGGAGAATGGAAGCTGGGAGCACTGACACGGGAGCACAGATCTGAACAAAACCCAGCTCCAGCCTCAGCTCTGCTACTCAGCTGTGCAAGCATCTTCAGGAGCAACATTTTCCTCATCTGTAGCACACACTGCATGTGCTGCCAACACTGGATCAATGATTCTCAAGTACACGCAACAGCACACACTAGCCGCTTGCAGTGATTCAGGTTAAATGCTTCAGCGTGGCACAGACGGTCACACAAACCCTAAGATTACAGCCATGACTAGACTGTTAGAGCCAGGTGGTCTGAATGATAATGACGTTTGAATGCTCAGTCATCAGGGAACGGCACTACTTGGGAGGGATTCAGAGGTGTGGCTTTGTTGGTGGAAGTGTGTCACTGGGGGAGACAAGCCATGCTCAGTGTCTCTTCCTGCTGTCTGCTGGTCCAGATGCAGAACTCTCAGCTCCTCCTAACACCATGTCTGCCTGGACACTGCCATGCTTCCCGTCATAAGGATAATGGACTGAACCTCTGAAACTATAAGCCAGCCTCAATTAAATGTTGTCCGTTATAAGAGTTACCTTGGTCATGGTGTCTCGTCACAGAAATAGAACTGTGACTAAGACAGACCCCCAACTCCAAACTAATGCAACAAGTTCACAGCTCAGTTCTGTGAGACACAAGGTGACTGGACAGCTGTCCCAGGGTTTCCACAGTTGTGAGGCCAGTGCTTCCCTCCAGCGTAAGTGCACTCAGCAAGTGTAGTGGGATTGTGTGCAGTGCCACATCCCGCAAGCAGGTGCCTCTGTACCCCTAAAGCTAAACCACACAAATGGAAAAGGTTTGTATCCCGGTTGGAATCTGGAGAATGGCCTTTGGCCATGACTAAGGCAACTGAACACAGCATTGCCGTGTGTCTTGGGCTCTCGTCTCCTGAGGGAAACTGAAAACCATAGTCCTTCACAGTCTTTGTTTGTTTGTTTTCAATTTAGATTTTTATTTTATCTGGATGTATGTCTGTGCACCGCTTGCGTGCCTGATGCCTGTGGAGGACAGAGGTGGGCTTCAGATGTCCTGGAACTGGAGTTACACATCACTGATGAGCAGGACTCACCTGACAAGTCGTCAGGCTTGGGAATCATCTGGAAGTGCAGAGTCGGCGAAGCTGGGGGCTGTGGGGCTGAAACTGGAAGCGTCTGGGGGTGGTGAGGCTGTGAGAGTCTGGGCACGAGCTCAAGTGCAGGGGAACATTCTAGAACTGGCTGGGAACGAGCTAGCTGGAGGTGAAGCCTGGCAAGGGTGAGGCACTCCAGGGGCTGAAGCTCAGCCCACTGGGGAGAGGAGCCATCTGCAGAGTATCTGTGGAGAGCCACACCTGTGCACACTGTACCTGTGCGCTGGATGCCCGTGGTGCCACGCCCTGCGTGTGCACACCTGCATGTGCACACCCTCTGCCCGTGCACTCCCTGCCCGTGCACATTCTGGAGCTTTTGTTTGAGGGGAGCATCGTGAGGATCCTGGGAGAACAGGAATCTCCAGGCTGAGCAGAGCTGACCTTGGCACAGAGCTCTGCTCCTGCTGTTCTCTTCAGGGGTGCAGCTCTGCAGGAGGCAGCTTTTCCCGGGCTCTCTGGCTTAGCCTTTACCTCCCCTGCACCTGAAACTCACCTTGGCTAATTTAACTGAGTTTCGGGAGCCATCTTGTAATGGTGAGGCTAAAAAGGGGAGACAGCAAAGAAACTGACCAGCTCCCCAGGACCACTGGACCTACCTCTGCTTATCACTGCTTACTACATTGTGTGAGCCAGGTGCTTCCTAACTAAGGACATTTTATCAATTTATAGACTCCTAGCCCTGGGTGTGGCAAGGATGACTCCCTCTAGAACACCAGTGTCCCCAGCCTTGCATAGTTTGTGGCATCAGAGCTGGCTGCGTCCTGCCAAGAGCAGTTTCCCCTGTACTTGAACTAGGTGCAGTCTGAACGTATCCCTATGAGGAAGCTGAGGGGTTAGAAAAACAGCCAAAGACAGGCCCAGCACAACTGATGCTCACATCTCTGAATGTCTACCTGGGCCACTGGGCTCAGGGTGCTTCCAGTCAGGCGTCCTGCTGCCTGGCTCCGCGTGTACCATTTTCTTTCACTCCCTCACTGACTCTGTTCTTACTCAGTCACATTCATCTTCCCCTTGAACAGTGAAGTTTAAAAGTTAATCAAGTACACCCCCGTTCTTCCAGAACCAGCTTCAAAGGGCCAGCTTCTAATATCCTTATTTTGAGGCAATGGGTAGCGCTTGGGTATCGGCAAATGGTCTCCACAACCTGAAAGTATCTTCAAAATGGCCACTTTCCTTTCCCTGCTGACCCTAAGAGAGAGGCCCGTGTGGCCTGTGCACAGCTCAGCCAGGACTCTGCTCAGGACTGCACCAGAGAGGCCGGCACACAGGAGCTAAAAACCTCCTGCATGTCTGTGGCAGACGCCCACCCTGTTTCGCCCATATTCCCGATTCTTCTCCACAGTCTGAACTCAAGACTAAATCAGCACAGAAGCAAACAGTTTATAATAGAGGCTTTATTCGTCAGCCAAAGAGCTGAGCACACACGAGTGTGGGCAGGCAGAGGGCTCAGAGACACGCCCCGGGTCACAGACACAGGAGAGGGGCCTTGCTTCTACCACACACTGCTACAGGGTAATCACAATTGCACATTTTATTCCCAGTTCTATTTATGCCATGAAGTGTGGAGAGGGTACACTTCTTACACTAAAAATATAGACTTTGGGATCTCTAAAACAAAAATATCTGTCTCTGCTTGAGACCTACTAGAGAGGAGAACACAGAAAACGAGGGACTCTCACCAGCACCTCAAGGTGCCCCCTTCCATGGGAAGGTTGCGCTCCTCCCCACCAGACACCATTCGCCACTTCTAATCACCAGACAGAGACAAGAGAGGAGAGACGAGGGAGGGACAGGAAGAATCTTGGCTTCTTTCAGAAAAGGAGAGGTTGCACACTCAGGCTGGTGCTTGCACTGTAGCACAAGTAAAACCGGGCATGCTGAAGTCGCCCATAAACCCTCTAAGCGATGCCCAAGCCAAGACTGCTGCTGGGCTTAGGAAAGGATTGTGGGTGTGAGGGAGGGCGGGCCTCCCTGTTCTCAGGAAACACCACTTAGGGGGAAAGCTCTGTATCCACAGATCCTCAGAGTGAGTTAGATCTGGGGTAGAGGATTCTGTTCCTTTTCTCTTCAGAAGGACTCCCAAACCAATCCATTCCTACTGAGCACAGAGCCTTCCTAAAACAATTTCTGCCTGTGGACGACTCATTCCTGAATGCTACTGAAAAGACTCCATTCCTCTCGCATGCTCCAAACAGTGTTACTTACTTCACACCTCCTTTGCTTATGAAAATTATCCTTTCTGGCCACAAAGAAAAGGTGCTGAATAAGAGCTAAGTCAGCCTAAGAGAGACCACGGGCAAAGCTGGGTGTGGTCGCATGCCCTCAGCCCAGCGGTTGGGAGGCCAGGTCAAGGTTGGGTTGCCACAGGTCAAGGCTGGCTCTACACAGCGAGACCCTGCCTCACAAAAACAAGGCTGTTGGAGGCAGACACCAAGAGTCCTTTATAGCAACAGTAGAAAATTTGCCTCTATTTGGCCTCTGGATGTGTTTTCCTGTTTACAGTGAATGGAGACCAATGAAAGCATGAAAGCTTAATGCTCACTTCCCAACTCAGTCCCTTTTGAGAGCACCAGCAGCGGCTGACCTGGGAGCTCTGATTAGGATTCCCTCCTCCAAGGGATGGTGAAGGCCATGCAGGGGGAGCCACAGTGGGCAAGCGAGCTCCCTGAAGACTGCCCACAGTTTTGCTCGGCTGCAATGGGGAGCCCTGGAGATGCGCAGCCCCGGGGACTTCGTTCGCCCCAGAGCTGCTTCTTGCTACTGATGAGCCTTCTCATGCTTGTCGTTGCTGTATCCCTCATGCACGTGACATGGTGAGACCCTCACTGCCTCTAGCCTGGTGTGACTACCTCTGGGTGAGCAAGTGTCCTGAAGATCAACAGGTAGACGGACATTCTCGAGATGATGCTGTTTAGATGGATTAACGACGTCACGGAATTCCTGATTTAAAGTAGTTTTAGGAAGTTTGATTTAAATAATTTTGAGAAGTTAAGAGTAGTTGATATAAAGTCTAAAGTTCAAATCAAGAATCGAGTGTGGCCCATTCTCAGAATGGCAAGGGCTGCACAGGCGAGTAACAGAGACCACTGAGCCCCCAGTGTTACCAGCAGGGACTTGTAGGGCCAAGAAAAATAGACTTGGGACAAGTTAATGATCAAACAAGACATTCATTCCAGGTTGGGCCTAAGTTCCTTGATCTTGTGATCTGGGGTGTGGCCACAGGTGTCCGTGTGCACCGTGAGAAGGAAGGTCATGATCAAAGAGCAGGTGATTTCATTGTGTATGTTAGAACAGAGAGAGACGACCGGCCAGTCTAGCTGACCAAAACTTCAAAAATAAGACGCAAGACAGATGACCTGTTCCTTAGTAAGTAAGACTGTCACGAGCTAAGCCAGGGAGAAACGTACTGCTCTTGGCTTGGTCTGCTTAAACTTTGTAAATCTATGACAAGAGAATTATTGCTTTGGGGTAACAATGAACTTGTGGAGAGAAAGACAGATGAGGAATGTAGAGTTAGGTGAAAGTTCAAGAAGAATATGTAATCAATAACCCCGATGTAGTTTCCGTCTGTGTGGTGACTGTTTTAGAGAATTTTAGGTACAAAAGACTAAAGGAGAACACAAAGGTGCTGGAGCTTGCCTTGCTTCATCCCCTCAGTGGTGATTTTCCCATCATTCTCCACAGGCAGCAGCTCCAGCGGTCACTGTCTGGACCGACCCCCGGCAGCTCTGCAGCTGCTGGGTGCAGGGCAGTGTTCTGATAGACAAGAACAGGGTCCATTTCATAATGGCTTTAAAAACTTGGGACAAATTTGAGGGGACGAGGAAAAAGACCACCTCATTTACAAAGATAATACAAGGCTCTAAAGAAGCCTTCACCGATTGCAAAGATTAGTCTTAGCTGTGAACAAAGCTGTATCAGATCCGGATGCAAGGCAGGTGTTGATAGAGACCTTGGTGGTTGAAAAGTTGAAAACTGAATGTAAAAAAGTTATTAGACTATTAAAGGCTCAAACATTGTCTATGGCAGAATGGATAAAGGATATGACCAATATTGGTTCTAATGTGTACCATGCTAATATAACAGGTAAAGCTAGAGTTTAAAGCCTCTGATCTCAAAATGCCTGTTGCTTCATTTTCGGGAAATATGGTCATATGCAAAGAGACTGTGAGCAAACCAAAAGCCTCGGATCTCAAAATGCCCGGTGTGTTGATTGTGAGAAAGACAATGCTTAACAACAGAAAACTGAATCCGCCATTCTAAAGGCAAGGGTTTTCCTGAATCAAACAGGACACCCAGGCTTCCTGCAATGTGTACGCACTCCGGCAAAGGCAGCCACTGGATTCAGGAATGCAGATCCGAGAGAGATATTCAGGGAAACAGCCTTGGGGTCCTAGCTTAGCTCCTGGCCAGGCAAAGATTGTGAGCTGTTTCAGTCAAACAGTAACACGCAGACCAAAAAGTCTCCAGAGACTCAGCATCAGAGATCTAACGCTGCTGCAGGCAGCACTGCTCTAGACTTGGCCATAGATAAACATTACTTTATCTCCAAAACTTCAGTGTTACAGAATAACCACAAGAGTTCACATCCTTTGCCTGCAGAGACTGTGGGGGTGATCTTGGGAAAGAATGGTTTGACTTCCCAAGGATTCATTGTGTCCGGGAATTATATATGAAAACTTCAAAGGAGAAATTAAAGTTATGGTAAATGTAAAAAAAAGAGATGCAAATTAATAAAATGTGTGATAGGATTGATCAGCTGCTATTGGTCCCCTGCAGGGGACCCGAACTCTCAGTTCCTTGAAAACGTCCGTTTATAATTTCCCGATACACACAGCACAATTAATGACTTAAAAACAGAAGTGGGGAAACGTAGTAAGAACTCTGGAATTTTGGTTTCTTTAAAAAACAGAAATATTATAAGAATGTTATTTTATTCCCCAGGTGTGGGGATGTCGGGCTGTTTCGGACTGTCCCGGACTGTCCATCTGTCCATCGCAGCCGACTATGATTTGTCTCGTGCTCTAGCTGGCATGGTTTTGCCAGCTGCAGACAGTTTCTGCAATTGTGTCATGTTTGAAATTCCAGAAACTTTTCAAAGGGTCTATAAATGCTAGGCCCCCTGAAAGGCAGGGTGGGTGGTTGTTGGTCAGTTTTTTTTTGGGGGGGGGGGAGGGAGGGGATTGGTTGTGGTTTCTTAGTCATGCTCAAAGAAGAAATCAAAGGAATTTAGATTCAGGGATCTCTCCCCCCACCCCCCATCCTCATTTCTGTGCTATCTAGGGTCAGGGGGTGAAACTGGGAGAAGGAGCAAAGGGTGAGAAAATAAGAACCCACAAAGTAGCAAAGACCAGCAACACCCACATGGAAGCTCACAACTGCCTGTAACTCCAGTTCCAGGAGGATCTTAATGCTTCCGATCTCCTGAAGCCCAGGGTACATGTGGTGCAGACATATGTGTAGGTGAAACACCCATACAACTGAGTTACGTTAAAATTAAAAGTCCTAGGAGGAGGTGCATTGCTCTCTCAAAGCTCTTCAGGGGCAGCAGTAAAGTGGCAGGAGACACACAGGAGACAGTGTCTCTGCCACAGATTACAAACTAAAGCACTCCCAGGACAAGTGGCAATACGGGACAGACACTGCAGTCACTACACAGGACACGAGGAGAGCCCCTGCCTTTCCACCGAGGAGGAAGTCGGGAGAGCTGGTCAGGTAGAGGAAAAGTGGAATTAGGAACTCTCATTTTCTGGATGATCGTAAACCACAGGCTCTCTAGAGTCTGGGCAGGCTGGGAAGTTAGTGAATACCACATTTTTATCCGACATTTATGAGTAATTTAAAAGTCTGCTCCATTACCAACAATGAGAAACCACAACTGTTCACAGTCTTTTGGAGAGAGATGGTTTACTTTCTATCAGGAAGGCAGGTTTTCATGAATAAGGAGATCCAGCCTGGGGCTGGGCGTGGAAAAGCCCTGAGCCTCCTGACAAAGCTTCCCGAGTTGTGTGTGTCATGCAAGCAAACACACTTGGCAATTACACATCACGTCTCTCCAGCTCTTCACCTTTCTCTGGAGCAACTGGCCACTTTGGAGCCCTCCATCTTTCCCTCAGAGCCATGGCTTCACTTAACATGTCCGTGAATCCCAGCCCCTGACTCCGTTCACATCACCAGCTGACATTACCAGCTTGTCATAATATTAGCTTGCCACATTCAAGACGTGTCTAAGAGCGACTCTTGTCATAGAAGCGATGACCACAGCAAATGTGGGCCTGAGGCCCCACAACTGCATTGTTCAGAGCTAGCTAGGGCAGCCTCCACCCTCAGCCCAGGGCATAGCTCAGTTTCAGTGACAAAGCCACTGGCTCCCTCACACGACAGGCTCCTCACTGTTACATGTCTCTCAGATGCACTGAGGCTAGGGCAGGGTGAAGCAGCCACCAACTTCCCTACAGAGAAGGCAGCAGGAAAATAGAAGGAAAAAAGTCGGGGAAGAGAAGAGGATGTTCCCAGAGAATACAAGCCGTGAAAAAAGACTCACGTTCCAGGAAGTATCCGGAGGGCCGGGAAGGTATCCAAAACCTTCCCATGACAGGCTGGCCCTGAATCCGAGGTGGGCAAGGGCTAGACTTATTAGATCTGTCCTCAAGTAATATGCTTGGGAAACTTGGCTCACAGAGACTTTAATGCCCACCGATTTCTAAGAAACCTGCCTGCTCCAGTATGAACTACCTGAGAGCAAGCCAGGGCAGTTGCTGAGATGGAACACAGGTCTCTCATGAGTGAAGAGCAGACAAACCAGGAACCTTACCCACATTCCAGAGGCCATTTTGGGATTTGAAAGCAGGGTCACATTCATCCCACAGGCCCTGAACAGCAATGCCTAGTATTTTCAGAAGACACCAGCCCTATGTGGCTCGTGTCTGTCCTGTACCAATTGTCAAATATCTTGATCATCTCTGCATCAAAATGGCAGTGGTCCTGACAGGTAGGAACTGGCAACATGGGGTGGCCCTGGACACCGGAAGCCTTCAGAGAAAGACTAGATGCCTCAGAGTCCGAGGGGAGCAAACTATGACCAAATGATGTAGCGCTTCTTCACCCAGGAAAGGAGGACAGCACACTGTGTGTGTGTGTGTGGTCTCTGTACAGAGGCTGTCCCAGGTGGACAACAGCAGAGCCAATCACTAGTCACATTCTGTGCACAAAGGAAGGGGAGGTCTCTAAGTGCTTGGGCCAAAAAAAACGATGATAGTTTTGGAACATAGAAAAATCATACACATACTTTTAAACTACGTATCCAAATTGACTTCACCACTTACAGTTCATTTCTTCATGGCTTTTACAGCAGAGCCAGAACTTCCGTCAACAAAAGAACTCCATGTTGAGGAAGCCTCTTGGCTGATGGCGGTTTGGTCCACTGAGCTGATGACGATGGTGTTCTCCACGAAGGCAGCTGAGGGACATTCATGAGCACTCGGGTGAGAGATGGCAGCAGCATGTCAAACAGTCCACAGAGGACAGCCGTGACAACCCAGATCCACCTTCCTGCCTACAAACAGTTGGCAGCAAGTCTTTCCCAGACAGCTACACAACAGACCTGGAACAAATCTTGAGGCCTGGAGTCTAAAGTAAGTCCTTCCATAGCAAGTCAGGCTCCTTTCTCCAGCTCCAAGGAAAGAGGATCATACTTCTATCACTGCTGGCTTCCCTGGGCCCTTCCTGAAATCAGCTAAACTCCTGCTCTCATGCTGTCCCCTATGGAGGGTGATACAGGTGACCCAAGGTCTCATGATGTTATGCTGACTGCTTCTGGAGGCGACACAGGTGATCCCAGGCCAGAGGCAGCTTGCTGTGGTAGTTGATGTCTAGATGGTAGAGCTCAGGTAACAGACCTGCTACATATAGTGTCTGTCCAACATCCCCTTCCCAAGCACAAAGGAAACTGAAGCACAGGCTGGTTGCAAGCCTGCCTTTGTCCTGCCCCTGCCACTACTCCAGGCTATCTCAGAAGAGGGACCACAGGAAGGAATCCTCCATGACAGAATGGACTCATGTGGCTTACCAGGCCAGCAGAGTATCAGAATGTCTGAAAATGGAAGCTGGCTCTTTAATGGTGGCAGCTCTGAAGAGAAAGAAGGAAGAGAAAAGAGGCAGCAGGTGGTGGCCCCACAGTGGTGGCCCGGCTGGTGCCTGGCTGCTGGTATGCAGGTAGCTGGATGTCCTCCAAAACGCACACTGGGAGTGACTGAATGCTTCCATGTGGCATGGCTTTGAGATGACCAAGAACAGGGCCAGACTCAGCTCAGCTTCTTCCCAGAGAGACTCACCATTTTCTCAAAACCCAGAACACCTCCAAGGTACCTCATGGCCCAAATCTTCCACCCAGCAGAGACTCTCAATTGAAGGGGCTGGGAAACAACAGTACCACAGTGAGACAAAGTGCTCGATCAACACTGAAGATGCTGCCTCAACTTGGATCTGGCTGCATTTTAAGTTCATTTTCAAGTACACTAGTTCTCAACTAAAAATAACCACACGTGTTGTACATTCCCACAGCTGCCTGGAGTTTCCTCTGAGAGAAACAAGATTCTGTGTTTCATGCATGTTCCACTCAGATCTGTTTTAACCTATTCAGTGAAGAAGCTGCCACACTATGTGCTGGCAGCCATGACTGAGAAGCAGTGTGCTCCTGAAACCACCTCATTAGTACCCCCATTCTGCAGCCAAGCTGAATACCGGGAGCAGCAATATCCCAGGTTATGTGCAGAAATAAAAGCAGGGTGGGCCAGCTTTCCTGGTTGCTGGCTTGCTTATTTTTAACACCAAACTGTTATCAGTATCAAGGCTTTGGATTTTTGCCTTTACTTATCTGATGATTTAAATATAAGTGGTGTTTGGGCTAAAATCAGTAACATATACATTGCATTCCTTAATGTCGGCAAAGACACCTCCAATTTTCTTTAATAATCTGATTATAACTGACCTATGGTATTATTAATTTATATAGAGAAATTTCTTTGCAGAATAAGAAAACTGTCATGTTTAGCAAAATTCTCTTTTCAGAATCTAAGCTAAGCAGGTTAAAGTCTGGGCCAATACCATCATACTGTTTGTTAGTGTTAACACTATTGCTCCAGGTTTTTAGCAATTTTCCAGTTTGTGTTGTTGCAGTAACCAGAGACAATGTTTAGATTCTGAAATGAGAAACTTCCTCCAAGTGGGATTAAAGGGACTAAAGGGGAAAGCAAATTTACATTCCAAAATAATTATAGCCTGCCCTTGGGACCAGCGTAAGGGTCGCTCAGAACAGCCTGTCTCCAAATATCTGGAAACTTTTTATTTTTGTCTTACTGCACGGTTAGCAATAGTTCTGTTACTTACCAGACAAATTCAATTTGTCAAGCGACACACATTTTACCTTAACAGTATGGCCATTTTCAAAAGATGGAAGAAGATAAAGAGGATCCAGAGAGAAGATAAAGAGGATCCAGAGAGAAGATAAAGAGGATCCAGAGAGAAGATAAAGAGGATTCAGAGATCTCCTTACCTTTTTTCTTTTGTATTTCCAGAATTTATGCTGAGAGCCTTCCAGACCGTGGTCTTAAGCATTTCATCTGATATATTGATCTCAGAAGGGTCACATCTGAAATCAAAGCTCAGGCAGTGAATGTCAAACACACGTGAAAGGCTGTAACACTGCCCCGCCAAAGGGGGAGGGGCCAGAGGGGGAAGGGCCCAGCTCTGATGTGGCAAGGTAGCCTGTGAGCAGCTCTGTAGGCTGGCCCATGCCCTAGGTCGTGGCGAACTTCCCAGGGACGCTGGTGCCAATCTGCGGCGTGGCAGGATCACATCCTCATTTATATAACCAAATCTCTTTATAATTTACAAAAGAATTTCATGGTCTATTAGCTTAAAACACTCCTAGCAAAGGAGGCTGATCATAACCCTCATTTTGAAGGGGCTAAGTGCCCATCAAATCTCAATCAGCAGCAGTGTCAGATTCCAACCAGGATCCTTGGTCCCGGAAAACTCCAGAGCCATCTATGGGCCAATGGTCTCCTGAAATGCAGAGAGACAGCACCCACAGGAAATGGAGTTGGTCCTGCTTCGCTGCCAGAGATGTCAAAAGTTCTAAAACAGCACAGATACCTTCTCAGAGACCACAGAAAAGACTTCCTGATTTATCCACGGTATAAACCACACCCAGTCTCATAATTCAACAGCTAACTCCCCACGATCGATTACCAGGCTCTCCTCACATCTAGGCTTCTTCAGCCTGGGTATAGCGCCTCCCAGCAGACACCACACACAGGACTGAACCACTCACAGGGTATCCAGACCCTGTGCTTTGTGGTGAGCAGCAGGCCTGGTAGAGAATGGGGCCTGCCTGGGCTTCGAGGTCAGCATCTCCTTGGTTCCCTGAATTAAAATGCTATAAAACCCCTATGGGAGTAACCTCCCTGCCTGTCCCCAGAGGCAAGCCTGGTGCAGGCATCCATGCCACCAGGCTGAGAACTTGTGGAGATGAACTTCTCACCATCTTAGACTTAAGAAAGTGGAAAAGAACAACCTGAGGTCGAGAAGTGGAGAGATCCCGTCTGAGCCTGACAGCGTGTTAGCCGTGCTGTGACCCTGGCACATTAGCTAGCTGTAACAGAAGGACGTGGATGGGGACAAAGGCAGACCCCCTGTACACCCTGACATGGGACCAGACACTGGGGACACTGGCTCCCAGACACTGTGGCACGGCGAGTACACCGGCTGACACGGCTGCACTGCTCCTCAGGGCTGTGTGTCGCAGGGGCCCTAGCAGCTCAGAGACCCAGGAGCTTTACCTGAAGCTGTTGTTCTTGCCAGGACTATTTAGCAACTTGCGGCTTTCAAGGGGGAACTTATCAGCCCCAATGTCCAACATCTTCTCAGCCTCCTGGAAGAAAGGGGGAAGCATCATAGTCAGGTCAAAAGGAAACTTCTCTCCATGTGTCCAGAAACAAGTCTTGGCTCAGCTCAAGCTGGACTATACAAACAAGGCTTGCTAAAAGCCCATAGCCAGCATTTCTGGGAACCTGCAAACTACACCCCAACCTGCCAGAGAAGGCCATTTCCAGTGGGTACACCTGTAGATGCCAGATCCCAGTCTTCCCTCCCCCACCCAGACACCTGTTCTGTATAACAGTGAGGATTCCCTGTCCCGTCCCCAATCCCATTGCTTCCCTCACAGATGGCTCTGGCCATGTCCAGGATGCTGCCTTTCCTCTGTGCTATGGCCTCCTCAGAGTCGCCATTTTGGTAGTGTCTTTACTGCACCCTGGCTTACAATTATATCTTGTACCAAGTAAATCGAGGGTCTTCCCACCTAGTTTTTACCACCAAGGCGGCAGGCAGTTTTCATTCCCACACATATAATTAGGTCCCTTCATGGGCTCGAAGCCTCATAAAATGTGAGGCCATCAAATAACAGAATGGAACAGCACTGACAAACAGTAAGAACCCAAATGTGAGGGCGCCCTTAGAGCCAACGACCAGTTACAGGGACACAGGACACAAGACCATGTCAGTGTTGCCAGAAAAGAAAGGTAGGACTGCCTGAGGAGGAGGAGACCCTGTGGTCAGAGGCTCAGTTTCTTAGAGAGAGAGAGAGAGAGAGAGAGAGAGAGAGAGACTGAGAATACCCTAAGGTTACCTAAAGAGGAGTCAGCCAGTTATAAGGAGGTCTGGTCCTCTGTTATATTCTGATTCAAACAAACAAGTTGTTGAGATAGTAACGGGGAGTCTAGGATGGTGGGTGAGGTGCAGAGCTTCTGGCATTCGTGAGGACCTGATTCAGATTACCAGGCTCACATAAACAGCCAAGCAGGGCAGCACCCCTGTACTCCTGGTGCAAGGAAGTAAAGACAGGAGGATGGTGGTGGCCTGCTAAGCCACACGGTGAGCTCCAGGCAGCCTGTGCTATAAACCAGTCCTGGCATGTGGCGATTTCTGTTCTCTAAGGAGTTGTCTCCAGTCCACACCAGCACGTTCAGTACATGTGCAGCCCGTCCCAACCACCACGTTAAAGGGCTAGTTCTTACCAATTTCAGCTTTGTTGTCAATTTGATAAATGAAAAAAAAAGTCTCAGCCAGGGACAGTGACAACACAGGCGGGAGGAACACAACTTATTCCATTGCTTTTGTATTTAAAATTTTCAAGTTAAAAAAAAATAAATTCAAGACATTTGAAAAATTTTATTTTAACTTCTAGTTGAAAAAGATGGCAGTGTCTGCTGAGTGACAAGGTTCCTTCCAAGCCAGAGCTGGCAGTGGGAAAGAAAAAAGAAAGAAAGAAAGAAAGAAAGAAAGAAAGAAAGAAAGAAAGAAAGAGAAAAGAAGTGACAGAGAGGGGGGAGGGAGAGAAGTGCCTATCATGGTGATGAAACATGATGATCAAAAAGCAAGTTGGGGACGAAAGGGTTTTATCAGGTTGATGCAAAACCAGCCAGTGCTGACAGAGCTGGCGGGCTGCCCTTTGGGCAGCAGCTGCCTCGAGACACTCCTAGCCCTTTCAATTTTGGCCTTTCTGTACATGCTCAGGCCGTGGGCTCACAGTCCACTGTGTAGATGGCAGGGTGCCAACTGCTGAGGACAGTGAAGGACTCTGTGTGAGGAGCCAGCCATGGCACTGTCTGCGACAGAAACACAACCAAGTCTCTCAGAAATGATGGGTTTTACATACTCACCAAGTCAGATCTTCCTGAGAAAGGCAGCCCCCCTCAGTGTGGCCCTCGGGATCCCAGACATGCCACCGTCCCCCCACCCGGCCTGCCCTCACTCTCCTCTCTGTCAGGAGCGAGACCAGACTACCTCTTCCTCCTTCTTCTTTGCATCGTCCAGCTTCTTCTTTTTGCTCTCGGGCATGAGGTCATCCAGCCAGCTCAGCTCCCGCTTGGAGAAGCAGAGATCCATGACTTTCCTGACAAAGACCAAGGCCAGGACCTGATGAGAAGGAGGCAGGTTAAAGGGTGAGCTTCCCCCACAGAGCAACAGCAAAATGATTTTCAGAGAAGTCTGGGACATTCCAAGCAAAACTGGGCTCGTGAGGAACACAACGGTGGTCGCTTACTGTGTGTCACTAGACTCCGCACCCAGCACAAAGGCTTTCCACATTATTCACATATTACATTATTTATTTTTCTGTTTCCATACATTTTAAAAAGTCTGTTATTTCATATGTACGTATGCATATGTGTATACTATGTGTATGCCTGGTGCCTATGGAGGTCAGCGATGGCATCAGGTCAACAGGAACTGACATTTCGTCAATCATACAAATCAGCAGAATATCCACTTTTCAAACTTAAGGAGCATCTGCCTCGAGACAATGTGGGCAATGGGAAGAACCCGATGTCAAGTGACGCACCCAGGGTAACCGGGGCCACAGAGACAACGCCAAACTGTGGTTGCCTGCCGGTTTGTGGGAAGGGAGAATGACAAGGGGCAGGTCAATGAGTCTGGAGTTTGTTTTGCAGGATAAAGGTTTAGAAATGGATGGTGCTGTTGGCCCCACAGCAGTGTTCTTATCCCACTGATGCATACCCTTAAAACTGGCGAACACGGGAGCTTTTGCTGCACACAGTTTACAACATCTTCAAAAATAGCATTGCTAATTATTAATATAATCCACACTTAGCAGCCAGGCTGCACGCCTATAATCTCAGCACTCAGGAGGTAAAGGCAGATGAATCTCTGTGAGCTCGAGGCCAGCCTGGTTTACTTACATAGCAAATTCCAGGCCACCCAGGGTTCCACAGAAAAAGCCTATCTCAGGGGTTGGGGGAATGGGGAGCCAGACCTTACCATCATTGGGAAAACAATGGCAGCCGGTGATGCCTTGATGACCCAGAGCAGGACGAGGCAGGTGAGCTGGACAAGAGTGAAGAGGTGCACTTTGCGCAGGGGCACGTGCCGCAGGTAGATGAAATCTGGCTGGTGTTTTGCAGGCATCCCGAAAAGCTTCAGACGGTCGAAGAACTGGAAGGAAGAAATAGCTCTGGTGTCTGGGCGGTCTCAGGCTGGACACCTCCTTAAGCCCAGACATAGCAGCATACGGCCTGCCCAAGAGCAGCCAATACTGTTCTACTGAAGAGAAATGGAAACCGAGTCACTGAGACAACAGGCAGTGTTGGTCAGGTCAGTAAATAGAAGTCAGAAGACTTAGTGAAACTACCAGTAATTACAGATAGGCTAAGGCAAAAGACTCGCCAAGCGTTTGAGGGAAGCCTGGGCTACACAACGGGTTCCAAACCAAACTAAGCTACAGAATAAGACACTGTTTCAACAAATCCAATCCCCCCAAATCCCTAAGTCCCCAAACCCCAACTCTCGTGCTCGTTCTTTAAAGAATGTGAGGGATAAGTATATTGACATAATATGAGACCTCTTAAAATTCTGGATAGAGGAATTATGGTGGGCTGGAGCCAGAGATATGGCTCAGGGGTAGAAGCTTGCTGCTGTACAAGCCTGATGACCCGAGTTCAAATCCCAGGGTCCACACAAGGGTAGATGTTGAAAAACAACTCCACAAAGTTGTTCGTGGACTGCAACATGCTGAAGCACATGTGCCTCTCACACCCATTTCACTAACACACACACCCCACCATGGCATGTGTGTGGAGGGCGGAGGACTACATGTCCCAGCTGGTTCTCTTCTTCCACCTTAGGTTCCCAAGGACAGAACTCAGGTTGTCAGACTTGGTTCTAAGCTCCTTTCCTGCAGAGCCATTTCGATGGCCCCAGTTTACGTCTTTGGTTACTGACTAATATTTCAGGTTCAGGTCTATAGGAATTTGGCAAAGCACCCCGAGTTTAATACCAAATAACCAGTGATTAAAAGTGACTGGAGCTATGACATCAAGCCAAGCCATTCTGGAAGCCAATACTCTTGTTCCAACATGACCATATTTTGTACCTCATATCTGAAAGACATTCCTTGCACAAATGGCAAGACTGGGAACTAATTTCTCAGGAACTGGTTGTGCCTCCCTGGTCAGGACAAGTGAACGCAGAGTAAGAGACGTGTCTGTGGTCGAACCACACAATACCTGGATTCCGTGTAGAGAAGAGACTCCCATGTAGAGAAAAACTCCGTAGAGCACTGGCATCGGGATAAACTGTGGAGAAAGGCACAAGGCAAGAGCTGTGGCAGCCTGGCAGCGCTGAAGTCTAGCAATATTGACACGGAAGTTCTAGCAATTCTTGCTTTGAACTTACTATAGACCAGGCTTGTCTTGAACTCATGAACCACCTCTGCCTCCTGAGTGCTGGGACTAAAGGTGGGCACCACCATGTCCCATCTATATTAATGGTTAATTCCAAAAATGAAACAAAGCCACAGAGTCTCATAAACATTGTTTTTGTTTCCACTGCCTCTCCTTCAGTTAGTATGGAATAACAGCATGCGGTGGTAACACCAAAATCATTTTGTTCTAAAATGGAACTATTACCTATAAGGTAAGTCACAGGCCTCATGTCTCCTCCCTAGATTTTAAGTGGACAGATGGAGACACACACACACTCACACCCATCTGTGCATGCACATGCATACACTTGTGGTCCTGTGTGCATGCACACGTACACATTCCTGGTCACATGCACACACACGTGCATATAGACTTCACAGATGTAATTTAAATCTTTCTATAATCATCACTTCTTCAGGAACTCTGTATTTTGACACAGACTAAATATAAATTCATGTTTTCTGACCTAAGACTTGAGGGCAGCAGAGAGGAAGTGAGTTGAGAACATGTTGTTATACTGTGCTTTTTAAAGTGTCCACACGGCATGTGAACATGACTTTTCTGTCACATCTGTTCAACTTAGAGAAAATCTTCACGCAAGTGTGAGCTAGAGAAACAGCCCTCTGAAGCCAAGGCGGGCGAGGGTCACAGCTCAAGACTGAACCCATTTCTGTTGTCTGTTCCCAAGGCTGGCCTTGAACTCGCTGAGTACAGCAGGTCCAGAGGATGGCCTTTGATTTCTGATCTTCCTGTCTCCATCCACCTGCACCAGCTGCCTGGCTGCTACAGTTGAGGACCCAACCCGGAGCCTGGCGCTGCTCTGTAGCACCCACAGGCCTGCCCTCAGCCTGCTCCGTAGCACCCTACAGGCCTCTCAGCCTGCTCCATCCTGGGGCTAAAGGACAACAACCTTCCTCAGAGTTTGAAAGGCCACACTGGACTCTGTTGCCCAGACTCTAGAGTGACTAGACATTTCCGTTTGGTGACAGGTTTGCAGTACTGTTGGACGGCGTTTGTGCTGCTGATACTTCATTATCAATGTGACCCAACTTAGGAGTCACCTGAAAAGCAGAAGCTTCAGTTAAGAACTGTCTGTGGAACACCATCTTGATGAATGTGGGAGCTCCCAGCTTCCTGGGCAGCACCCTCCCTGGGCAGGTGGGCCTGCACTGTATAACAAAGTTAGCTGAGCGGGTGTGAGTTGTGAGCCTGCCCGACACCTGCCCTGACTTTTCTTCAAGATGGACCCTTACCTGAAAGTACAAGGTGAAGTAACCCTTTCCTCCCAGGCTCCTTTTGGTCATGGTCTTTATCACACAACCAAAACCAAACCAGAAAATATTTATGATCCTAACAATCAAGACGTGGAGACAGTATGGTTGTCAATGGTTCAAAGCCAGCCTAGTCACTTATGAGTTTTAAGCCAGCCAGAACCAAATAAGACTGTCTCAAAAACAAAATCCCTGGGTAAGAAGGGCTGGGGCAGAGCTCAGCCCTACACTGCCTGCTTTGCACGTAGAAGGCCCGGGTGGACCTCCAGCATAAAGGGGGCCACTGTGAGCAAGGAAACCGGCAGGGTGGGCGGTCCTTCAGATCGCTTATCATGTTCTGTTATTACCACTCTCATTTTCTTAATCACATTTATCTGTCCACAAGAACAGCTTCCTCTAGGGCAGGCATCTGTAGATCTATGAGAGCCACTGCGCTCCTGCCAGAGCCCCTCGTGTCTGCTTGCCATGCTAATGAAGGAATACCTTTAAGACAGCTGTCATGAAGACGGAGCAGCCCATCAGCACGAAGATCATAAGCCCCGTGACTCTCTGTTCTCGGATGCCCAAGAACTTAGGCTGCTCCCCCGGAGCAGAGCATTCGGATTCCAGCTTGAGGCTATTCACATGTGTGATGGACAGGACGGTCGCAGCCACAAACCAAGGCAGGCCCATGACGGAGCAAACTCCCAGCATGACAGCCACCATGAGCAGGTCCAGATGGTAGCCACAGCCTTTCTGTGGGGAGACAGTCACCTGCAGTCAGAAGGCTGAAGTAGGGCATTTAACACTAAGCTAAAGGCTTCGGGCTCACAGCTATAGTGGGTATGAGGGGGTATGAGGGGAGATGAGGAGGAGAGTGTCCAGAGAATTCTTACAGCCCTCCCAGATAGGAGGAAACAGAAGAAAAACAGAAATTTTAGCTTGTCCTATATATGCCAATATCTAGTCTTTATCCAGTGGCCTCCAGCTTCTCTGCGTGAATCTCACACACTCCAGTCAGCCTTCTCTGGAAGAGAACCAGAAGGAAGCCACATCTTGGCCATTTCAGATGGTACAGACAGATGTTTCTGCTGAGTTCCTGACCACCACGCAGCCTCGCCACCGAGATGAAGGCACACAGCACCTCACTAACAGTCAGAGTGACCTGTAAGCTCAGGATCCGTTTCTGAAGCCACATGATGAAACCTAGAGTGGACAATCCCTGCCTCCGGGAAACAGGTTCACGGCTCTGAGCCAAACCTCAGGAGGAAAAGCTGTATAGCTGTTGATTCAGAACCATAACTATTTAGGGACCGGAAGGGCCTCTGCCACCCACTGAAGCATAGCTTGAGAGGAAAGTAAGAGTGCAAGCTCCTCCCACACCTTAGCACCAGGCTCCACTCCAGTCTCACCTCCAACCAACCTTTGTTACTAATGGGCAAGCAATGAAAAGCCCTTCTGAGACTTTATTCTTCTCAACAGTTCCTGGTACAGATGGGCTTATCCTGATATAAAACATTAACCGGCTGCTACCTCAGTCTCCCAAGTCAGAGGCCCTGGTCACCTTGAGCTTGTGTTCCTTCCTGTTAATGATGACAGCGGTGATCTGCTGGTCCATGAAGATCAGGATTGTGCACAGGAGAGCTGGGATAGCTGCAGCTATCACGGTCCACCAGGGGTTGGGGCCAATGGGGTTAATAAACCACCCTCGATCATCCCTCGTTGGCTACGAGAGAAACAAGCATGGTTTCTGTATCTTAACTCTGGAAATGAACACAAGCCAAACCACACTGCGCACTGTTCCACTTGTCTTTTTGTTCTCCTTTGAAGAAAAGGCTTATAGAAAAACAAAACACGAGCTTTAGCGGCCCTTCAGGACGTCTTGACCTTTTTGCCAGGTCCCCTTTGGCAGTCACTTCCCACTTATCAGCTGCCTGTGGAACACGTGTCAATCCTCACTGTCTTCCGTTTATTCCCAACTTTATCTCAGCCTCAGTGCAAGTAAAGCATAATTAGTAACTAACCTGTTGTCAAAAATTGCCTTCCAAAGACTAAATAATACAGATGACCCTCGCCAACCCTCACCTAGAGCCACATAGCCTGTGACTGGAGTAGAGAGGAAAGGCAGACAGACTAAGATTTCTTGGGCTGAGAGTAGGTTGTCCCATGAACCCCTCTCATCAGTGGTGAAACAGGAGCCCAGGAACTGGAGGCCTCAGGAGGCCCAAAGCTTAGGGAACTGTCTGATCGGGACCCTCTTTCCTCAGTGACTTTATAGGCCATTTGCTCAAACTACTGTCCCCGCCCTTGGCGCACTCTAGAGAAAACACACGTGTGGTGCTGGGGGATAAAAGTCCATCACCCGAATGACCCCAACTCAGGAGAGACTGCTGCATCTTGCTGACACATCAGTTACAATACTTGGGTTCAAAACCTCTTCAGTAACACTGGCAAGTCCTGGATTTTGAATGGGTTAAATAAATTCTAAAAGCTTTAGAGCTTATGTTTCTGTAGTAAAAGTATTCTGGGTGTAGTTCCGCTCTCAGACCAACACAAACATACTAAAGCACTAACAATATCGTAAGTGGTCATAGCCAAATCCACAAACTGAAGACTAACGATTCTGGGGGAGACGCCTCTGTTAGACACATACAGATGTCATCACTGTTCTGCACACACTGAAGTGTGACACCGTTTACACTGCTCTAGGTATTATAAGCAGTCTAGACATAGTTTAAAGCATAGAGGAGCTCGCAAACAGGGTGCATGCAAATACAGCATTTCCTTTCTAGTATGGAGTATCTGAGCCCTGGGAGCTCCCTGCCTGTGGCTATGGAGAGGCAACGGCTCCTGCCTTCAGTCTGGCTGAGGGAACTACAAACTGGCTGCTTCAGGAGAAAGACAGGAGGCAGCTTCCTCTCTGCCTCAGGAGCCACGTCTTCTCTAAGCTCCTGCTTCTCTGTCTTGTCTCTCCCTGCCTCCCAGAGGTCCCAGAAATCAGCTCCTATTACAGGAATTCCCCAAGGACCAAATGCTCCAAACTCACCTACTTTTATCCAAAATCCCTTTGTCCTACAGTCAGCTAGGTATCGGGAGAAAGCTGATAATGTTTGTTCACACAGGGCTAAGACATGGGGCTCTGAGCTGTGTTACATGGATAGAGGGCATTTCTTAAACCTTTCCGCATTTTAATAAGCTTAGCAGAATTAAACAGACAAAATAGAAAAAAATACCAAGTGTTTGTCTGTGTAATCACTATGAAGACAGTGAGAAAGATGGCAAAGTAGCTCACCATGGAGCAGCCTTGGCTGGCCCAGAACCTGCTATGTAGACCAGGCTGGCATCAGATTCACAAAGACCTGCCTGCCTCTGCCTCCTGTGTGCTGGGTCTAAAGGTGTGCGCCATGGAGCATCAAGGACTGCCTCTACCACTGTCTGTCTTCCTGCTCTCCTGAGTTCTTCCTGTCGCTGGTCTCTGCTGCTCTGTGGTTTCTTCTTTTTCCTGCCCTTTATGCCCCCAGTTTCACCCTCTGACACTAGATAGGGGAGAAACAGGGAGAGAAACAGGGAGAGAAACAGGGAGAGAGGGCGAGAGAGAGAGGAGGGGAGATCCCTGGGCCTCATCCCCTTTGCTTTTGTTTCTTCTTTGACCATGACTACTAACAAAACCTCAACCAACCTCCCTAAATGACCGACCCCCCCCCCACTGGCCTCTTGGGGCCCTTGAAATTATTGAGAATTACAATTTGAGAAGTTCCCAGAATTCTAAACATCACACAATCGCAGAAACTGTCCGCAGCTGGCAAAACCACACTTCTGCTGGCGCATGAGGAAAATCATGTCGGCTGCTGCAGGCAGTCCGAAGCAGCCCCACACCCCACACCGGGGGCTTAAAACAAACTGCAGGCAGTCCGAAGCAGCCCCACACCCCACACCTGGGGCTTAAAACAAAAGCACGCTCTTATGATTGTTTCTGAGTTTTGGGAGGTTTTTTTGTTTGTTTTGTTTTGTTTTTAAGAAACCAAAATTCACAAAAATGTCAGTACACCATCCTATTCCGGAATCTTCTGAGTGGCTGAGTGTGCCCAGGCATTCTGTCCTCTCTGCCCCGTGAGGGTCTGAGGGACTGAGCTCAGCCTTCCAGTCCCATCTCCTTGTAACTCGTGCACTGAATTAGATTTGGGATCCCAGTGATTGATCAGTATTTCAGTTTGTTTCTAAGATTTGTAACTACTGTGGATTATCGAGAATTTGACAAGCAACTGAAGAAATCTCCTGATGCTCCAGGAGTAGCCGTAGACTCCAGACAAGTTCTCCTGAGGTCTGAGATCGTTTCTACGCCTTCCCAGTTCCCCAAAGCTGCAGTTCTGTGCAGGTGGCATCAGTCAGGCTGCCTCCGTGGACGGCCTCTCCACTCCGCCACGGCTTTAAGTCAACGGGCACTTTCCGTTCTCCTAAAGCTTAGCAGGACAACATCTCATGATAACAGAGAGTTCCTGAGCCTCTGAGCGCTACCTGAGATCAGCGTACACTCAGGGCTCAGGCACGGAGCCCCCCGAGACCCACTCACCTTGAACACACTGGGAACCTGAAGCTTTGGCGAGGGGACGCCAATCAGAAAGTCAAGGATCACCATAGTGAAGATGGTGAGGAACACAGCGAAGTCACTCACCATGGAGCGAACCTGGCAGACAATGGGAGCATGGCAGTTAGCACCTGAACTAACGGGAAAATATTTAAACAAGACTATTTTAGTATACTCAAAGTAATGCCCACAATATACAGCTATAATATGGAAAACCAAACCTCTGACAAAGTCTAACGTACTCAAGACCAGTCTCTAAACAGTGCAGTTTGGGGTATCCAGGCCCAGGTTCAGATTTCTGGGTCCAGCCAAGGTCTACTGTTCTAGCCCAAACCTCTGCAGCAGCGGCAGCATGTTCAAGTCCTCCCATACCCAGCAGCCACATGTGCCTCAGCTGGCGTTCAGAGCGTGTCCAGAACCTGAGCGTGTTCCCACACTCAGCAAGTCCCTGCCATCTCTCACTGGGTTAACCACTTCACCTGTGCCCTCCAGTGCTCCTGAAACACTGCTTCTGGAGTAACAGAGATGAAGGAGAGGGGGATGGGGAGAGGAACCCTGTGATGGGGGACAGGGAGGGGGTGGGATTTGGGATATAAATACATGAATAAATTAAAAACAGAAGCCCTAGTTGAATCACACCTCCCTCTACCAACTCCCCCAGAGGTCTCCTTGTTCAAAACCCCAAAGCTCCCCTCCCTGTGAGGTCCTCCACGCTTGCAGAGCTGCCCCGCTGGTGACTGCTCCAGCCACACGGGCTTCCCCCCATGTTTGTGAAGCTAGCCCTGCTCACTACCACCACAGTCTCCACACCTGCCAGGAAACCCTGCCTGGGATCAGTCTTTACCTCCTGAGAATGAAATCACGAGTGGGCGCATGATACCCAGACTTATTACCTGGGTTCATTTTTTCCTAACTATCACAGCCACGTGTTTGCAAGCCCTTTACTGATGAAACAAACTATCTCCCAGAGAGCTAATACATTTTTGCTTAATTTTAAGCTTCAACTCTAAGCCTTGCTGTAAATTACATCCTGCAAGCACAGTAACTCAGAAAAGCACAGATGCACTCTGCTCTTTAGAAGACCTTCGCAGGGCCTTATGTGTCCTTTCCCTGTGTGACCCTGTCGAAATACTTTAAAGACACTCACCAAATCTGTTCACTGTGGCTTGTCTGGAAATCGTTTACTGTGACACGGTCAAGGATCCTTAACTGAGACGCCTCTATGTTGGACAGTCTCCCCAGCACTGACACCCCATTATGGAACTATTTAAAGTTCACCATTGCCCCCGGTACTTCTCTCCTGCTGCATTTTTTTTCAATAGTGCTTTTTTTCTGTGTGTGTGTGTGTGTGTGTGTGTGTGTGTGTGTGATTGCATGTGTGGTGGGTATGGTGTATGTGTATATGTGTATGAGTGTGGTGTATATACATTTATGTATGTGTGTACATGCATATGGTGTGTGTGCATACATGTATGCAAGCACATGTGTACTCTTACCCATTTTAAGGTCTATCCCATGACAGAGACTGACACCTGCCATAATCTCAGCTTCCCACAGATGGCAATGCACATAAATGTGCATGCACGTGTAGCATTCCTTTGCTTTGACGCCTAAGGTCTGCAGCATGCTCTCCACCGTGCCTAAGGTCTGCAGCGTGCTCTCCACGATGCCTAAGGTCTGCAGCGTGCTCTCCACCGTGCCTAAGGTCTGCAGTGTGCTCTCCACCATGCCTAAGGTCTGCAGCGTTCTCTCCACCGTGCTCTCCACGGCTCTGCTCAGCCCTGACTGTCCCATGCACTACCTGAAGCTCCACACCCACACCATGAAACAACCCCCGCATTCTGGAGCCACATGGAGCATCCTGTGCTTTGAGTCTCTATAGCCCTGACTCCCAGGCTGATGGCACCAGCTTTCCCTGTGCTTTCCCTTCATGTCCACTAGAGGATAGTTTTGAATTAAAGTATTTATTTACTTACTCTGTGTACATGTGCACACACCATGACGTACATGGAAACAACCTGAGGAAGTGGTTCTCCACCATGTGGGTCTCAGGGACTGAACTTGGGTCATCAGGCTTGGCAGCAAGGGTCTTCACCCACTGAGCCCTCCCACTGGCCCTGCAGAGGTCTTTGTGTTCCTCACGGAGCTTTCTTAGGCTTGAGCAACTAGTCAGTACCTAGCAGCCACTCGATAACTATTTGTCCCGACAGAAAACAGGTCATGAACTTAGCTGATATGCTCAACTACTCTGCAGGTCACACAGGTCTAAGAGGGGTCTTAATCCCCAGAGCCCGCCCCCACCATCGTGTACTCATCATGTACGTGCTCACTCTCGCGTAGCTGGATGAGAGACCTCACAGAAGCAACGGCCACACAGGTGCTCAGGCTTGGGCTCTTGCTCTGCTCGGCCTGAACAGACCTTTGCTCTTGAGGCTTCAGAAGGTCAGGGAGGGAATCCAAGCCACAGGCAAGCTGGCTGCTGCAGCCGGTACAGCCAGGGAGTTCATAAACTACGGTGGGAACCGTGGGTGGGGAGGGGCTTTTGGGTCCTTTAGACTGTCCGAGAAAATCTCTCCAACTGACTGTTTTCAACATGCCTGCTCTGGCCTTATGTCCAAGTGTCTAGGAATCTAAGATGTGAAACTTAGCACTTCCTGGAAAGCAGATGTCACCTCTAGAGAACTTTCCAGCACCTTAACTTACCCGGCCCCTTTGAATCACAAAGTTTTAAAGCCTCCTCCTTCCATACCATGGAGCTATGGAAGACGCTGCCAAGTGCTGGAAAAGCCTGCTGTCCATGGCAGCACGGGGCAGAGGGAGGATTCTGACAGCCGGCTGAGCCAAACAAAAGTAACATAAGCATGCTACCTACCCTGGTCGGGAAGTAGCGGCTTGTCTTAAATGTCTTTAAGGTGCTTGAGACGATGAAGGTGGCAAAGAACAAAATACAGGACCAAAAGAGCACGTCAGGCGTGTAGGGTCCGTGCTGACCACAGGCAGATCCCATGAATTCCCCGTGCATCTCCTGGCATTCCTGGAGCAACAAGCATTCTGGGTGACAAGAGTCGAACACACATAACCAGCTGCCGGCTTCTGAGTTCTCCATGCTCTGCTGTCCCACGGGTGCTGGGGAACACGGGCCCCACATTATCCGCTTGGCCACCATGCAGACTGTGGCCCTCATTAGCAGGTCCCTGTCAACACGCCTGTGTGGTCGACTGTGTGGTCCTAACCAAGACACTTGGACATGAAGCTAGAACTGGGTGGCACAAACATTTCTTCCTAGGCTCTGGGAAGAACTTAGAATAACTGACAGAAATCTGCATCAGCTAATTGCTCCCACCATGGATGTTAAAGAGATCAACAAATAAAATGTAGCAATTTTAGCATGAAAACAGCAAGGAAATCTGTAAGTATATCAGTATGACTTAGCAGAGTTAACCAGTAACAGGCCCACACAGAGTTACCAGTTATATGATCAAAATAGCCCATTTTTAGACCCCAGACAGGTCTCACCATATAGCCCTGGATGGCCTCAAACTTACAATGTTTCTAACCTTGGTCTCCCAAATGCCAGGATTACAAGGTGGGCCACTACGGCCAGCTTAAGTTTAAATGCCACGGTCCAGCTGAGCAGAGCGCTGCTCCACCTCCATCTAAAGTCCTTCTTAGACAGAGGTTGTCATCACAGAGCTTCCGGCCATGCCCAGACTTACACTGACAGTCAGGTTTGCCCAGTTCACTTCTGCAGTCAGGATGTTGTGGTCCTTCCAGAACTGTAAAGTGTGGTTGTTTGGATTCTCTGGGAGCACGCACCTGCAGCTAGGGAAAGAGGAAGAGAGCCCTAAGGGAAGCAGCCAGCTGGTTATGAAGTGCTCTTAGCCACAAGTAGGCTGGAGCCTAAGCCTTTCTTTCTCGGAACTTCAGTTCTCAAAGACAGGTCCTGAGAGCTGAGGTACAGTCAGTACCTCAGCAGTATTGTCACCTGACAGCATTCCTACTTTTGCTTCACCTGTACATTTAGTAGTCACTCCTTTATAACTTATGATGTAAGTTTCAGCTCTCTCTCAGGGAAGTCTCAAACTACCTTAGTTCTTAAAGATCCCACCCTGGGCTGGGAAGGTGGCTCACTGTGCAAAGCCCTTGCTATGGAAGCATGAGAACCCGAGTTTAAATCTCTAGATGCTCAGGAGTGTTGTGGGCATCTGTGATCCACAGGCCTATGACGAAGAGCAAGCTGGAGACAGAGTCCTTGGAACCTCTTGGTCAGCTAGCTGGGAACATACAGTCAAACAACTGTGAACACTCCGTGAAACACTCTGTGCCAAACAAGATGCTGGGCAAAGACCAATGCCTGAGGTTATCCCCTGACCTCTACAAATAAGCTGTGATATGCACATATGCACATATGCACACACACACATGCACCCTAAGAATCCATTCCATAAGATATAGCAACTATTCTGATCTGATCATTACATATTATATACATGTGTTGAAATACCATGTTTGTACTCCATAAATATCTCCAACTACTATATGCTAATCAAAAATAAGCCTAGCTTGCTGCTATGCACCTGAAGTCCCAGCTACTTGGGAGAAAAAGGCAGAAGCACCATTTGAATTCAGGAGTTTGAAGCCAACTTAAACAACATATCCTGTCTCAAAAACATCAAATAAAAAGGCTGAGATGACTCAGTTAAAAGTCCTGTGGTGCAAAAGCATGAGGCCTGTGTTCAGGCGTGCCTCAGAGCCGTGTAAAAATGCCTGTGTTCAGGCGTGCCTCAGAGCCGTGTAAAAATGCCACTTGTGGCAAGGCCTACTTACAAGCCAGAAATGAGGTTAAGACAGGACTCCTGGGACCAAGCAGGTGGAGCACACAAGATTTCTAAGATGACAAAGCTAGGCTTTAGGATATTGTCATGGGGGCCAGTGAGACGGCTCAGCGGGTAAAGCCATTTGCCACAAAGCTTGATGACCTGAGTTGATCCCTGGGACCCACGAAGTGAAAGAAGAGAACCAACTCCTCTCAAGTTGTCCTTTGACCTCCAAACAGTGGCCACTGTACACATATACACATGTACATGCACACATGTACATACATACACATGTACACACACGTACACATGTATACACACACACACATGTACATACACACACAACTAAAACAGTAAAAGAAATTCTCCTGGCTATTGCCTTTACTGTTTTGGGGGTTTTGTTTTTGTTTTTTGGGGGGCAGGGATGTAAAAGGGGTAAGCCTTTAAAAAAAACATGTTTTTTGTGATTATTTCTTCTTTTCCTTTCTTCCTTCCAAGCCCCCCCCCTCACACACACACACACACAAACACACATATGTGAACACTGTCAACATATACTGCATACTGAAATGCCAATCGGTGTAAACTGGTCGACTCCCACACCTTAGGACAGAGAAAGCTCCTAATTCTGTGAGTGAAAACCAAACAACAGGCAGGAGAGGCGCAGACACATGCTCACTAATAGAGGCTGAGGCGGTCCAGATGGCTGTGCATGTGGATGGGGTAGGTCTCCGCCAGGTGAATCAGCTTCTCTATGGCTTCGTAGATGAAAATAATGCAAATCAGGGAGGCGAAGGCTTCCTCGGTGAAGCGGGTAATGTAGCAGACAAGGGAGCTGGCGTCGGTTGCCACCAGAACGATACACAGAAAGGCAGTCCACAGCCCAATACAAGCACGCAAGGAGAGGTACGAAAGGGCGTAGTCCCTGAAAAACACGAAGGCTCACGAAGAAGTTCAGAGACAAAAGGACAGTGTGGCTTATCTCAGCATATCCACTCCAGCACTGAAACTTGTTGTCCTCGAGATGTCACACACTGCACTCCTCAGTAAAGCCTGAGGACAACAAGTTCAAGATCTTCATAGGGTGTTTGCAGGGTAAAGATACAGAAAACAAAGGAAGAGGAAGAAGAGGAGGAAGAGGAGGAAAAGGAGGAGGAGAAGAAGAGGAGGAAGAGGAGGCGGAGGAAACTATGGCCTGTGCAGTATTCCCAACACTGCTGCCCTGTGTGGCCATGTCTGGCCACAGTGAGGAAACAGGGCTGACTCTAGTCCTACGGGCTTCTGCTTCCAATACAAAGTGGGACAAGGACCTTGGAAGAAAACTTTGAAATTAGAGCGTTGCTAGGCCCCCACCACTATTCGCCGACAGAACATGGAGGAGGGAAAGAAGACACAAAGTAGTGTCCTAAAATGTAAGTGGGGGGGGGGATCTGTATCAGTTAAGATATTTTTCTTAAAGATTAAAAAGTCGGGGCTGGAGAGATGGCTCAGTGGTTAAGAGCACTGACCGATCTTCCAGAGGGCCTGAGTTCAATTCCCAGCATCCACATGGTGCCTCACAACCATCTGTAATGGGATCTGATGCCTTCTTCTGGTGTGTCTGAAGACAGTGACTGTGTACTCACATACATAAAATAAATCTAAAAAAAAATTAAAAAGCCAGCTGGGTGATGGTGCATACCTTTAATCCCAGCACTCAGGAGGCAGAGGCAGGTGGGTCTCTGTGAGACCACCTAGAGAGCGAGTTCCAAGACAGCCTGGGTTACACAGAGAAACCTCTGTCTCAAAACAAAAAGAAAGAAAGAAAGAAAAGAAAAGAAAAGGAAAGGAAAGGAAAGGAAAGGAAAGGAAAGAAAAGAAAAGAAAAATTAAACAATCCATCTGGGCATGACAGGGCAGCCATTCAGCATCAGGAGACCAAAGCAAGAGGACTATAAATGCAAGGCTAGCCTGTGCTACAGTGAGTTCCAGGCCAGCCTGGACTACACAGAGACCAACATAAAAAGAGCTGGAGAGATGGCTCAATGGTTATGAGCCCTGGCTGCTCTTCTAGAGGACCTGGGTTTGATTCCCAGCACCAGCACCCACAGGGGGCTCACAGCCCTCTGCAACTCCAGTCCCAGGGGATCACACACCTTCTTCTGGTGTCCATCACACCGTGCACACGGTGCGCAGGCATGCATGCAGGCAAAATGCCCACCATCATAAAATAAAAACATGCAAGTCTCAAAAACTGAGAGATTTGAAAGACTGAAGATGTAAGACTTTCTGTAATGGTGAGGAAGAGGCTTAGCAGGCTCTGGAGAGAAAGGCCATCTGCAGCTACACGAGCTCTGGGGGTGCCCACCCTTTCCCATGCCCACATAGCAGCCACGCCCAGGTACTGTCAGGGAAACCAATGTCTTACTTGCAGAATTTGAACAAAATCTTTTCAAACACCAGCACGGGGCCCGTGCTGCCCAGGATGGTGAGCGGCTGTCCGGCAAACAGAGAGTAGGCAATCCCTGTCATGGACGCTCCAAACAACGATTCAATCGCACTCTGAGGAGAAAAACAAAACAAAAAACAGAGTCTGAGCCCTGCACGGAGACCGGCTGGCTTATCGCACTGACTAGCTGCAGCAGGCCTTGACACTCCTCAGCTCGCATTTCCTCTAAGCAAGAGTGATGGGTGCACAGTGCCTGATACTCCAGCAAATAGACACCGCTTTAGTAACTCAGGTACCAGACCATCTGCCATGATTCCTCAACTAAGTTGTGTCGTTCAGCCCAATTCGGTATTCAAAGAAATATAAAAAGCACAGTGATGTAGTTCACACCACGAGCTATCACAGTCACTGAATCTCATTTTCAAATGTTATCAGTGGATCCATTTTCCATTCTTGGGGTGGTGAGCAATTCACCTAGGCAACCAGGCACATTTCAGTCATTTCAGACATCTAAGAGAAGGGATCTATATGCCAGGAAGAACCGTGCTCCCCCGGAACTCAGAACACCAGCCACTCAGGGGAGAGAATCCAGTCTTCCCAGCCCTGATGTTTCCCCAAAGAACTTGGGTGCTACCGTGATATTTTGAGTCTCGTTCTGGACCATTAGAAACCATGCAGAGGTCTTACTATGCGTCCTTCAGTGGCCTCTCCCAGCAGTCCCCCAAAGGTGATGACAGGCGACATGCAGGCACAGTACAGGAACAGGAAGGAGGCCAGACACTGTAAGCTGAGAGCGTCCCGGTAGTCGCTCCAGTACCAGGGAGCCTTCCGCTTGACATCCAGCACCAAGCCCCCAAACAGCCTGCAGAGACACGGCAGACAGGCCAATGGTGCAGTCCCTCTTCCGAGGGCGCAGAGCGGCTCACAGCCGAAAGCACCTCCAACGTGCTCAGGAATAGTTCAGCCTCAACCTCGCCCAAGCACAGATCCCTTCGGAACTGGCACAGATTCTGTTATAATCAAGGGCATGACATATGGTAAAACTGAATATGTACCAAGCATTTAAAAAGTTAATTTGGGCATGCATATCACCCACTTTTCAATGCTCAAAAAATTAAGAGGACAAATATTAGCTTCATTTTCAAACTAAGCTGTTGGGAGGGACCTGAGAAGCAGCTGAAGTTGTCCCTGTGTCCTCAGAGGCTTTCCAGATGTAAAGCCTCTTCACGTGCACAGTCTCACTCTGAGCAACCCCCTGCCTCAGTCTTTGCATAACAATTGACTCATGCACTTGACCAGAAGGCCTTCAGGACCAGCCACCAGGCCTGGCCAGGCCCTGGAGTTGTAGCAGTGAGCAAGACAAACGCAGCCCTTACTCTCAAGAACCACAGTGCAAGAGACAGGCAATGCATGATGGGGGCTTGGTGACACAGGTCAGGGACAGGTTTCTCAGCAGGGGCTCAAAGGAAGAACTGGGAGACAGCCAGACAAGGTTGGAGAAACTGAGTCACAGAGGCAGTGAATGGCTTTAAAGAAATAGAACTTAATCCTAAAAGCATGTCAAGTTACTGACAAGGGTTAGACAGTGGGGCAGCCGCATGCAACACACATTCTAGAATGGTCACCCTGTGGCAGTGTGAGCTTGGGCTGAGAGGAGGGGAGGCTCAAGGGCTACTCAGGAGGGAGAATCAGTAGCCTGGACAGCAGCAGTGGCAGAGCTTCAGGGCTGGAGCACTGCCTGCCTCCAGCTGAGCCCTTCCTTAAGAACAGAGCCTCACCGCAGGGCAGCTACTAGAGAGCACTGACTGCAGGCCGTGGCAGAGAAGAAAAAGAAAGGAAAGGAACAGGGGTGGGAACTAATAACCAACCGCAAACTCTGACTGGATTCCACATCAACAAATAGACTCTGAAAAGATGTCAACGATCTCAAAAACAAAACAAACAAAAACAAAAACAAACAAACAAAAAAAAACCCAAAACAACAACAACAAAAAACAGTGTAAGCTGAGCAGTGCATAACTTAAAGGACGATGGACATCCTTGCTCCATTACAGACCGTTTGTGATAACCGTTTGTGAAATGTCCTTATTAAATGAGGTACACACTGAGGGAGTTACCGGAAAATAATTTCAAGGATTTGGTTTAAAATAATCCAGAAAACATAAAAACAAGGGAGAGGAAATAAGTGAAACAAAGTTGGCAAAATGTTGGTAGAGCAGGTAGCTCCCGGGGTCCACATGTAACTCACTCTGTTAGTAGAGCGGGCGGCTCCCGGGGTCCACTATGCAACTCTGCTCTGGAAGCAGGTATGGCTGCCCCTTTCTGCTTCTCCAAGAGCCCAGAAGACAAGCCCAGTCAATCCTGCTCCACTCAAGCCCCAGGCTGAAGTGGGGTGGAAAGAGGGACACAGGGTAGACACTGCCCCTCACTGTTCTCCTCTGGTGTGGTGCTGTTCCTGCACTTAACACCAGTGACACTGCCAGCTAGCCGTGTGTGGTCTCAGAGAGAGGAGGACCTGCCTTACCATGAGTCTGTGTGGCAAGGCAACTCAGGCAGCCTCGGGGGAGGGACCAGAGGTCTGACTTAAAACATAGCACCATTTTGTCTTACCCTCTCTGGACAAAGAGACCCTGGGGACCTCTCTGTGGTGGCAGTGATTAGTCTGGGGATTATTCAAGAGTTTCTGGGTCCTACCTACAACAGCATCTTGTACCAGGCCTATCACCCTTTACCAACAACCCTCATCTGAGGGGTGTTGCCCTGAGGAAAGACTCTCCTGCACCTCGCTGAGGCTCCTGAGAGGCTCCCACAATGCCCAGCCTCTTCATGGAGGTGAGTCTGTGACTAATAGGAGCTACGTGAAACAGAAAGACATTGTCTAACTTAACTAAGACAAGAAGGCACCGGCTCACTCTTCATGGAAGGACTAAAAATTTTAAATTCTGATTACTTTTTTTTATCGTTTTTAGAGACAAGTTCTCTTTATAATATAGCCCTGGCTGTCCAGGAACTCCCTTTGTAGACTTGGCTGGCCTTGAACTCACAGACATCATCCTGCTTCTGTGTCCTGCATGCTGGGTTCAAAGGCATGCACCCCCACTACCCAGCTATGACTGTTTCTTTGGAGTTAGTCCCATATCTTACTCATGAGTGAAGTCCAGATATAATGCAGACATTAATTAAATGTGGATGCTTCTCTTCAGATCTAAAACAACCTTTCCCTTTTGACATTGTACTTGATAGTCATGTGTTTGGAGGCAGAAGGCACACAGAGATAAGAATTTAAGCTTGATGCAAGAACAGACTTAGCTGTGTAGACAGTCACTACGTTCTGAATCACTGTCTTAAGAGAACCCGTCCTTGGAGCAATTTAGGGACAGGCCACTCATCCATTTCCCTGGTGTGCTTTAACAGAAACCTGTTTGAAACCTGTGTGTGTTTTGGGGGGCGGGGGGGGGGGCGGCGGCGTCCTTAGGGATTGGTAATAATGCGGTCTCAATTCAATTCGGCTCCCAAGGCCTCGTTCCCAGACGCTGAGCGTCTCCGCCCCCAGCTGGATTTGATTGGTAATAAAGAATTGCCGTACAGCCAATGGCTGGGCAGGTAGACCGAGGCGGGGCCCTTGGAACTGGAAGAGAAGAGCGGAGGGAGAGATGGCCATGGGGGTGGGGGGAAGACCAGAGCTAAAGGCCCACCAACATGTGAGAATCGGGGAAAGTGGCTACACGGGCCAGTTCTCCAATTGCGTTTGGGGCAGCAGAGATTTTAAAAGATGTTAACTCAGAAGTACCGGAGGGGAGTGTTTGCTAGCAGCGGGAGGGATAAGAACTGCGCAGCCTTTCAGCTAGTAAAGACGGATTAAAATTAACTGGGGTGTGTGTGTGTGTGTGTGTGTGTGTGTGTGTGTGTGTGTGTGTGTGTGTCTTTCATTCTCAAATCCAAAGGGCTCTGGCTGGTGGCTGGGAGCGCGACCGGCTGGGGGGGTAAGGGGTGACATTGAGACAGCAGCTCTGGATTCTTTTCTCATTAGTTCTTCCCAAGAATTTCCATCCGAGGACCCTGCTGAGGAGCTCTCTGGCTGCTAGGAAGCAGCTAATCCGCTCTGCCCTGGCTCTGCCCTGCTACGCCCTGCCTGTGTGGGCATCAGGAGGGCTCACCACACTGTCTCAGCCCTGGCTTGGAGGTCAGGAGAGCTCCCCACGGCCTTCGTGCTCCTCCTTAGAGTCCACTCCAGGGGAACTCCAGATGGTTCCTCACCCAACACAGATAACCGTCCCCGAGGCTGTGTGTTTGGATACAGACACATCTCCTTTCAAAGCTGCACAACTAATGCTGTGAAGAATTCAAAACACACCCACGCCACCGTGTTCTGTGATTGTGCAGCCCAGAAAGCTCCAGAAACTTTCACCGTGTCCAAGGTTCACATTCACCCTTTACATAATTTTAAGTGGGCTGAGTGCCAGGAACAGAGTAGAGGCTGTGAGGGGTTGGAGTCAACAGCCTAGCAGGAGAGACAGTGACAGCAAGGCTGGATGACAGGGACTGTGACGGTGGTGACAGAAGAAGAGTTAACGATCAGTACAGTGCAAGTGCCCAGTGTCAGCCACAGAGACAGCAGGAGGCTTTCCAAAGGGAATGGCATCTAAGCAGAGACAAAGAATAAGTAGAGGAACACCAGGAGACGAGGAAGGAGAAAGGTGCTTTGTTCACATCAGAGGAAACATCATCTAGAAAGGACTGGGGAACAGACAGAACTTAACAAATGGTTCAAGAAAGTAGAGTGAACACAGTATTAGACACATTCGTGTTACGTACAGTAGATGGGCCATGCGAACGTAAACGACAGTCAATAAAGCTCCACATGGGATGCTAGAATCAGAGGATGCCTCCGTCCTTAGCAGCATCTGCCGGTGAGCGGCACCCAGCACGCAACGCATCAGAACTTACCGCCCGGTCCGCTCAAGTTCTGGCCCACTGTGTCCCCCGTGTGGTTCTGGTTCTATGTGGCAAATGTTTCCGTTTGGAACACCAGGCATTTTCCTTTTTTCCTTTTGACAGAAGGAAATAAAATGAGCCCAGTGAGTCCCTCTCTGTTCTTGCTGGCAACAGGATAACAAAAGCCATAAAAACATTTGTGGTTTCCAAATATATTTGCAGATTTGATACAGTTGACTTTTCTGGGGTGGGAGATATATGTATTTGTGTATATAAACGACTTCCCCAATAGAATCTGCTTCCTAACTACAGCTTTCCAGAAACAAGACGTGACCTAAATTACAGTTTCAAGTGTGCTTCACAGTACTCTCACTGTCCTTTAAAGTCTTGCCCTAGAAGGTCAGTTAATTCTCCTATAAACTACAGAAAAGAGCACCTGGGACCCGGGGCAGGGGGGCTTCTGGGAAGAGTAAATTCACACAGGTAAGATGCCCAGCCTCAGCCTAAGTACATACAGGAGCTCTCGCCTGTCTTGCCCAGAGCAGGCCAGGAAACCATCTGGAAGCCTAGGGAGCTCTTGTCTCCTCCAGTCTGCCTGTCCAGTCCGTCCGTCCAGTTTGTCAGAGAACCATCTGGAAGCCCATTTGCACTTTCATGATGCTGTTTCACTTGACTGCTTTGTGCGTGACAGACTTCTATGAAACGTGTCCCCTTCTCCTCTGCCCCTCCCTTCACACCTGAGCCAGCCTATGTTACTGTAGATTAGTTTTTTATTCCTACTCTGATATTCAAGAGCTCCCGACAACAGCCGCTACTCTCTTACATGCATGCTTTCATTACCTGGGAAGGGACATTCTTGGGTGGCTCAATTCTAATGGACGGGTCCCACTCCCCTGGTGGAAGCACTGTCACCTGGTCCAGGAACTCATCAATCCCTGCCAAGAGGTCATCCCGTTCTTTTGCTTTATACGCCACATCATGAAAAATCTATAGAAAGGAAAAAACTTAGGAAATCTCAGAATTACTTCACTTCCAACCATCTCCAATGGCAGGGACACACGGACACTCTCCAATGGGCAGGGACACACAGACACAGCCTCTCGGTTTGTATCCCTGCCCTGGGTATCTAAGAGATAAAACTTAGCACTTAGCAAAGTACATGTGGAGGTGATACCTGTAAAGCCAAGCACTCCAGAGGCAGGGGGATTGCCAAGTTGAAGGCCAACCTGGGTTAAAGAGTGAGACCCTGTGTCACGGAGCTAAGTCGTGGCTCTAGGTTCTACAATCACCACTGGATAGGCAAGACTCAAGAGAGATTCTGTTAGTCATGTCTGAAACTAGATGGGCTTACTAGTGAACAGGTCTGTGAAAGAATCAAATATCACAGACTCGGCCTACACTTCCCTCTGCCCACTAAGATGTTTACCCTGGAAACTCTACTCTACAGCACAGTACAGAACAATGGTGTGTGGGGGGCAGACAGGCTACAGCGTACAGGTGACACTACCTAAGGGTATGTCCTGACCTTATGCAAACTGGTCTTATTTCCATGGAACAGAAGTATCTCTTAATACAAATAACATCAATGTATTTAGTTAGCCACAGTCTCAGGAAAGTTAACTCAGGTTTTCACAAGTTACATTAAATACAAAGTCTACACATTCTACGTGGATTTTCTGCATCCTTAATTACTTTTTTAAAGGGTGACTTAAGTGGCCATAGTGCTACACACTTATAATCCCAGCATTGGGTGTTTAAGGCCAGCCTAGGCTACATAGTATTTAAGGCCAGCCTGGGCTACATAGTAAGGACCTGTCTACATGAAAAACCAACAAAAGACAGTGCAGCAAGAAAGGCCTCCCGGGGGGCTGGCCTCTCTCCTCAATGGCTCTCAGAAAAGTTCCCTGAATTACCCAGCAGACACTGTGACAACCGTCATTTTATCCCAACACGCACTCAGTTTCTGGGACAGAGCAAACACTCAGCATTTATGAGAGAATGAGGAAGGCAGGGCAGTGTGTACCTCGTCTGTCATGATGGTGGCCATGGACCTGCCAATCTCATGGTACTGCTGCCCTTTTCCTACTGGGCCCAATAAGATAAACAAAAATCTGCCAAAACACACAAAGAGGGAGCTTTGTAAGTAAGGAGAGAGACGGGGCATCTTACCTTCCCCAAATAGCAAAGCTCTTTCCCTGCTACCACAGAGTGTCACTGTGCCTTCAAGGAAAAGAACTACCCTGTAGCCAAACGTCGCAGTGCTATGGCCAACAACACGCGGAGCGATTTATAAGACATTACTCAATAACGTGGCTGGCTACACTTCTTACAGTTACCATAGACACATTTCTAGCTGCAGAAAGGTTGTCTTTTCAAAACATGGCATTGTTGTGTAAATTCAAAGTTATCTAAGTTCCATTCACTCTTGTAATAAGAGAATAACAGGGAGGGGACGGGTGAGAAAGCTGAAGGAACACGCCAGAGAGGAGGCTCAACTGTGCTCCCGACATCTGAACTCTATAATTAATGGGCTCCAAATCACCACGCCACCACCTCTGGGCACACGAATAACCACGTCCTGCCAGTGCTGTGGAAAGACGCCAGTACTTCTGCCCAGAGAAGATTCCCTGGATACTGCTCTCTGACAAGAGAGAGCCTGAGGCCTCCCCGGCATGAGGAGCCACAGGCCCTTGCTATATGCGTTCTCTCTCTCCCCGCCCCCCCTTCTCTCTCTCTCTCTCTCTCTCTCTCTCTCTCTCTCTCTCTCTCTCTCTCTCTCTGTCCTAGTCTCCAAGGCCAAGAGTTCCACGTCGCAGGCTTAAAAGTCGGAACTCACAAGCCCACTTCCATGCTCTCCGAGGAATCCTAGCACAGCTCTCCAAGCAGCTAACCCTAGCTTTGGGATAGCTAGTTTCCAGCACCAGCGCTCAGACACATCTGCTTGGAGTAGGATGCCCTCAGCTTATCCTCACGTTACCTCGTTGGGATGGGCACTTCTGTCAGGCCAGAGAGGAGCACAGCCGGGGAAAGCCTCACAAAGGCAACAATGGGCCGGTCCAGAGTGTCCACCTCCCCAACCAGGACGTTGGAGGCCTCCGCCCCCGTGGGGATTTTTTTCATGAAATGAAGGTCCACCTAAAAATGTACAAGAGCCTCTGACAATTTGGGAGCCATCATCATCAACACCAATCTCCCTCTTTACAGCTCTATTTCATGTGTCATTCAAGGTTAAAAACAGCTCTCACTATTTTATCTGATCTCTACAAAAACCCTGAATGGGGGTAGCACAGGTCATATCAGCCCCACTATTTAAAAACAAAACAAACCGATAAAAACTCTAAGCAAACAAAGCAACTAAGACCCAGGGAGGGAACACTGACTAGAAATATATACATGTAAATTATAGCATGTGCATGTGCATGTCCACACATGCGGCACACACGGGTGGAGGCCGCAGGACACCCTGTGAGAATCAGTACTCGCCCTGCTGTGGTGTGAGGGTTTCAGGATGGAACTCAGATCCTCAGGGAGTGAACCTTTATCCACTGAGCCACCTCAACAAAGTTTCAGTGCAAGAACTCTGGCCTGAATCCATCCCATCGTGTTCCTCAGAAGCTCTGGGTCACGTTATCGTTCTTTTCTAATACCTGACTGCTTCCTCAGATGCACCAGTCATAGCCTCGAGAAGAGTCCAAAACATTATGAACGTCAGGAGGCAGCCGTACACTACTACCTTGACAACTTGAAGATGAGAAGGAACTACAGGGTGTCAGACACACCGAGGACCCAGCCTCACCCAGGCTGGGTGTACGATGGGAGAAGACTCGGGGATGCGCGCCCTTTCCACAGAAGCAGCGCCGGTCTCGGGATTGTGAAATCGCCGAGAGGCCACATGCCACGTCTGCTCACCTTGCTTAGATCCACAGGGCTGTGCTCACAGTTCCCGCCAGTCTTTACTTCAAGGTTTGTAGCTGGAGCAGACTGAGGAGACACGGTTTGCCCTGGGGGAGAAAGTCAGACCTTATTTGCTAGGAGCCTGTCCTTTCCCTTCTGACACAGCCCCATCCCTCACAGCAGCTGTGCAGGGAGCAGGGTCTCCTTGCACCTGGCCCCACACGCACTTAGCAGTAAACAGGAGACTTGGGTCCTCCTCCCTCCATCTTCCTCAACAGTCGGGGTCTCTCTTCTCTATGGTGGCAGTGACCTTTAGCCAGAAGTGGACCTCTACATAAAGCTCGCAGAAACAGGTTCCTGAAACAGGTCTGCACGCTCTAACTTAGTAAACACAGAGACTAGAAGACAACACACAACACAAGGCCCTGCCCAGCCACAGGGAGTAAGCAATCCGCAGGCAAGAGCTTGCAGCCCACCTGCACCTGGGCTCAGGCTTTAGACTTAAGTGGACTTCTGGAAATCCGTAACAAAGGGAAGGACAGCCCTGTCATTGTCTTTCCTAACTTGAGATGTGAAGGGCTTTAACAGACTGTCCAGGGCCACACACAAGCAGGCAGAGCCACAGGCACAAGTGTAGACGCCTCCGACTACGCTACAGTATTCTGTGTCTAAGCCAGGATGTTTGCTTAGTTCAACAAGGCTGCGGGTCCCTTCTCTGGCCCCAGATCAGCATCAGTGTGGACACTGGGCATCCTCCTCAAAGCTGCTCCCTTTCTGAGAGCACAAGGGGAGACGGCCGGTCCCTGGCCACCCGGATTACTACTCATCAAAGACAGCAAGTATCTGAGCGGCAGAGCCTCCACCCTCTAGTGGAGCCACCCTCAGCGTCACTGGCTAGCCCCCCAATGTCTCACCAACAAAACAGACAGCAAGCCCCCACAAATCCTCACCATCTCTGTCCATGGAATGCGGATCAGACTGCTTCTTGCCAACCTCAGCAAAGGAGCGGACAATGGGGATGAGGTTGTTCCTCTTCTTCTCGTTCTGATGGTGGTGCTTCTTCAGCAAGGCTTCCCGCACTTTAACCCGCACGCTGTCGCTCAGGTCTCGGAGCAGCTCCTGCTGGTCCAGGATCAGGTCTAGAAAGCAGAGATTCCAATCAACACTCAAACCTCAAGTTCAGGTGGCTGGGGAAGGAGCATCTGGTCACTGTGGCTGTGGAACGCCACCCTTCATCCACACAACAGTGCAAACACACCTGATATTAGAGGTGGGCTGTCACTGTGCTGTCTAGGCTGGGCATGAACTCCTGGGCTCATGCGACCCTCCTGCACATATCTAAGAGAGATGGCCCAGTGCTGAAGAACACTAGCTGCTCTTACAGAGGACCTGGGTTCGATTCCCAGCACCCACATGGGTTTCTCAAACGATTTTCACATTCATCTGTAACTCCAGTTATAGGAGATTCAGCCTCCTCTTCTGGGTCCTGAGGGCACCAGGCATGTACTCACATGTAACCAAAGTACTCAACACAAATCAAATCAAAGAAATAAATCTAAAACAAATTAAGATCAGACTTACACGCTGGCATTTGCCGCCACGTGTAGCTCATCTCGTTGCTTTGAGAAACAAAGCCTACTGGGCTTAAATAAGTGCCCGGGGTGGAACTTTTATGGCAATTTTAATTATATTTTTAAATATATTTGACTTCTATTTATGTATGTGTCTGCCACGTGTGCAGGTGTCCATGCAGATTGGAAGAGCATATCAGATCGCCTGGAGCTGGAGTTACAAGTGGCCGTGAGCCACATGATTCGGGCGCTGGGAACCAAACATGGGTCCTCTGAAAGAGCAGTAAGTGCTCTTAACTCCCAAGTCAGACCACTCCTTCACACTTGCTAAGTTGAGGAGCAAGGGTTCACACTGCGTCTGGCTGGCTCAGACCCATGGTCATACTCTTTCGCTTTTATCCCCTCCTCTAAGAACTCAGCACTGATGGAATCGCCGGGGATGTTGCAACTACGAGCCCCACTGGCTCTGAAAGTGGAACCTATAAGAAAAATTAAATTGGGGCTGGACAGTGGCTCAGAGGTTAAGAGTACAGGCTTTCTTCCTTCCAGAGGACCCAGGTTCAGTTCTCAGCACCCACATGACAACTTAGCTATCTGTTTTAGGGGACCCAATGTCCTCGTTCCCTGGCCTCTTCAGGCAGCATGCATGTGGTACAAAGCATGCATACATGCAGGCAAACTCATGCATTAAAAATGAAATAATAAATTCAAAAATGTATTATTTATATTAATTATCTGCTCACCCCAGAACAATAACCAGCATTTAAAACTTTCAAGCCCAATAGTTTGGGTGGGAGGTTCTCACTTGGTGCTGTCAGCCAGACTCTAGATAAATGTCTAGGGTTTCCGGCCCTATATCCTATTCCTAGTTCCATTATTCTTGACCCACCTGACCCTGGAATTATATGTCATGCTGTACACAGCCCCTGACCTACAGAGAGGTTCAGCGTCGAAGTTGCTACACCCACCTGGAGGATTGTTACCAAATGCCTCAGCACTTGGTTTGAACATCTGGTTCTTTTCTAAATCCCAAGTGCTGGGATTCCAGGTGTGAACAAGCGCACCCAGACTGCACCCCTGCGCGCCTGCCCTTTATTCTGGTTTCTTCCCTCATATCACAATTATCCTTCAGAATCCTCCCTCTATCCAGGCCCCTCTTCTACCAGTTTTATCTTTTCTTTTCCCTCTTAAAATTCTCAAAAAGAAAAGAAAATCCTCAATCAAAAAGCACCTGTAGCTCCCGAAGCTGGAAGCTGGAAGGACCAAGGAGAAACGTTCCCGCTGTGGGCCTTTGAGGAACACAGCCCAAACTAAAACTCATGTCAGATTTCTGATTTCCAAACTTGTTGATTGGTTCATTGGTTTTATTTTGAGACAAGATCTTGCTACAAGCCCAGGCTAGTCCTGAACCCGCTCTACCTGCCGTTAACCTCCAAGTGCTGGGACTGCAGGCAGGAGCCACCACATTCGCGGAGCTGTGTCCCAGGGGTCCTAGGAGGCTAACGCAGGTTTGGTGGCTGTTGTCTGATTTTTGTGCCACCGCTGAGCACTCCTGACCCTCAGTCTCCAAGGACAACATTTTTCTTTCACCAGACCTATGACCCCTGAGTCCCCACCCCTACTGCTGACTGCAATATCCTCAACCACCTTTAGAAGACCTAGAGGGGCATTTCAGCTCAGATCTGTCTCCCATCCTCCTCCCGCCCGCCTGACCTGCTCGTTCCCAGTGATCCAGGCTTCTGCGCTCTCCTTTATGCCCAGCACAGGCCATCAGATTGTTGCCTGTCAATCCTGCCTGAGCTGCACTGGAAACTGTGCCCTTCCACCGCTGCCTTGCAACATAGTTCAAGAACAGAGCTGTGTGGGGAGACTTCTGAGTGCTTGTGCAAAACCTGAGAATGTGCTTTCACGCCCTGCCAGGTGTGGTGGATACCAGTGAGTTCACTTCAGATTATTGATTATGCCTGGCTATTGCTACTTGTTTATATGTCTCCGTGAAAAAAAAAAACATGTTTTTGCTACGTGCGGCTTGCCTGCCACATGCAAAGGCTGACGTGCCATGAGCAGCTCACCTGTGTGATTACACACTTTACTCATGTGACAACTCTTAACCCTCAGCATACAAACTGTACGGCTTCTCTGATGCTCGCTCATGGCCTCTGCTGCCTCTGGAGCAGTCAGCAGGACCCTGACACAGAACTCACTTTTTTTTTTTTTTAATTCTATTTTTCCCATAGTTGGTGGCACACCCAGGCACTGTCTTTCAAAGGAGTGGACACAGGATTCCATCAGTACTGACCTCGATCCCCAGGTCCCCAAGATCCTCAGAGAGGCAGAATCACTTAGACACTTGTGTTCCCCAGTAACTTAGCATTTGTTCACATCAGAAAACTCCATCAGACAGCCGACCCTACGTGCCGCGCTGGAGTGTGGGATGCTACAGCTCACTTCCTGCATCTCTCTTCTAGAAGGCAGAGTTTGCGCTTTTAAACTTTTCATTTTAAAAGGGTTTTATTATTATATTATTACTGTTACTATTATTGTGAGTGCGTGTGTGATGAAGTGCCACAGTATGTTCGTGGCTGTCAGTCCATCACGGATGGCACTAAGGTTGCCTGCCCAGCTGGCACAGCAAACACCTATCTACACTGCTGTCTCAACGGCTCTTTAATTTTCTCCCTTTATGGCTTCAATGTTCTGTTTTGTTTTGCTTGAGATAAAGTATCACTGTATAGTTCAGACCTCAAACCTGACATTCTGCTCTCCAGCCTCCCGACATCAGGTTACGGGTGTGTGCCAGAACGCTTAGCTCTCACACTTCCAAGTTTACGCCCAACTCCTCTGCCAGTTGTCTGCTCCGTACCTGAGATCTCCTCTATGCTACCTGCACGCATGTCCAGAAGGACAGAGCCATTGATGAGGCAGCTCCTCAGCTCAAACAGGCTATGCAGAGAGAGCGTGGCCACGTAAGGCTTGCTCCAGCGCTCTCCCCCGTCCTCGACGTCCTCTTCAAACTTCAGCCACCTGCAAACATTGCCAACAATGGGACGCCAGAGACAGAGGATGGGGGTCTGCCAGACGGCAAAACCTGAACTGTCACACTGAACACTAAAACCCGGGCTAACATTCACACACACACAGCATGCGGAAAAGCATGTTATGACAGTGCAAATCTAATCCCGTTTTTATTCAAAGACAAACTTAAAATTACAAACACATATGTCTAAGACCCAAATACATTCCTCGTTTTATCCTTTGACAGTAGGGTTGAAGGTAACTGCCATTTTCTTTTGCTTATATTTGTTTTTAATTTTTTAATATTAATTTTTATGTGCATTGGTGTTTTGTCTGCATGTATCTCTGTGACAGTGTCAGACCACAGAGTTACAGACAGTTGTGAGCCATGTGGTTTCTGGGAATCAAACCTGGGTCCTCTGGAAGAACAGTAAATGTTCCCACTACTGAGCCATCGCTCCAGCCCCTTAAAAATCTTTAGTTTTCAAATTATCTATAATAAGCATAATTCTTAAAACTATCACTTGGACACACTGATGCCACAGTCATAAAATGCCATTTTCATATCAGTGCTTTGTGTGACTTTAGAAACCCACGAAGACAAGCACAGAACACTCGCTGCCAACTGGTCTGCTTAACTCTCTGCCGTGGAAAAACGTCCACAGGAGTGCATGTGCTGACAGGGTACCACGGAGAGCCGGAGCCAGGCGGAGAGCCGGCTTACTGCTCATCACGTCACCCAAACAGAGACCAGAGGCCAGCAGGCCTGGCCCGCCTCGAGGGGCTGCAGCAGGCAGGAGTCTGCCCGACCCTCACCTGGCCGTCTCCTTCCACTCGGCATCCTCTCCCTCTTTCATACAGATCTCGTCCAGCTCTGTGAACAGCTCGTGAGGGACATGCTCCTCATCCTCCTCAGTGCCAAGAATGAACTGAACGCGCTGAGACGGGGTGTCTAGGAACCAACCAGAGAGAGAGGTCTGCATGTGAACCAGCCTGCAACGCACAACCAAAACAGCATTCTGCCTAGCAGCTCAGGGATATACAGAAGATGCCCCAAATACAGGTTTAAACGTTCCTTTGTTCTTAGAGAAAAAGCTCTTCTGTGGAAGCATCTCCACAAGGGAGCAGAGCTGTCAACTGACACCACTGGCAGAAGTCCCAGGAGAACCTAGAAACCAGGGCTGGAGAGAAGGCTCAGGTGTTAAGAACACTGGCTGTTCTTCTAGAGACCTGAATTCAGTTCCAAGCACCCACATGGCAGCTCACAACCGTCTGTAAGTCCAGTCCCAGGGGATCTGGCGTCCCCTTCTGGCCTCCAAGGGCAGTGGGTATGCACATGGCACACAAACATACAAGGAGGCAAAATGACTGAGCATATAAATAGGTTTCGTTGTGTTTTTAGTTTCCTAGAGATCCGACAAGTTTCAATCAAAAGAAATGGCTAATTCTCTAGCAAAGGAATTCTGGCAGTGTTGTTTGGGGGGCTGAAATGTAAATTTTCAGGAAAGCATTTTTAATACTTAGAAGAATTCCTTCCTCTTGGGAGCCCCAGACAATGACTTTAAATGGCCATGCCCCTCCTGCACCGCCAGGCCTCCCCACCATGGACCCCTGTCCTCTCTCCCCAGTGCACTGCCCCCATCTCTCTCCAGGGTGTTACCGTGGGCCAAGGCTTCCGCGCCCTCCTCGCCCTGGCTGGCTCCTTTGCCCCGCCCTCCTCGTCTCCGGTGCTTCTGGCCATGAGTTCGGTGGTGCCTATGGCTCTGCCTGCCCAGCGGCATCCGAACCCCCACATACAGAGTTCTATGACCTGCATGGAAACAGAAAACTCAGAGAGAACTCCTTCCACAAAAGGAGTCTGGCAGGATTAAGAGCAAAAAGATTACAGGTTTTTGTACTGGTCACTTCTGGAATGATTAAACTTCATAGACAACCCCCCACTCACACACACACACACCCAGGAGTTGTGTCTTCTTCTGTGCTGTACTTGGCTGAAACCTCACAAGATAATTGTGACAATCAAAGAATGTGTGCACCATTATCATACACCTGTGAGAAAGTGTGTGATGGCTGGGACGCGCCGAGAGCACGTGACCCGCAGAGCCGGCCCTGTGAGGGTGTGGTGAGGGCGTGGCAGAATAGCTGAGCATGCACAAGGGATGGGGAGAGGGAGGAGGCAGGGGAGAGAGGGGGAAAAAGGGAGGGGGAGAGAGAGGGAGGGAATCTGACTTACAAACTATGATTACATATGTTACTCTTTGCTATCACAGGGCAATGTGAGTGATACTTGAAAAGACAATTCCTATATGGTAATTGTGACAGAACTTGGCAGAGAGATAGTTTAGAAAAGGGGAAGGGGTTAAGGCCAGTTAAGGTTCCAGTCAGCCTGCCCTGGGTTCAAAACTCTATTTCACCACTTATTTCATGACATAAACAAATCATCTGTTCTCTCTAGATTCTTTGTTAATTGTTGTTTTGCTTTTCTCTGAATAGTTCTGGCTGTCCTGGAACTCTGTAGACCAGGCTAGCCTCGAACTCAGATCAGTCTGCCTCCATCTTGAGTGCTGGGACTAAAGGCATTTGATTCATCTTTTTAAAAGAACACTAAAGCTTGGGTTTTGTTTTTTTTTTTTAAACTCATGGGGTTGTCAAGAGCAGTAACTAAGATACTGTGTTCAACACCATGATGGCAGACCAGGCAGGGCCCAGCTTCTTCTTCTTACACCATCTAGACTACTGCTGACAGACGCGGTAAGTCAGAAGGAACCAGGCTAAGTCCAGGGACAGAGAACATGGGGCGTGACTGACCTGAGACCCCTCCTTTCCCGTCTCCTGGTCCACGTTCCTGTTCCTCCTCCTATAAGCCTCTCTGGGTTTTCATCTTCAACCCGACTTCCACCACCTTCTTCCAGCCTCCAGCTCAGCATCAAAGCCTCGTAGCCATTCCCAAGCCTAACACTCAGAGTCCTTGGTGCCACTTCCACCCGAGTCCTGCTGCTCTGCGTCCAGACTGTCCCCAAGGCTCTTCCTGTCCTCACAGGGAGTGCTGGAGTCCAATCTGCGCCCCTTCCTCCCCCCAGCCGTCCTTGCTTCTCAGGGGCCCTCATGTAGTGACTTACTCTTCCCTGTCCCACCCCTGCACGAGCTACCCTCATCCCCTCTCTATCCATCCTTCCATGGCTGACCTTAAGAAGCCATCCCACTGACAAGCTGCCCGACCCCATTTCTCTCTCTCCTTCCTTCCCCATCAGGAACTCTAAGTGCACATTTTTTGCAACCTACTTTAATAAGGTTCAACCTCTCCTCTAGCCCACCCACTACCCAGCAGAGGATGTGGAAGAGAAAAGTTATTAGGATATGGGGAAAGAGGACCTGTTAGCAATAATTCTTTGGGGGTGAGATAAATCTTCTTTAATAGCAGTTCAGTCACATGGCAAACACCAAACACCACCCTCCCTCCCTTTCCCCACCAAATTCCTGTTCCATGGTCTCAGACTGTGGCTTCTATCCCTGCCCCTACAGAGCAGTGCTCAGGAAGGGCATCAGATGGCACCCACTCACCCTATCTCTGTCACAGCATATGTCTCAGTTCCACAGACTCTGTGGAGTGCCCACCATGTGTCAGGCCCCTCTTCCTTGGTGTTCAGAACTCCATTAGCTCTTGTAAGACTGTGTCTGACAGCAGCCTTCAGATGCCCTGCCCGACAACCCACCACAGGGAGGAGTGACCCCTGACCCTTGTTCTCTTCTTTAGTGGTACCCATTCTTTGGATTTCAAGCTCACGTCCACACGTGACTCCCCAAACCCCTTGTTTTGAGTCTTTTTATGTATCCCAGCTTGGTCTCCCAGGCTGTCTCCATCCAGTTCTCCTGCCTTGGTCTGTGATGACAGGTATATGCCACCACTCAGCTTCCAATCTCTCCACAGTGCTGCTGCTGGTTCTCAACCTTCCTAACTGTTAGCCTTGAATACAACTCATGTTGGGATGGCCGCCAACCATAAAAAAAAAAAAAAAAAAAGACAAAAACCCCATTATTTTTGTTGCTACGTTCTAACTGTAATTTTGCAGCTGTTATAAACTGTAATGAAAATATCTGTGTTTTCCAGTGGTCTTAGGTCACCTCCACAAGGGGGTCGAAACACACAGGCTGAGAACCATCACGATTAACATGCCCAAAACCAAATTTAAGATCCTGTAAAGTCAAGCTCCCTGCAGGTGTGGCGCCTCACCTAGGTTGGCTAAACACTGGAGGTCAGTCTGCCACTGAGTGTAAGGTTCCACGTCTATGTTCATGCCACCATCACTGTGTAAGTCCTTTGGTGGCTGCCCAGATGGCTTAGCAGTGAGAGACTCTTGCTGCTCTTGCAGGAGACCTGGGTCTGCTTCCCAGCACCTTCACGTGGCTCACAACCGTCTGTAACTCCAGTCCTAGAAAGCTAATGAGCTGTGTTGGGCCTGTGGAACTGCGCACACATAGTGCACAGATACACCGAGGTCAAACACCCATATGCAAAATAAAAATAAGTATGTCTTTAAAAAAAACAACTCTCTGGCTTAGCCAGGCAGTAGTGGCAAGTGCCTTTAATCTCAGCACTCAGGAGGCAGAGATAGACAGAGCTCTGTGAGTAGGAGGCCAGCCTGACCTACAAAGTGAGTTTCAGGACAGCCAGGGCTACACAGAAAAACCCTGTCAAAAAAAAAAAAAAAAAAAAAGAAAAAAAGAAAGAAAGAAAGAAAGAAAGAAAGAGAGAAAGAAAAGAAAAATCACCAATAAAACAAAAAACAAGCCGGGTGGTGGTGGCACGCCTTTAATCCCAGCACTTGGGAGGCAGAGGCAGGTGAATTTCTGAGTTCGAAGCCAGCCTGGTCTACAGAGTTCCAGGACAGCCAGGACTACACAAAGAAACCCTGTCTCGAAAAACCAGGAAAAAAAAAAAAAAAAAACTACAAAAACAAACCCAACAAACAAACAAAAATCACCTCGGGTGTTGAGAGCTCAGAGTTACCTCAGATCCCAGTTCTATCCTTCTGCACCTTTCGTTCTGAGTCCTACAGGTCACAGATGTCAAGCCTTACTCTGTTCTCACTGATGAAGTAGGTCTCCTTTTTAACAAATTTAACACTTCAAAGTAATATTGCAGGTCACAGCCCAGATCATGGCTCATCCCTGTGAACTCAGGACTCCAACGCTCAGCTCTTAGCCCCTTCTCAAGAAGTTCCTTCCTTTACAACAAGTTCACATATTCAACATGAAAATAAATGACCCCTGTGAGACCCAGGTGATCAGCTCAAGGGAGCTGAAAGGGTAGCCCTGCATGCTGGCACAGAACATTCTAGAGGACAGGGTAGCCCTCCATGCTAGCATAGAACAACTGAAGAACAGAGTAGCCCTCCATGCTGGCACAGAACATCTGGAGAACAGGGTGGCCCTGCATTCAGGCACAGAACATCTGAAGAACAGGGTGGCCCTGCATGCGGGAACAGAACATCTGAAGAACAGGGTGGCCCTGCATGCAGGTACAGAACATCTGGAGAGCCATCCACATGCATACCGCTCCACTTTCCCCAGCCTTCCCCAGAGCAGCCGCCTTCAGCTCCATCCGCCTTTCGTATCTGCTGCACCCACAGCCCGGGCACCTCACCCTGTCTCTACCAGAGCCAGACCACTCGCTCTTCCTCAGATGTGCTGGGACTTTCTGCACAAGCACTCACCCAGAATTCAGTGCAAATTCCCCTGCCTCCTTGGCATTATTTCTGATTTTTCCGAGGAGGTATGTGGTCACCTTCCTCCAGGTTACTCAGAGCCCTTAGCTAAAGCTTCCCCTCACACTAATTCTCTGCCTTGCTTACAGCTGAGCACATGCCTTACTGTGCACCTGCGCACTCCTCAAAGTCCTGGCTTTGACTCTCCTCCAGCACCCATGTCACCAAGCACGTGGTGGTCTTCCTCCCACCCCACCCTTGCCCAGAGCTAAGCACTGAAGGAAGGGGTTGCTCTCCAGTGCTCCAGGGCAAGCAAGCACTCTATCATGAAACTAAATCTCCAACCCCTCTCCCTGCCCCCACACTGTCTTATGCAGAGCCAATGCTTCACAACCATTCAGCAGATGGAATATATCCCAGGTTAGACCCTTGAGACCTCCTCAGGATGCATGATCTGACCTAAGGGAGCCTCGGATCTGAAAGGGGCCACAAAAAGACTCTGAACAAAGTGATGGTTTTAGGATGAAATACTTGTGAGAGCATGGGAGGAGGAGGTCCTGGCTGACGTGTGAAGCACCTTCCTCTGCATTTGAAACCCTCCATCTTGGAGGGATGCCCAGTAGGCCACAGGATGAGAGAAAGGTGAGGAGCAACACGGATGTTGAAGGGAAGTGAGACCTTTCATCCCCAGGGAAAGAGTCAAGCTCAGGAAGCGAACTACAGGAGCCCAGACACTGACCTTGTACAGGATCACACAGACAGACAGACAGACAGACAGACAGACAGACACACACACACACACACACACACACACACACACACACACGTGCCCCAAGCATAAATAAGCTGTAAGGGTTTCTGAGAGAAACTCATGGACACACTGAGCAGCCTGGAAAAGGCCCAGACCACCTGAGCAGCCTGAGACACACAGCAGGCCAGGGCGGACACCTCAGGCTGTAAGACTTCCCAGAAGTCAGACTTCCTGAGGAGAGCTGCCAAGTCAGCCTCTTCCTTCACTCCCATGAGTTTCTGAGACCATTCATCCTCCACACAGTGTGAGCCCCACCATCCAATGTGGTCAGGGGCCTTGGTGCTACACTAACATCTGTCTAGTTCTCCTTTTCTTTGTAAAACAAAATCGGCACAACAACGCCTAGCAGACTTGCTGAGACGTGCCAGGGCTCATGGGAGACGAGGAGAAGGCTCTCTGGTGGAAGTACACGCCTCCCCTCCCCCATCCCAAGATGTCGTACACATCAAAACACTTTGGACCGGCAGATTCCTGGATGTAGAAAAGAAACAGCACAAGTGGCCTTCTGCTAAAATTCCAGGCTGTCTCAGTCAGGTGCCTACTGCGGTGAGAGAGCACCAGGACCCACAGCAGCTCAGGGAAGAAAAGAGTTCTCTCTGCTCTGGCCTCCACGTCTGTCTTCAAAGGATCAGAGGCAGGAGCTCAAGCCTGGCAGGAACCTGGAGGCGGGAGCTGGTGCGGAGGCCATGGAGGAGGGCTGCCTACTCTTCTGTGTCTCATGACTTGCTCAGATTTCTTATGATCCACAACTACCTACCCAGGGGTGGCACTGCCCACAGTGGGCTGGTCCAGCCCACATCAGTCACCAGTCAACAAAATGACCTACAGACTGGCCTCCAGGCCAATCGTATGGTGGCATTTTCTCAGCTAAGATTCCCTCTCCCCAGATGACCCTACCTCGTGTCGAGCTGGCATGAAGCTCCACAGCACAAATCTCGGGCATTATCAGTGCGCCCTGCGAAGTGCGAGTAAAACGAATATTGTCCATCACTGATAACATTCCACCTAATATACCAATGAAGTCCGCACAGCACATCTCTGAGGTCACCCGTGGTGGCATCGGCAACAGAATGGCATCACCTAATTGTGGTGTCCATTAAATTAGGTTCTGTCCCAACAGCTAGAATATGCACAAAGTCTTCAGGGAAGACAGACATAATGAAAATGAAAAGATACTCTTTCAAGTACAACTGATTACTTTAGACTGAAGAACTACTGTGTCCGCAGACTGTATCGAGAAAGGAAGAATCAGGGAACATCAGAAGGAACCTCCTGAGTGAGAAAGAGGAGGTGGGGGGGGACTTCAGGAGAGGGGCATCAGAGGGAGGGAGTTCAGTAGAGGGGGTGGGGGTGCTTCAGGAGAGGGGGACATCAGAGGGGGGGAGTTCAGGAGAGGGGGCATCAGAGGGGGAAGTCCAGGAGAGGGGGCATCAGAGGGGGGAAGTTCAGGAGAGGGGGCATCAGAGGGGGAAGGTCCAGGAGAGGGGGCCAGGCGCGAGTGCTAAGGTGGGGTGTGCACGCTGCTTCCACGGTGAAAGGACAGCCCAGTGGGATGAGAGCCATGTGGGAAGAGAGGAGAAAGGAGGCAGAGTAACCACCGATCTGCAGGAGCAGCGCGCAATGAGTTCACCAGCTGTGGAAAACAGCCACATCCTAGATAATCACATCAATCAGCCTCCGGAATGGTGGTTGGACTGTCGTGAAATCTGGTGTATCTGCGTAGAGCTGGACTTAGGGAAAGGACTGGGGTCACTTAGACTTCGCTAAGCCGTCTCAACCACAAGCTTCCTCTTTTCTCAATAGTTTGGCTGTGACTATCGCTTCTCTTTGAACATGTTCTGAACACCCCCAGTGCACCCACTCTGGAAAACTGCTAGCATTATTTAATTGCACCTACATTCTCAAAAGAAAAGCACTAGGATTCATTATCAGACCTCATCGTGTTCGCTAATTTACCCACTGAGTCTATCCTTTAAATGCCTTTGCTGGTTCTGTAGGAAGAAGGAAAGGCATCCATCTTTGAGGAGATGGATACCTCTCCCTTTCTGCCTGTTAAAAACACCAGAAAGACATGCAAAAAATGAAACCTGGTTTAGCAGGGTGGAGCGAAGGACCAAATGGATGTCACAGAACTGCCTGTCAGTTTCTGAGCAGGTTCTTAGGGTCAGATTCTGAAGCAGGGACTTAGATTTTCTAAGTAAAATTAGGAGAGCAGACGGCAAACAGATACCAGGAAATAAAGCCCAAGCTGCCTATCTGGATCCTGGCAGTCTGATGACCCCACCAAACTAACTCTCTGATCACCTCACTGGCCATCTAACAAGGCAGGCTCCCACTGCCCAGCCCAGCAACTCAGCCCACACGGTTCCTTCTCATCCAGCCTCTCATTCCTTTCCCAGTCAGTGTCAAACCAGTCTGCTGAGATCGTCAGCTAATAAAGCACCTGGCTCGGTAAGATTTGTAGGAAAGATGTTGATGTTTTTAAAATTAAGAATGTAGCATGTGAATGCACGCGCGCGCACACACACACACACACACACACACACACACACACACACACGAGCAGCCATGAATGAGACACTGAATCCTGGGAGGAGAAGGGAAAGCACAGGCATGAGTCACCCACAGACACTGCTAACCCTGTGCGCTGTTTACTGAGCATTGGCTTGCAGCTCCTGAGTGAGCACTGACGGACGGACGGACGGACGCTCTGCTCCCTGGACTTACAGGGTGACTCCCAGTCAGCAAGCACAGGGCAAGTGTTACGTGTGGAACTCACACAAGCCTCTTTAAAGTTATAAATATGACCAAGTGGGTCTTGCCTTTGTTAAAAGTGTATTAGAATTCATTAAGCTGATGTCAGGAATCATAAATCTAGTACTTAATCAGGAATAATGGTCTGCCAGGAAAAGTGGGAAAAGCCATCCCTCTAGCACACACAGTGCCTTGCTGCCCACAGGGGCTGAGAGAACCCACCCTCTGAGAGGGTCACGCGCTGTCACTGTGAGCTCATCTCGGGAAGCCCTTCTCACATTTGCTCTTGACTCTTCTGCTTAATAACTCTTACTGATGGAGTCAGCTCACTCAAAAAGACCCATATTTACTGTCACCATGTCTCTGAGAATGGTGTAAGGGAACGTGGCTAAGTATACAAAGTAAAGGGCAAGAAGACATGGGATTGTCAACAGCCAGGGCAGCCTGAGAGACAGGCATGTGCCTCACTCAGTCAGAACAGTTTATGGCACCCTCCATTAAAGCTGAGCTGCCCCCCCCCCCCCGCGTGCTTTTAGGAGACAACACCATGCTGCATGCAGCTTCTTAAAGTCCTGCAATTACACCTCAATGTGTGTCTGGGTGGGACCCACAGCAGACCCAGCCCTTAGAAACCTCCAGTCCCTCTCCTCTTCTCTGGCTCTGACATTTCAAGACTGGGCCAGGGAGGGCCGTCAGGCCTCCCTTTGCCTGTAGTGTACTTCAAGTTTTCAACAAGATCTGGTCATAAAAGGCCATTTCCCTGCACAGTGCCCTCCCCTCCAGCAACGTGTCATCCTCCAGCTTTCTTTTCCAGCAGAGTAGAGCATGCACCGGGAAGGGGTGACATCATCTGGAGATGCCACTCCCAGCAGCTCCTCAGCTGACCTTGATGGGCAGACCTGGCCTTCAGAATCCAGGAGAGCTTGTGGGAGTTCATTATACTATTCCCAAGGACACAGAAATACTCATACATGTTCACTTCTCAGTGGAGGACTAAAGCCCACAGGGCAACAGCCAGAGGACCACGGAGCTGCTAGCAATACATGCTGGTGTGTGTCACAGAGAACATCTGTGCGATGCAGCAGGCCGCCGCAGAGGCCGGATGGTGAAGTTAGATCTGCCCACTTTGCAGTACAGCAGGGTGAAGAGAGGATTCCATGGGACTCCCTCCCCTGCCATCCAGTCAGTTCCCACAACTAAAAGAGGGTAAGAACACCAGCACATGGCTGAGGTGCTGTGAGGGCGGAAGTTAGGTCTTATGTTTTAATTACTATGCTTAAGAGATCTATAAAACAGGAACCTCTAGCCTGTTAACCCAACAGCACAAAGACAGACAATTTCCTCAAATGCTGGGGGCTGTTGTTCATGTAAGATAACAAGCCAGCATTTGCTTGCTTCTGTAAACAAGCTTGGTTGTCCCCGCTACACCAGCCGGGCTTGATCACATGCAGGCAGGAGGGACACAGGCAGGAAGCACCTCACAAAACACGCTTGCCTCCGATTGGATGCAGGCGAGAAATAAGCAGCCTTGTGGGCTTCGTCTTTTTAAGCCCCTGGCTAATGTACTTCCATGCCACACTCTGAGAATCTGGGTATGGGCTGGTCAGTGTCCATCGTTCTGGCCAGAATTTAATAAAGCTTGGCTCAAAACTGTGGTAGTGATCTTCTCGACGGGTGGGGTTAACATACTACAGAGGAGGAGAGTTGGTGTAAAGCACCTGACTCTCAGAGGCCCTTCCACCACAGCAGCCCCACCCCCCAGCTGCACGCCCACCTCACACCTCACACTTCACACTTCACACCTCACACCCTCCTGCTCCCACTTTCTCCACCCGCTCATCCGCTCATCCGTCTGGCCACAGTAACTTACAGAATGTGACCTTGACCTTAACACCACTGACCCGCCCGCCGCCCGCTGCCCGCCAGGCCCGCGCCGGCATGCACTTCCAGGGAACAGACCCAGAGGCTGAGTCAGCCTCCCCAGCTTTCCTCCATTTCCCATCCAAAGGCTGAGTTTTCGCCGGGGCCCGGACCAGTTTGATGCAAAACCCACGGTGGGAACAGGCAGTACAGAGAGTACATCATCGCACGCTGAGTGTCGGAACCTGCACCGTAGCAGTGAGCGTGCGTGCAGGGGAAGCCCAGCCACCTCTCACACGGAGAGACAGAGTCGGCTCTAATAAGAGCTGCACTGGACAAGAACCTTCCTCCAGGGTAATGGAATGCCACCACTAATGAGGAACCATGATTAGGAATCCAACCAGCCCCTCCCCTCAGCCCCCAGGATAAAAGAATACAGGACACCATATAACAGTCCAGTGAGAAGCTGGGGACAGCCAGAGAACAAGAACGGCCTCTCCCCCTTCCATCTCACTGGGGTTTTATATAACGTTGTACTGTGAACTCTCAGAGTTTGCTTAGATTAAAAAAAAAAAAAAAAAATCAGGTAGAATTGTGCAGTTAAAACAGAAAAGCCAGTAGTGAAAATGCGGTTTAAAAAATTACAGCCAGACTAAACTTTCAAACTACTGATAATTTTATTTTCTTTTAAATTTGTATAGATACTTTACATTTCCATGTGGTTATTAAAAAAATCGGTGAGCTTAATAAGTATTTCATATCCTCAAAGAAAAGGTTATTGTTAATATTTATGTTGAGCTTCCCAGTTCCCTGAGCACTGTCTCAGGCCTCGGGTGAGCCGACTGGACAGGTGGGCGCATCATCTCTGCTAGGGAAGGAGAAGCTGGGGAAGTTAAGTGTCTCCCCCACAGTCTCACAGACAGAAAGGAGTCAGGGCGTGAACCCGGGTCTCCTAAGGGCAAGGCAGGTCTGACCTCCCTGGGACTTACCTTCCAACTCTTCCTTCTCATAGTGAATGTTGAGGATTGTGCTGGTCCCACCCTGATCCACTACAGCTTCTTCATCTGCTCTCTGTTTAAAAACAGATATGCAAATAGTCACAAAAATATACAGATATTCATTCATTCAAATACTTCAAACCACGTGTAAACTAAGATGCTCTGAGATACCCAGAGAGAAATCCGGTGGCTTGCATATATTCTTAGTTGGAACCACATAATAACCTTGAGGTGCAAACATGCCAGCCAGCCATCCTCTGTCCTGTTTTGTGAGTAGCCAGACATAAAGCACATTAAATAACCGTACCCAAGGTCACAGAGGTCAGCCTTATCACAGAGAAGATAAGGCTGAGCCGATCCTGTCCTTTCAACCGACCTCAACTACACACCTGCAGCCACACACCTGCAGAGTCATTTGGAACTTGGTGAACACCAGCAGGCACTTGCCTTGAGAGGTGACTGCCCCTCACTTCCGAACTAACCCAGCTCCCAACTTTTATGTCCTAACAGCATACTACAATTCCAGTTAGTAGTGATGTATCTACAGGGTGTGTGTATGGGGTGTGTATACTCTTGCAAAGTTCAGTTTCCAGCTCCAGGAGATCTGATGCCCTCTTCTGGCCTCCTTGGGCAACTGCACTCACTCAGGCATACCCACACACATATACAAAGCAGAAGAAAAAAAAAAACAAAAACAAAAAAAAAAAACCCACAAGAAACAACCCGGGTGTGGTATTGCAGGCTTTTAATGTCAGCACTCAGGAGGCAGAAGCCAACCTGGTCTACAGGACAAGCTCCAAGTCAGCCCGTGCTGCACTGTAAGGCCCTGTTGCAAAATTAAAAGAAAACAAATCTTTTAAAAAGATTATAGCGCTGTTCTCAGCACATGTTCATACTATGTGTGCTTAGTAAGACTTCCTTAAAAGAATGGCTGTAATGTCAGACCCTCCCACCTCACCGGACCAGCGTTACCAAGACAAAGTGTGCTTCACTGGTGATCAGACACAGCTCTCCTGTCCTGTGTGCAGCTCGGCCAGGCTCCTGTCCCCAGGGATTCGGGCACATCCTCACCCCCAAATGGCCTTGCTTACCGTCAGGTCCTCACCCTCCCTCCAGGTATGGCTCAGATCCCCAGCTCCCTCACTTCACCCTGTTCCTCTATGCCCCCAAACACTATGCTGAAAGCAGACAATCTGTCTCCACAATGAAAGGATATTTTTAATGAGGTGAACTTAAATAATTTTTTTAGAGAAAGAGAATGTCAAATGTCAGTTAGAGTAATTAATTTGATGATTTACTTTCATAGATATTTAAAAATATATATTATTACCACAATGAAAAATGTCTCCAAGATAAAATATTAAGTTTGAAGAGCAAAGCCGAAGAGAAAGTGATTTGCTACACTTTGTCAAAGAAAAGGAGACGGAGCATAAATGCTGGATTATACTTTGGAATAAAGTGTCTACAGAGATGGCTCAGTGAGAGATTCGATTCCCAGCATCCACGTGGCAGCTCACAACCATCTATAACTCCAGGTCCAGGGACTATAGCGCCCACTTCTGGCCTCCACAGGCACTGCATGCATATGGTGCACAGTCATATATGCAGGCAAAACACCCGTCCTTACACATTTGTAAAAACATAAATAAAATATTTTTAAAAGAAAGAATAAGTTACAAGAGCTTGTTTTTTAAAGCTACTTACAGGGAACAGAAAAAAATAAGACAGAAGACACAGGGGCAGAAGGCAGACGTCTTTGAATATCTTATTTTATAAATATTTTATAGATGTTCCAATCAGGGATGGAGAGATGGCTCAGTGGTTAAGAATGCACTGCTCCTGCAGAGGACCCAGGTTCAGGTCCCAGCAATCATCTTACATGGCTTAAAATTACAGTAAGTCCAGCTCCAGGGAGCAGCACCCTCTACTGGCCCCACAGGAGTCCATATACACACACACAGACACACAGACACACACACACACACACAGAGATACACAGATACACATAAATTAAATCTTTTTTAAAAAAGGAATTCTAAAATAAAAAGCAAAACCGAGACAGATGTGCATTTGGTGGTGTGCCGATTTCAGAACAATCTATTCTGAGTAACACAGTGCACGGGAACGAGCTGGGGGACGGGCTCCAGACGGTTCCGGTGAAGCGGGACACAGAGGGGAAACCAGGACAAAGTGTCCAAGCATCCGCAGTCAGAGCAGCAAGCATCCTAGACTGTCCTTTCTCTTTTGGTTTTTGAGGAGTCTCACCCTGTAGCTCAGGCTGGTCTAGAACTTGCTCTGCAGCCCAGGCTGGCCTCTCAGTGCATGGGGATTAATGTGAGCTGTTGAGTCTAGCCTTCACTCACACCATCGGTTGTAGTCCTGGTGTTGGGTATCTAAGTGCACTGTGTGCTACAACCGTATCCAAATGGGAAACGACAGAACTCTCGGCTCTGCTGGGGAAAAGCAATGTCTGCAGCCACAGTGGAAGACTGCTTCTTACAAAAGCATGTTCTTATTTTGTAATATATCGTTTGGTATTTACCACTAAAACTGAAACTTAAATCCACACAAAATCCTGAACATAGATGTTCACAGAAATTCAACTCTTAACTGCTGAATACTTAAAAGCCACCAAGATGTCCCTCTAGATGAACACACAAACTGTAATCTCAAAACTCAGGAAGCTGAGACAGAAGGATCACTAGTTCTAGGTAATTTATTTTAAAAAAAAAAAAAAAAGATAGAAAAAGAGAAAAAAGAAAAGACTATTCTGTGTACTGAATTATCCCAGTCCTGTGACATTCAGGAAAAGACAAAACTATGGAGACTTAAAACAGAAGATTCCTCCCCAGGGGCTGGGGAGGGGCTTACAGTCCAGTGCAGAGGAATTTAGGGCAGGGTACAACACTAAGACCCCACCCTAACGTAAGCTACGGACAGAGCCATAGCATGAAAGCTGCTGGGGGGAGGGGCTACAAGGGAATTTCCTGACCTTCCCCTATAGTACTGTGAAAATAACGCTGTTACAAAGTCTCTAAAAATCACTATAAATGTTACCTATGGAAGAGAGGCAAATATGAACGCTGATGAGGACCTGCAGCAGGAGAGAGAGAGCGCCAGTCTCACCCATGATGTGCTGGCGCTGTCCCCTTCACGCCACGCAGAAGTTGCAGAGGCCTCTACAACACACCTTAGAGACACACTGAAGTATTTTCAGATAAAACTCACACTGTAATCACAAATGAGGCAGACAGACAGCTGTGAGTTCAAGGCCAGCCTGGGCTCTATAGTGAGTACTGGGCCAAGAAGTGTACACAAAAAGACCCTGGAGAGGGGTAGGGAGGAGGAGGGGGAAAAAAGCCTGGTTTGACGTATGCAGTATTATTATTTTACCACACTCAAAGTCCTCAGGTAACCTCCACACCTCCCTCAGCCCCGCCAATGAGCCATCTCTCCACCAGACAAGGAGCCATTTTTAAGTGAAAATAAAAACAAAATCAAAACAAACACACCTGTTATGTTTACCTAGCCTATCTGTCCATGAGTTCCTTTCTTCTTTCTGTTTTTTAAGACAGGATCTCAGCGTGCAGCCCTGACTGGCCTAGAATTCAGAAATCCAACTGCCTCTGCACTACCACACCCAGCATAGACCATGAGCTTCTAACAGCTGGAAGCATGCATTTGTCTTGCGGTGTAGGCACAGTAGCCTACACTGCCCGCAGCATGCACCCCTACAAACAGCATGCACTCCTCTAAGCAGTGTGCACCCTTGTAAGCAGCGTGGAAAGTGAAGGGAAACATAGAGAAGACAATATGGTGTGTGTGTTCACTGTAGATGCCAAGTCATTGATACATGATGATTCATTATGCAAATATCTCTCCTTTGATATATATTTGAAATGTTCCCCAACTTTCAAGCACATGCCAAGCTTGTTTGAAACTGTTAAACTGAAAAGGAAATCTCAGACCTCTTGGTCCATGCTTGCAGTGGGTGCCACAAAGGTTGGCTCCATTTGCCTCTGCAACCATCACTATCACTGGAAGCAAGATTTACCAACTTGAAATCTGTGACCCTCTAGGATACCGATGGACGTGCACCACTGGAGTGGGGAGATGGCTGTATGTGCATTTGGTGGTGTGGGGGCAGTTCATGGCTTTTACCAGATTCTCAGAGGAGCTTGTGGCTCAGGAGAGATTCCTCACGAGGAGCACATTAAGCAAGCTTAGGGGATGGGAGTGAGGGGCAAGAATAGTGAGTTAGAGAGAGAGCCTCCTTATAAGTGCGCCTCCTTCCCACAATCCCTCCTAGTGGCTCACTGATAATGCTACCTGCTAGACATGGGGCGGAGGGTCCCAGGGACCAGGTAAGAAGAACTGAGGTGTGTTCACATTACAGCACTAAGATGGTGTGGCTGGAGGCGGCTCGGCCACTAGGAGCACTGATGTTCTTGTAGAAGCAAAATCTGGTTCCCAGCACTCGTGCCAGACAGCTACCACAACCACCACTAACTCCAGCTCGAGGGGACCCGACGCCTTCTGCTGGTGTTCACAGGTGCATGCACACACACACACACACACACACACACACACACACACACACTCACAAGTGAAAGTGAACCTTTTTCATTAAATCATTGGCATTACATAGCGGGTATTGAGAGATAAAGCACTGTTGTAAGCCTTAAAAACTGGTCTTCTCCAGGGAAGACCCCACCAACTAGTTATCCAATTCCATGTGCCCTGGGAGAATATACATACAGGTAACAAGTGGACTGAGTAGGTTGTATGTGTGTATTTAGGAGTGTGTGTACACGAATGTGTACATATGTGTTTGTATGTCTGTGTGTGTGCATGCATGTATGTACACATATGTGGTGTATGTGTGCATGTGTATGTCTGTGTATCTGTGTATATATGCATATATCTCTGTGTGCACATGTGTGTACATGTATGAGTGTGCATGTGTGTGCATGTGTACATGTGTGCATGTGTGCATGTGTGTATGTGTGTGCATGTGTGTGAGTCTATCTGCATGTGTGTGTTGTATGTGTATGGTGTGTGTATGAATATGTGAATGTGTGTATCCATGTGTGTGTATGTGTGCATGGCTATGCAAGTGTGTGTATGTGCGAGCAAAGGAAAAGAGGCCATGAATTTGAGAGAGACAGAGAGCATTGGGGAGCATGGGAGGTACTGCAGGGAGGGAAAGAAAGGAGAGATGATATAATTATATTATAATTTCAAAAAATAAAAAATTATTAAAGACAATGAATGAAGCTGGAGATAGTATCATCTTTAACACCAGAACTCAGGAGGCAAGTGGATCTCTGAGTTCAAGATCAATTTGGAGCCGGGCAGTGGTGGCGCACGCCTTTAATCCCAGCACTTGGGAGGCAGAGGCAGGCGGATTTCTGAGTTCGAGGCCAGCCTGGTCTACAGAGTGAGTTCCAGGACAGCCAGGGCTACACAGAGAAACCCTGTCTCGAAAACAACAACGACAACAACAACAAAAAAAGATCAATTTGGTTTTTATATACTGAGTAGTCAGGACTACACAGTGAGACCCTTTCTCAACAAAAAATAATTAATTAACTATTAAATTAATTAAATTAAATTAAAAATTAATTTAAAATTAAAAATTAATTTAAAAAAAAAAAAGAATGAGTCAGATCTGAATGGTAATCAAAGTCTTACTTCCAGGAATGACCAAATTAAAAGACAGGAACAGGACTGGATCTTACATAATGTTCCCAACTTCAGGACACAGCCCAGAAGCGGCAGGGAATGAAAGTCATAGGCAGAAGCCATGAGTAGAGCCCTGTGGTCTCATCTGGACTTGTGGAGATGGACCTGCCCAAATGAACCCCATTACCCTTCCAAACTTTATCTCAAACATGCCTTTCACTCCCCACCACACCCTGTGATCGAATGCTTTCAGCTGCGGTGTACCCTCCCATCCTACCCAGCCTTCACTGCCTGCCAGAACAAGACAGCATCACAGTCTTTCTTGAGCACAGATGCATTCTACCATCTTAAAAATCAGCAATACAGAGACGAGCTCTCTGCAGGGTGCCCCTCAGCCCTACCTCAGGGGTTCCCCATTGGTTGGCAAAAGAAGTTGGTACAACTAGAATTAGGGAGTGATTTTAAGGGAACACATACTTATGCCTCCATTTTTGCTGAAGCTATTACCCAACCTAATCTCCAACATGTTCTTAAATCAGGGCTAAGAGCTCACAAGAGCTGAGAAGAGCAGGAAGGCTCAAGTTTTATTATTAATTATGTATTAATACTGCTCAATGCAAACAACCTGGTCATTTTTGAGAGCTCCAGAAATCTGAGTACAGATTCATGCCCATGGTGAGAACAGCCTGAGACTCCTCACACTGTCCTCTCAGGCAGTCAGTGCTCAGAGCCTTACACACCCAAGCCCCTGCTGCTCTGCGGCCCTCTGGTTGTTCTCCGTCTGCCTCTTTACCCAGCACAACACCTGCTTCCTGGCCACCGAGTCTGGCCCAGATTTCTACTTCTCTCTCATTTTGGCTTGGAACAAACAAATCCAAAGACAACGTCTCTTTGGCAACTCAAGAGCTATGCAGTTCTCAAGCGTGAACTTTTGCAGACAGTGCGCTGTCATAAGGTCGGAAGGCTGGACCTGCCCGACTGCCTTCCATGACTTCCTGGATGCCTACAAATATGCCAACAACAAGGAAACGTGGTCCACAAGCCTTGCAGCAGGAGTCCCACTCTCCCGTCTGCAGGGAAATGAGACTGCACAGTGGCTCTGTGGTTCTCTCCTGGAACCCCACTTGGAGTGACCCCTGTTTAGTATAGACTTGGAGAACGATGACCCCTGGAGAGGCGCACATCTAAGCTGCAGTGACAACGGGGTTTGTGACTTTACCCTGCAGAAAAGAATTGAGAGCACAGCTAAAGTGGATCATGTCACTGATCTGCTGATCATCCAGTAAGACTGTTGAGAATCTGTAAACTGCAGAGCAATCGCATGTAATTAAAAGCATTATAAAGCCAGTCATGTTAGCACACACTTGTAATCCAGCACTTGAGAAACTGAAGCAGCAAGATTACCAGTTCAAGACCAGCCTGGTCTACAGTAAATTCTAGGCTAGCCTGGGCTACAAAGGAAGATCCTTTCTTTAGATCTTGCCAAGGACTTGAGTTCAGTTTTCCACACCCATGTGGTGGCTCATAACCACCTGTAACTCCAGTTCCAGGGAATTCCATGCCGCCTTCTGGTCTTTTTGGTAACTGTACATACACGGAGCACCACATACATGCAAAGAAAACACTCATCCACAGAAGCAAGAGGCAGAAAAGCAAGGTTGGAGAGGAAGATTTAAGGGGAAAACCAGAGCCTGAAAGACGTGATTTCTGGCTCTGAAGCAGGAACTACAAGCCCCACGAGTGCTGCAGGGCTTCGTCTAACAAGACAGGAGACAGCAACACAGAGTCTGTGTGACTCCCTAACTACCACCCCCTTCCTACCTTATGGGAAATGGTCAGAGGCTCCGTTACCTAAGGCGCAGGCAGCTGTAACCTAGCAGCGGGTTTAGAATCAAGGAGACTGTTTCTCTTTGTGTTGACGACCATGGCTGCTCTGCCAAGGCAAACAGCACTGAGTTGATTACCTGAAGCACTGAAGGAAGCAAATGAGCAGCCTCAGCTGCCCGGTTCGATGTCCAAGGCTCTGCTCAGCGAGTCAGCCCACAGCCCTCCCACAGCCCTCCCACAGAGCTCCCCAGCAGAGCTGGCGAGGCCCAGAGGAGGGTGGCCGCAGGTTCTCACACCCCGCATGTGCTGGGAGGGCGAAGGGGTGCGGACTGTACTGCAATGGGGGGAGGGGACAAACTTCCATCTGGAACTGGAGGTTTTGTTCAGTAGCATTCAGCAAAGACTCATCACCTGCTTA